>NC_046172.1:76608918-76709405 GCF_011064425.1 Rattus rattus
CCCAGGGCTTCCCCTTCCACTGGTGCTCTTACTAGGATATTCATTGCTACCTATGAGGTCAGAGTCCAGGGTCAGTCCATGTATAGTCTTTAGGTAGTGGCTTAGTTCCTGGAAGCTCTGGTGGCTTGGCATTGTTGTACATATAGGGTCTCGAGCCCCTTCAAGCTCTTCCAGTTCTTTCTCTGATTCCTTCAACGGGTGTACCACATTTTCTGTATACATTCTTCTGTTGAGGGGCAACTGGGTGGATTCTAGCTTCTAGCTCTAATAAAGAAGGCTGCAAGGAGCATATGTTCATGTTATATGTTGGAGCATGTTTTAGGTATATGCCCAGGAGTAGTATAGTTTGGTCCTCAGATAGTACAATGTCAAATTTTCTAAGGAACTGCCAAACTGGTTTCCAGAGTGGTTGTACCAGCTTGCAATCCCACCAGCAATGGGGGAGTGCTCCTCTTTCTCCATATCCTTACCAGCATTTGCTGTCACCTGAGTTTTTGACCTTAGCCATTCTGACTGGTGTGAGGTGGAATCTCAGTGTCAGTTTGATTTGCATTTCGCTGATGGCTAATGTTGAACATTTCTTTAAAGTGCTTCTCACCCATGGGACACTAGTTGAGAGTACTATGTTTGAGCTATGTACCACTTTTTAATAGGGTTTTGGCTAAGTTACTATTTATGTTGCTTTTATATTTTTGATAATATCCCCTAATGTATGTAGGTTAGTAAATGATCTTCTCCCCAATATGTGTTCCTGCTTTGTCCCATTAAATGTTTTCCTTTGCCTTACAGAAGTTTTTCAACTTTATGAGTTCACATTTGTCGATTCTTGATCTTATGGCATAAGTCATTGGTGTTCTGTTCAGAAAATTTTCCACTGTGCCCATTTGTTGATAGTTTCTTCCCTTTTCTTTCAAATAGATTCAGTGTTCTGGTTTTATGTGGAGGTGCTTGATCCACTTAACTTCAGCTTTGTACAGGGATGAGAATGTATCCAATTTTAGTTCTTCTACATGCAGATTTCCACTTACGCCAGCACCACTTTTCCACTGGATGATTTTAGGTTCTTTGTCAAAGATTAAGTGACCATAGGTGTGTGGATTCATTTCTGAGTCTTATTCTACACCATTGATTTACATGAATGTCTCTCTAACAATACCATGAAGTTTTTTTTTTTGTTTTTGTTTTTTTGTTTTTTTTTTGTTTTGTTTTTTTTTTTTTGTTTTTTTTTTTTGTTTTTTTTTTTTTTTTTTTTTTTTTTTTTTTTTGATCAGGATTGCTATGTAATACAGCTTGAGGTCAGGGATGGTGGTTTCCCCAGAAGTTTATTTATTGTTGAGAATTGTTTTCACTGTCCTGGGAATTTTGTTGTTCCAAATGAATTTGAAAATTGATCTTCCTATCTCTGTGAAGAATTAAGTTGGAATTTAGATGGGTTTCACATTGAATCTGTAGATTGATTTTGGTAGATTGCCATTTTACTATTTTAATTCTTCCAATCCATGAGCATGGGGGATAGTTGCATCTTTGGAGGTCTTATTCAATTTTTTTTTCTTGAGAGACTTGAATTTCTTGTTGTACAGGTCTTTCACTTGCTTGGTTAGAGTCACACCATGATATTTTCTATTATTTGTGACTATTGTGAACGGTTTTGTTTCACTATTTTCTTTCTCAGCACATTTGTCCTTTGAGTAGAGGAAGGTTACTGATTTGTTTGAGTTAATTTTATATCCAGCCACTTTCCTGACATTGTTTATCAGCTGATAAAGTTCTCTGGTGGAATTTTTGGGACCACATAAATATATGATCATATCATCTGTAAGTATTGATACATTTACTTCTTACTTTTCAATTTGTATCCCTTTGACTTTCCCTTTTTTTTTTTATATAATATTCAGGCTAGAATGTGAGTACTATGTTGAATAGGTAGTAAGAGAGTGGTCAGTCTTGTCTAGTACCTGATTTTAGTTGGATTGCTTCAAATTTCTCTCCATTTAGTATGATACTGGCTAATGGTTTGTTCTATATTGTTTTACTATGTTTAGGTATGGGTCTTGAATTTCTGTTCTTTCCCAGACTTTTAACATGAAGAGGTGATAAGTTTTGTCAATTTTTTCAGCATCTAATGGGATGATCATATGGTTTATTTCTTTAAGTTTGTTAATATAGTGGATTACCTGGAGGAATTTCTGTATATTGAACACCTGGGATGAAGCCTACTTGTTCATTATGAATGATCATTTTGATGTGTTCTTATATTCAGTTGGTGATATTTTTTTGAATATTTTTGCATTGATATTCATGAGGGAAATTGGTCTGAATTTCTCTCTTTTTGGATAATTGTGTGATTTTGGTATCAGCATAACTGTGACTTCATAGACCAATTTAGGTAGTCTTCCTTCTGTTTTTGTTTTTTGGATTAGTTTGAAGAGTATTGGAATTAGGTCTCCTTTGAGGGTCTGATACCTTTTTTTTGGTTGGAACACTTTTAGTTGCTGCTTCTATTTCATTAGAGGCTATGGGAGTATTTAGATTCTTTATCTGATTGTGTTTTTACATTGGTACCTGTTATCTGTCAAGAAAATCATCCATTTCATCCAAACTTTCTAGTTTTGTTGAGGGTAGGTTTTTATAGTAGGATCTGATAACTTTTTGAATTTCTTTGTTTTTTTTGTTTTTATATGTCACTTTTCAATTCTGATGTTGGAATTTTGAATACTGTCTCTGTGCCCTCTGGTTAGTCTGCATTAGGGTTTATCTAACTGGTTGATTTTCTCCTGCTTTTGATAATTCATTGTATATTTCTCTTTGTTTCAACTTGATTGATTTCAGAGCTTAGTTTTATTATTTCCTGCTGTCTACTACTTTTGGGTGTATTTGCTTAATTTTATTGTAAGCTCTTCAGATGTGCTGTTAAGCTGCTAGTGTATGCTCTTTCCAATTTCTTTATGGAGGCACTTCAAAGCTATGAATTCTTTTCTTAGCTCTCTTTTCATTGTGCCCCATGAGTTTCGATATGTTGAGCCTTCATTTTCATTAAATTCTAAAAAGTCTTAATTTCATTCTTTAGTTCTTTGATTACCAAATGGTCATTGAATAGAGAGTTGTTCAACTTGCATATTCATGTCAGATTTCTGTTGTTTTTGTTGTTATTGTAGACCAGCCTTAGTCCTTGGTGATCTGATAGGGTGCATGGGATTATTTTAATCTTCTATCTGTTTAGGCCTGTTTTCTGCCTGATCATAATTCTGGAGAAGGTACCATGAGGTTCAGAGAAGAAGGCATATTCTTTTGCTTTAGGATGAAATGGTCTAAAGATATCTGTTCAATCCATTTGGTTAATAACTTCTGCTAGCTTCACTGTGTCTCTTTTTAGTTTATGTTTCCATGTTCTGCCCATTAGTGAAAAGGTATTGTATTTTGCCACTATTATTGTATGAGATTCATTGGGTGCTTTCTGCTAAACAAAGCTGTTTTGTTTTTTTTTGTTTTTGTTTTTGTTTAATGAATGTGGGTGCCCTATTACTTGGGGCATAGATGATCAGCATTGAGAATTCATTTGGTAGATTTTTCCTTTGATAAGTATGAAATATCCTTTCTCATCATTTTTGATAACGTTTGGTTGAAAGTCAATTTTATTCTATATTAGAATGGCTACTCCACCTTGTTTTATTATTATTATTATTATTATTTTTTGGAACAACCTGCTTGAAATTTTTTTTCCCCGGCCTTGCTCTGAGGTAGTTTGTGTCTTTGGTACTGCAATGTTTTTGTTTCACTTGTTTGTTTTTGTTATTGGATACTTTTGTTTACATTTCAAATGTTATTCCCTTTTCCAGTTTCCCAGACATAATTCCCCTATCACATTCTCCTCCTGTTCTTCTCTAAGGGTGTTCCCCCTCCCCAAACACCCCACTTTTTATCCCCACCCTGATAATCCCCCTACGCTTCGGGTCCAGCCTTGGCAGGACAAAGTGCTTTTCTTCCCATTGTCTCCCAACAAGGCCATCCTGTGCTACATATGCAGCTGGAGCCATGGGTCTGTCCATGTGTAGACTTTGGATAGTGATTTACTCCCTGGAAGCTCTTGTTTGTTGGTATTGTTGTTCTTATGTGATTGCAAGCCCCTTCAGCTCTTTCAAGCTTTTCTCCAATTCTTCCGAGACCCCGTTCTCAGTTCAATGGTTTGCTGCTAGCATTTGCCTCTGTATTTGTCATACTCTGGCAGAGACTCTCAGGGGACAGCTATATCAGGCATCAATAATATTGTTTGGATTTGGTGGCTGTATGTGTATGGGCTGGATCCCTAGGTGGGGCAGGCTCTGAATGGCCATTCCTTCAGTCTCTGCTACAAAATTTGTCTCCAAATAACCTGCTATGAGTATTTTTATTACCCCTTTTAAGGATGACGAAAACATCTGCTCTTTGATCATCTGTCTTCTTGAGCTTCATTTGGTCTTTGGATGTTATCTTGGGTAATTTGAGCTTTTGGGCTAATATCCAATTAGCAGTGAGTATATACTATGTATGTTTTTTTGTGATTGGGTTATCTCACTGAGGATGATGTTTTCTAGTTCCATCCATTTGCTTATGGATTTCATGAAGCCATTGTTTTTTGATAGCTGAATAGTACTCCATTGTGTAGATGTACCACATTTTCTGTATCCATTCCTTGGTTGAAGGTTATCTCAATTCTTTCTACCTTCTGGCTGTTATAAATAAGGCTGCTACAAACATAGTGGAGCATATGTCCTTGTTGTATGTTGGCGAATCACTTGGGTATATGCCCAGGAGTGGTAGAGCTGGGTCCTCAGATATTGCAATGTCCAATTTTCTTAGGAGCCTCCAGACTGATCCCCACAGTGGTTGTACCAGTTTGCAATCCCACATACAATGGAGGAGTGTTCCTCTTTCTCCACTTCCTCTCCAGCATCTGTCATTACCTGAGTTTTTTAATCTTCGCCATTCTGAATGTGTGAGGTAGAATCTCTGGGTTGTTTTCATTTACATTTCCCCGATGACTAAGGATTCTGAGTATTCCTTTAGGTACTTCTAAGCCATTTGGTATTACTCAGTTGAGAATTCTGTTTAGCTCTGTATGCCATTTTTAATAGGGTTATTTTATTCTCTAGAGTCTAACTCCTTGAGTTCATTATATGTATTGGATATTAGCCCTCCATTGGATGCAGGATTGGTAAAGATCTTTTCCCAAACTGTTATTTGCGGGTTTGTCCTAATGACTGTCTCCTTTGCCTTACAGAAGCTTTGCAGTTTTATGAGATCCCATTTGTCGATTCTTGATCTTAGAGCATAAGCCATGGGTGTTTTGTTCAGGAAATTTTTTCCAGTGCCCATGTGTTCCAAATGCTTCCCTAGTTTTTCTTCTATTAGTTTGAGTGTATCTGGTTTGATGTGGAGGTCCTTGATCCACTTGGACTCAAGCTTTGTACAGGATAAGAATGGGTTGATTGTCATTCTTCTACAAGCTGACCTCCAGTTGAACTAGCACCATTTGTTGTAAAAATGCTATTTTTTTTTTACAATGGATGGTTTTAGCTCGTTTGAGAAAGATTAAGTGAATATAGGTGTGTGGATTCATTTTGGGTCTTCAATTCTTTTAAACTACTCTACCTGCCTATTTCTGTACCAATACCATACAGTTTTATCACTATTGCTTCATAATATTGCTTGAGTTCAGGGATGGTGATTCCCTCAGAAGTTCTTTTATTGTTGAGAATAATTTTTGCTATCCTGGGTATTTGATATTCCAAATGATTTTGCAAATTTCTCTTTCTAACTCTATGAAGTATTGTGTTGGACTTTTGATTGGGATTGTGTTGAATCCGTAGATTGCTTTTTGCAAAATGGCCATTTTTACTATATTAATCCTGACAATACATGAGCATGGGAGTTCTTTTGGTCTTCTGAGATCTTGCTTAATTTCTTTCTTCAGAGACTTGAAGTTCTTGTCTTACAGATCTTTCACTTGCTTGATTAGAGTCACACCAAGTTATTTTATGATAATTGGGACTATTGTGAAGGGTGTCATTTCCCTAATTTCTTTCTCAGCCTGTTTATCCTTTTAGTAGAGGAAGGCTACTTATTTGGTTGAGTTATTTTTATACCCAGCCACTTTGCTGAAGATGTATATCAGGCTTTGTAGTTCTCTGGTGGAACTTTTTTGCTCACTTAAGTATAGTATCATATCATCTACAAATAGTGATATTTTGACATCTTCCTTTCCCATTTGTGTCCTTTTGACCTCCTTTCACTTTCTGATTGCTCTGGCTAGGAATTCTAGTACTATACTGAATAAATAGGGAGAGAGTGATCAGTCTTGTCTAGTCCCTGATTTTAGTGGGATTGCTTCAAGTTTCTCTACACTACCTTTGATTTGGGCTACATTGCTTTTACTAGATTTGGTATGGGCCTTGAATTCCTGATCTTTCCATGAATTTTAACATGCGGAGGTGTTGAATTTTTTCAAATGCTTTCTCAGCATTTAATGAAATGATCATGTGACATTTTTTCTTTGAGTTTTTTTACATAGTGGGTTATATTGATGGATCTCTGTATTTTGAACCATCCCTGCATTCCTGGGATGAAGCCTACTTGATCATGATGGATGATCGTTTTTAATGTGTTCTTGGATTTGGTTTGCAAGAATTTTATTGAATAATTTTGTGTAGATATTCATAACGGAAATTGGTCTGAAGTTGTCTTATTTATTTTTTGGGGTCTTTGTGTGACTTAGGTATAAGCATAATTATGGCTTCATAGAAGGAGTTGACTAGCGTGCCTTCGGTTTCTGTTTTGTGGAATAGTTTGGACAGTATTTGTATAATTTCTTCTATGAAGGTCTGATAGAATTTTGCACTAAACCCTGTGGTCCTGGGCTTTTTTTATTTTTGTTTGGGAGAACTTTAATAACTGCTTCTATTTCTTTAGGAGTTATGTGACTGTTTAGATTTTTTTCTGATCCTGATTTAACTTTGGTACCTGGTATCTGTCTAGAAAATTTTCCATTTCATCCAGATTTTCCAGTTATGTTTCATATCAGCTTTTGTAGTAAGATCTGATGATTTTCTGAATTTCCTCAGATTCTATTGTTATGTCTCCTTTTTCATTTCTGATTTTGTTAATTTGTATGCCCTCTCTTGCCCTCTGGTTAATCTGGCTGAGGGTTTATCTATCTTGTTGATTTTCTCAAAGAATGTGTTTCTTGTATGCAGCAAAATGCTAGGGTGTTCCTGTTTACATATCCAGTCTGGTAGTCTATGTCTTTTTATTGGGGAATTACATCCATAGTATTAAGGGATGTTAAGGAGCAGTAATTGTTGCTTCCTGCTATTTTGTTGTTAGAAGTGGAATTAAATGTGTGACTATCTTCATTTTGGATTCGTTGAAAGTACATTACTCTTCTGTTTTTCTTGAGAGTAGTTTCCCTCCTTGTGTTATATTTTCCATCTATTACCCATTGTAGGCCTGGATTTCAGGAAAGATTTTGTTTAAATTATTCTTTGTCATCAAAAGTCTTGGTTTCACTATCTACAGTAATTGTGAATTTTGCTGGGTATAGTAGCCTAAATTGACATATTTGTTTTCTTATGATCTGTATGACATTTGCCCAGAATTTTCTGGCTTTTAGAGTCTTTGTTGAGAAGTCTGGTGTAATTCTGATAAGTCTGCCTTTATATGTTACTTGACCTTTTTTTATGGCTTTTAAAATTCTGTCTATGTTTTGTGTTTGATTATTATATGACAGGAGGAATTTCTTTTCTTCCGCAATCTATTTGTAGTTCTGTAGGCTTATGGTCATGTATTTCTTTAAGTTAGAGCATAGTTTTCTTCTACAATTTTGTTGTGGAGTTTAACTAATCTTTTCAGTTGGGAAGCTTCTCTCTCTTTTATGTCTATTATCCATAGGTTTGGCCTTTTCACTGCATCCTGGATTTCCTGGCTGTTTTACATTTTGAGCTTTTTGTGTTTTCCAGTTTCTTTTATGGTTGTGTCATTGCTTTCTATGGTACCTTCTGCCCCTGAGGTTCTGCCCTCTATCATTTGCATTCTTTTGGAGATGCTGGTTTCTATGATTCATGACCTCTTTCCTAGTTTTCTGTTTCGAGGGTTGTCTCCCTTTGTGATTTCTTTATTCTTTCTATTTCCAGTTTTAAATCCTGAATGATTTTGTTCCATTCTGTCACCTGATTGCTTGTGTTTTCCTGCATTTCTTTCTGGGATTTATGGTTTTCCTGTTTGTGGACTTCTACCTGCTTACCTGTGTTCTCCTGTATTCTTTTCAGGGAGTTCTTTACATCCTATTGAGTCCATTGATATTGAGGTATATTAAAGACCAATGTTTCTTGATTCCTGTTATTTTAATATTAGTCATTATAGTGTGTGTGTGTGTGTGTGTGTGTGTGTGTGTGTGTGTGTGTGTGTGTGTCCCCTTTTTTGGTTCTGCTTGTTTGAGTTGATTTCCTGTCTTTTCATAGGTGAAGATAACCTAATTCAGTTGGTTTTTTCCTTGAAGAACTTTCTGTAGAGCTTGATTTGGGGGTGGATATTCTTTAAATTAGTTTTTGTCAAATTTTATTTTCTCCATCTATGCCGACTGAAACTTTTACTGGTCATAGTAGTCTTGCCTGTCATCTTTAGTCTCTTAGAATTCACAAGACATTTGCCTGTGACTCTTTGGCTTTTAAAGTCACCATTGAAGTTAGGTATAATTCAAATATGTGTGACATTATGCTTGTCATTTTCCCTTGAAGCTTTTAATATTTTTTCTTGGTTCTGCATGTTTACAATTTTGATTACAACATGGCAAGTATCTTTCTTTTCAGGTCTAATCAATTTGTTGTTTTGTAGCTTTCTTTTAGATTTATAGACCAATATTTTCTTAGGTTAGGTCAAATTTCTTCCATGATTTTGTTAAAAATATTTTCTGGGCCTTTGAGCTGGGATTATTTTCTTTCTTCTACACCTATTCTACACATTTGTTCATTTCCTACTGTCCCATATTTCATGGATGCTGTGTGTCAGTGATTTTTTTATTTGATTTAACCTTTTGTTTGACCAATGTACCTATTTCTTCTAGTGTATCTTCAATATCTGAGAATCTCTCTTCGATGTCTTGTATTTTGTTGGTGATGTTTGTGTCTGTATTTTCTGTTCATTTACCTAGAATTTCCATCTCTTGGTTATCCATACTTTGTGATTTCTTTATATTTCTATCTGTTTTTTCAGAATGTGAACCATTTTGATAATTTTCTTCAATTGTTTATCTTGCTTTAAGAGATTTATTAATTTCCTGCAATTTATATGTTTCTTTTCCCAATTTCTTTTAGAGTATTTATTCATTTCCTATTGTAGGGCTTATATTACTTTTATGAAATTGTTTGTAATGTCGTTTTCTTGTGCTTGAGGTATCTTTGAATAGTCATGGCCTGCTATAGTACAATAGCTGGGCTAATATAGTGACATAGTGTCCTGACTATTATTAACCATATTCTTACTCTGGTGTCTAGTCATCTGGGCTTGGGATAATTATATACTTAGATTTGGATGGATGTTATATACTTAGATCTCTGTTTCCTTCCTGTTCTTCTGGCCGGAGTGGACTGTGCTTAAATAGAGGGTCTTTACCTGCTTTGGCTGTTGGAATAAGGACAAGCATACTGTCTTGCCCTTCAGGCTACCTCTGTGGGGAATGGAACAAGCGATATAGTGAAAAGAAATGTAGGGTTGGTTAGACTTAGTAAACACAAAGATAATGAACATAGCCCATAGCCACCCAGCCTATCTAGGTATCTGGTGGCTAGGATAATATCTGGTGGCGAAAAGTACTTTTAGTAGAGTTGTGGTAGAGGATATGGTAAAATAAACAAACAACAACAAAAAGAACCCAAAAGGGGGAATGGTAGGGGCAGGCTTGGTGGACACTGACAGAGTATTGACAGTTTTAACACAGGGGACTTACCTGAGGATCTGGGTGTTGGAATGACCTCCTCTGGAGATATGGAGTGTGATTGTTTTTACATACCTTGGGAAAATCAGTTCATGTTTTCCACCATGCACAGTGGAATGGGGCTTCACACATCAAGAATTAATCAAGATAGTAGCCCCACAGGTTTGCCTACAAACTAGTCTAATAAAAACTATGCCTTATTGTTGATTGGTAATGAATGATACCTGTAAATCTGTATTTCTTTATCATTTTCAGTTGCCAATGATCCATGGTATGTTTAAGACCCAAGGTCTCTTACTCAAATGTAGATAACTAGCAAATGAAAGGATTGAGAGTGCCTCTACTCCAAAATTGCATGTGTAGAACATAATTTTCTCTGTGCAAATGAAAAATCTTCAGCATCATTTTTTTTTTTTTGGAATTTCATACAACAGTCTAGAAATTGAACTTGGAAACTCAAATGAAATGTATCCCTTCCCAAATTGGCCTTGAAATTATATAATGAATGTAACAATAGTTGAATTCTCTTTCCTTGAGCTCACAAGACCTAGATGTACTTATCCATTGCCAGCTGCTAAAGCAGTTTCAGAATGGCAGGAGGTCAGAAATGCAGGCAATTGTCATCACACACATAGGTCATGCAAGTGGGCAACATCACAGTTGATCAACAACCTAAGGAGTAGAAACAGAAGAATAAAACAGGAGAAAATATAAATTTTCTGGAATCCAATCCAAGTTATCAGATTGAGATCAGCAAAACTCTGAGTGCTCTGGAAATTATCTCTATGATAGAAGTCCTAAGTATCTGTTCCAGAAACCTCAATTCGGGGAAATCCTGAAGTACCCACTGCTGACAAGGGTCCAGGGTTCAATGGGAACACCAGAATTAACAGAGATTATCAACTTATCATTTTGGAAACTTCTTTCCTACAATTTATCTTCTTCAAAATGACATAAAGCGTGTATTTCTGACTTTCTATTGTCTTTTGTTTTTCATATATATTTGGCTTTTTCTCCCATCTGTACCCCAATTTACATTTCTATTATCAAAATTGAAATCCTGTAACAACCTGATTCCTATTCTGTACTCACATGGCAGTGGCTGAGTTGTTTTGATCTAATAAACCTACCAGTAACCAGAACAGTCCCAATTTCATAAGATTTTTGTTAGTTTTAAATACACAGGTGCGCGCGTGCACACACACACACACACACACACACACACACACATACACTGCAGTGGGAGGGAGGAATGGGAGAGGGAGGGAGAATGAGGAGAGAGAGAGAGAGAGAGAGAGAGAGAGAGAGAGAGAGAGAGAGAGAGAGAGAGAGAGAGAGAGAATGGGTGTCTTCTGAGAGACTTCACCAAGCAGGAGACTCAGACAGATGTACACACCAACAGTAAATCTGTGGATGGAGCTTGGAAACTCTTATGGAAGAATAAGAGGAAGAATTGCAGGACCCACAGGGGATAGGAACTCCACAGGATGACAAAAGATTCAACTAAACTGGAATCTTGGTGCTCTCAGAGAATAAAGCATCAATCAAAGGGCATATACAGGCTGGACCTAGTTCTCCATGTATATTACCAAACATACAGTTTTACCTTCCACTACATCCTGAACTACTATAGCAGAAGCTATTACAAAAGCTGTTGCCTGTACCCTAGATATGTTCTTGAATCTGTGATGCTTTATATGGGTTCGGTTGGAGAGATGCACCTTGTCCTGCAAATATTTAATGTTTCTGGGTTGAGGGCAGACCCAGAGCAGCCCCCAAACTCTTAAAGGTGAAAGGGAGGTGAGGAGGGGAATATGCTTGAGGGAGGGTATCAAGCAAGGGGCAGTGAGCAGGATGTAAATAAATCAATAAAACAACAACAACAACAAAAACAACAATGAAAAAAAGCATAAAACTAAAAAATCTCTGGAACCAGTGTAAAGGGGGAAAACAAATGCATGCACACATACACTCTTGAACACAGACAGTTGGACAAATGCACACATACACACACACACACACACACAGAGAGAGAGAGAGAGAGAGAGAGAGAGAGAGAGAGAGAGAGGTTTGGTGAATGAAACAAATTCAACAAGCCCCATCTATTTTACATATGCATGTACAAACTTACAAATGCACACATTTGGTGGATGTAGCAAAGCTCCAAAAATTTTATTTTTTTCTCTTAGTGTTTTTAAAGTAACCAATACAAAAATTCTTTATGCAAGAAAAAGATTATCTCATAGCCATCAGTTATATATATTCCCCAAAACAATCACAAGAATATGTTCTTAAAAATATTAAAATTACTACACACAATGACATTATAGCAGGTTTATCAATTATGTGCTCTTCTAGCTGGAGTGGTACTGTGTTGAGTTGAGGATCTCTCTTGCTAAACATTCCCCATCTATCTTTCTCTCCACAAATTCATCATAGCCTCAGAGCAATAGTTCGTCAACAATTAGTGAACTTTAAATAAGTTTTCCAAAACTTAACTGATGACAAATTATATATATTGTACAACAAATTATCTATCATATATCTTCTTTGTGAACTATTGTTCAGATAAACTGACTCATCATCTATTCTCTATTCTTATCCTCATAATAGAATTATTTAATATTGTTTCATAATCCTGTTTTTCATGGTACACACAAAAATCTGTTGCCACATCCTTAGATTCAGGAACTCAGACCCTACCTAACCTTTGACCATTAATTTTCCCAAACCTAATTTTCTCTTTCTATACTATAGTTTCTACTATAGTTCCTCTGTTGGTTTGTATATGCTCTACCCAGAGAGTGGTACTATTAGAAATTGTGGCCCTTTTGGAGTATAAGTGGGCTTGATGGAATAGATCATTGTGAGTGTGGGCTTTAAGACCCTCATCCTACCTGCCTGGAAGTCAATCTTTCACTAGCAGCCTTTAAATAAAGATGTTGAACTCTCAGTTCCTCCTGCACCATGCCTGCCTGGATGCTGCCATGCTCTTGCCTTGGCGATGTTATTGTTATAAGAGTTGCCTTGGTCATACAGAAAATGTGGTACATCTACACAATGGAATATTACTCAGCTATCAAAAACAATGACTTTGTGAAATTCATAGGCAAATGGACGGAACTGGAAAATATCATCCTGAGTGAGGTAACCCAATCATAGAAAAACACACATGGTATGCACTCATTGATAAGTGGCTATTAGCCCAAATGCTTGAATTACTCTAGATGCACAGAACACATGAACTTCAAGAAGGATGACCAAAATGTGAATGCTTCACTCCTTCTTTAAAAGGGGAACAAGAATACCCTTGGCAGGGAATAGGGAGGCAAAGTTTAGAATAGAGGCAGAAGGAACACCCATTCAGAGTCTGCCCCACATGTGGCCCATGCATATACAGCCATCCAATTAGACAAGATGGATGAAGCAAAGAAGTGCAGACCGACAGGAACCGGATGTAGATCTCTCCTGAGAGACACACCCAGAATACAGCAAATACATAGGCGAATGCCAGCAGCAATCCACTGAACTGAGAACGGGACCCCAGTTGAAGGAATCAGAGAAAGGAATGGAAGAGCTTGAAGGGGCTTGAGACCTCATATGAACAACAATGCCAATCAACCAGAGCTTCCAGGGACTAAGCCTCTACCCAAAGACTATACATGGACTGACCCTGGGCTCCAACCTCACAGGTAGCAAGGAATAGCCTAGTAAGAGCACCAGTGGAAGGGGAAGCCCTTGGTTCTGCCAAGATTGAACCCCCCAGTGAACGTGATTGTAGGGGGGAGGGTGGTAATGGGGGTAGGATGGAGAGGGGAAGCCCATATAGAAGGGGAAGGGGAGGGGTGAGGGGGATGTTGGCCTGGAACCTGGAAGGGGAATAACAATCAAAATGTAAATAAGAAATACTCAAGTTAATAAAGATAAAAAATAAAAAAAAAAGAGTTGCCTTGGTCAAGGTGTCTATTCACAGCAGTAAAACCCTAAGACAGAAGTTGGTTACAGGTATGGGATATTGCTGTGATAGGCCTGACCAGGCTTATTTGGGAAGAATGTAGATTTGGGGACTTTGGGTTTGGAAAGTGGTAGAATGCTTTAAAGGGGGCTTAATGGTCTATACTAGTAGGAATATGGAAGAATATTTTACTGAGAGAGAGTTGAATTGTGCAGACCTGGCCCAAGTTGTTTCAGTGGAGAATTTCAATACATGGCCTAGAGACTATTTTTGTAGTATTTTGGTGAAGAATGTGGCTGCCTTTTCCCCTTTTCTGAAGATTCTGCCTGAGTCTAAGATGAAGAGACTCAGATTAAGTGCATTGATAAGAAAGTCTTAGAAATGTCCATTGTATACTTTGCTCTCTTGTTAAGTCTCATGAAGAGTAGTTTGAATAAGCATAGCAAGCATAGAAAAAAAAGTATGAAATATATGGCTTGAGTATTAAAGGGGCACCAAGAAGTGAAATAGAACTGAATCCTTTGTTCAAAGGTACTAAATTGAATTAAGAGAATGGGTATATGGAGGAGGATCCTACCCAGGTAAGCTTAGATCTAGTCATGGTGATATACACCTTTAATCCTAGGAGATAGAGCCATGGAGATTGCTGCCAATGGAATTCTATGTTAATTTAGAAAGCAAGATCCAAGACACTCAAGCTTAGGCAGTGAAGGAGTTTGAAGTCAGAAAGCTGGTGATAATGTAAAAGAACAAGGGGGGCAGCCATGTTCCAGCCCCAGGGAGTAGCAGAAAAACTTCAACTTTGGCCACATGGCTCTGGCTTTAGATTTCAGATTAGAAGTGATTTCTAGAACAATTCATGCTGTTTAGCTAGAGGTAAGAAATTAGGGGTGGTTAAGAAGAGAGCGGCATCACAGAGGTGAAATCTTTGAAGTGGTTTTGAGAGCACAATGAAGCTGTGTTACAGATATAACCAAGGTTGTACCCTATACTGCAGCTGTATTTGGTAATGTGTAAGAGTCACCAAGATGGTACAGGTTTTGAAGGAATAAAGGGTCATGAAGAGCAGCTGAGGCATGGCACACTTAGAGACCATGGAAGGTCAATGTCGAAGGTTCAGCATTAGTTACACTTGATGGCCCAGGACTGAAGAGGGCATGCAAAGATTTTAAGAATTGGCACCATGAAGAGAGCCTATGAGGGGCTAGTGGTGAAACCTAATTGCAGCACAATACCCCAGTATTGGAGATGCCAATACCATGGGTTTATCACTGAGAAGAGCAGCAGCAGCAGAATAGATCTCCCTAACCTTAGAGTGCTACAGAGGGCAGAGCTAGAGAAGTGACTCCAGCTCTTTGGAAGAGTCCAGAAGGTCATGTCTATATCTTCAACACTGAAACAAGTATCTGTAACACTTAAGTTGCCTTGGAAGTCCAAGGTTGTTTGAGATGCCAGAGCATCTGTTGAGAAAAGCTCCTAAGTGGGAATGGAACAAGTCCAGGTGTTAGAAGTTTGTCGCAGTCAACAAATATGGGAAAAATTGAAGATCTAAAGACCACTTTGACATCAGACATAGAGATGCAAAGTTTGAAGTTTGCTTAACTGGCTTCCTGTCTTGCTTTGTGGATTATAGTTAAGCGATTGGATGAATCTCAGAAGAGACCTTGAACTTTGAACTTTTATCACTAATGAGACTGTTCTAGACTATGGGGACTTCTGAAGTTGAACTAGATGTATTTTTCATTATGTTATGTTTAGGAATAGCCCCCATAGACCTCTGTTTGTACAAGCCTTTAGAGCCAGGAAGTGCAATATAATTGTATATGTTCAATCCAGTGAGTGACACTATTAGAAAGTGTGGCCCTATGAAACTCAAGAAGGATGACCAAAATGTAGATGCTTCACTCCTTCTTTAAAAGGAGAACAAGAATTTTCATAGGAGGTGATAGGGAGGCAAAGTTTAGAGCAGAGATTGAAGGAAGAGCCATTCAGAGCCTGTCCCACATGTGGCATATATATATATGCAGCCACCAAAACTAGATAAGATGGATGAAGGTAAGAAGTGCATGCTGACAGGAATAGATCTCTTCTGAGAGACACAGCCAGAACATGTCAAATTCAGAGGCAAATGCCAGTATCAAACCACTGAACTGAGAACAGGACCCACGTTAGAGGAATTAGAGAAAGGACTGAAAGAGCTGAAGGGGCTTGTGACCCCATAAGAACAACAATTCCAACCAACCAGAGCTTCCAGGGACTAAACCACCACCCAAAGACTATACATGGACTGACCCTGGTATTCAACTTCATATGTAGCAGTGAATAGCCTTATTGGGGCACCAGAGGAAAGGGAAACCCTTTGTCTTGCCAATGTTGGACCCCCAGTGTAGGGAATTGTTGGGGGGCCTTAATGGGTGGGTGGATGTGGAGGGGAACACCCGTATAAAATGGGAGGGGGAGGGTTTAGGGAGCTTATGGACAGGATACCAGGAAGGGAAATAATATTTGAAATGTAAATAAGAAATACCCAATTTAATAAAAATGGAAATAAAAGAAATAAGAAAGTATGGAGTAGATGAATAACTGTGGATATGGGCTATAAGACCCTCATCCTAACTTCCTGAAAGTCAGTCTTTCACTAGAAGCCTTTAAATGAAAATGTTGAATTCTTATCCCTGCCTCCACCATGCCTGACTGGATGCTGCCATGCTCTTGCCTTGATGAAAATGAACTGAACCTCTGAACCTGTAAGCCATCCCCATTTAAATGCTGTCGTTTTAAGAGTTGCTTTGATCATGGTGTCTGTACACATCAGTAAAATACTAATTAAGCTTGTTCCCATACTAACTTCATGTATTTAACATTCCTTTAGCTCATGAAAACTCTCCATATTTCTTTTATAATGTATGTACCCTTTATAATTCTCCTGGGGAATGGGTACATTCTACTCTTAATTCTAACTATTACAAACTTAAACCATCTCCTACAGCTGTCTATAAAGTACCCTAACTTATTAAAACTATTTAAATCAATTCAGGGATTCTTTAACATCATAGTTCATATAAACAGTAGTGTGTTATGAAAATTCATATTCATGTTGATTTGAGGAGAAATTATTTAATAGATTGGGCTGTCTCCCAAGAAGCAATCACACCAGACTATAGGCAGTGAGATTTCCCCATACCCATTCACACCATGCTAATTACAGGAATAATACAGCAATAACAAACATTGAAAGGAACTGCAACGGCAAGAGGAAAACCAGAGATCTCCCCCTTTACACCCTGTTATGTTCCTTTCTGAGGTGCTTTCATCAAAGCTGTGTCAAATGATGGATTCCCTCCCCAAAGCTCACTTGTTCTACATAGTTCTTCTTCCTGCATGATATCTGCTGTGAAAGAGAAATGGTGAGTGAGAGATAAAGAGAGAAAAAGAGAGGGGGGCGAACAAGTAAAGGATTATATAGCTTACAATAGCTTGCACTGGATGTTCAACCTTGTCAGGATCAAGGGTTCCTTTTCCACTGGTGCCCCAATAAGCTATTCACTACTACATATGCAGTTGGAGCCCAGGGTCAGTCCATGTATAGTCGTTGTGTAGTGGTATATATATATATATATATATATATATATATATATATATATGGGGGTGGGTGTGTATGTGATGTGTGTGTATGTGTGTTCATAAATTTCTTGATGCATAATTTTTATTTGGTTCTATTCAAGACCATTTTGCTCTCTCAACCATCTCTTCATCATTCTGTTACCTATATCCACTGTAATTCTTGCTGGTTTATGATAAACAAACCACTTCCTTATAACAACATTCTTTCCTAAGTTTCAAGAAAGTTGAGTCTTCATTAACTCTTTCTTTTTTCATTTTTGTTTTATTGGATATTTTTTATTTACATTTCAAATGTAATCCCCTTTCCAGGTTCCCCTTCAGAAAGACCCTAACAAATCCCCTTTCCCCCTGCTTGAACCAAATGCTATTAACAAAGATACAGAAGGACACTTCATACTCATCAAAGGAAAAATTTACCAAGATGAACTCTCAATTCTGAACATCTATGCTTCAAATTCAAGAGCCCCCAGATTTATAAAGGAACTTTACTAAAGCTTAAGGCACACATTGCTCCTCACACAATAATAGTGTGAGACTTCAACACCCCACTCCCAGCAATGGACAGATCATGGAAACAGAAGATAAACAGATACACTTGAAACTAACAGACGTTGTGAACCAAATGGATTTAACAGAAATATATAGAACATTTCATCCTAAAACAAAAAGAATATATCTTCTTCTCAGCACTTCATGGTACCTTCTCCAAAATTAACCATATAATCAGCCACAAAACAGGCCTCAACCTACACAAGAAGATTGAAATAATCCCATGCATCCCATCAGATCACCATGGATTAAGGCTGGTCTTCAATAACAAAACAACAGAAAATCCATACACATGAAAGCTGAACAACGCTCTACTCAATGATAACTTTGTCATTAACTCTTTCTAACCACTCTGCATATGTGACTATTCAGAACATTAGATCCACACATTTCCAAAACTTAAGATAATGTGGCTACCCTCCAATCAGTACTCAAATAATAAAAATTTTCAGCTGTCCAAAAAGTCCTCTCTTTCTCCCACCTTCCAGGGTAAATTGAATGCAGAGTTAATAATCTGCCATATCCTTGGCTGCAAGCCACTCTCTAGCATTTATCCATTGAAAAATTAAAAAGCATTTCCTAGTGCTCATTTCAGAATAATAGACAGTATATTTGGAATGACTCAAGGAAGATTAACATGGCCTCTGTGCATAATTGAAATACCAATTTTTATGCATTTTATAATTCTAAAGCACATGGTTCATATGTTGTGCTGAAAGAAAACAGTAAAAGTGAATGCACCAAAACCTTTCAGGGTGGCAAATGACTTTACCCTTGATATAGGTCTAGAATAGTAAGTATAGAAATCATTCATCCTTTGATCTCTGGAGAGATGCCTCAACAGTTAAGAAATGTATATTTTTTATTGGGTCTTGGGCTTCCTGGATGTTCTAGGTTAGTAGACTTTTATGTTTTGAATTTTCTTGGACCATTGTGTCAATACTTTTTGAGGTAGCTTCTGTTCCTTGGGTTCTCTCTTCTATCTCTTGTCCATAATTATGTGGTATTATTTCTGGAACTTCAATTCTATTTCATTGATCAACTTGTCCCTTATTTGTCTTTCTACCAATATCAAACAGTTTTTATCATTATTGCTCTGTAGTATGACTTGAGGTCACCTATGGTGATTCCTCCAGAAGTTCTTCTATTGTTAAGATTTTTTTTTTGTAACCTGGGTTCTTTTCAACAGAATTGTTGTTGATGGTTACTTACATCTGTAGTTCCTGACCTCTTTCCTAGATTTTCCATTCCCAGGGTTACCTCCATTTGTGTTTTCTTTATTTTTTATACTTTCACTTAGCTCTTGGACCACTTTCTTCTATTTCTTCACCTGTTTGATTGTGTTTTCCTGTATTTATTTAACGAATTTGTTCCTCTTTAAGTGCTTCTACCTGTTTCCCCTGTGATTCCTGTATTTTGTTTTCAATGAAGTATTTATATTCTCCATAATGGCCATCTTACCAATAGTAATCTACGCATTTAATACAATCCTCATCAATATTCCAACACAGCTCTTCAAAGACGTGGAAAGTCATATGCAAAGTAGAAAAGCCCAGGACAGCAAAAAAAAAAAAATCTTAACAATAAAAGAACTTCTGGAAGAATCACCATAGGTGACCTCAAGCCAAACTACAGAGCAATAATGATAAAAACTACTTGATATTGGTACAGAGGTGGACAAGGACAAGTTGGTCAATGAAATAGAATTGACGATCCAGAAATAATACTACATAATTATGGACATTGATCTTTAACAAGAAGGCAAAAAATACAATGGAAAAATGAAGGTATCTGCAATAAGTTGTGCTGGTCTAAATGGGAGTCAGTATGTAGAAAAATGAAAATGGACCCATATTTTTTACCTTGCCCAAAACTCATATCCAAGTGGATCAAGGGCTTCCACATAAAACCAAAAACAATATAATAGAAGAGAAAGTAGGAAAGAGCCTCAATCTCATGGACACTGAGCATGGGTGGGGAATTTCCTAAGCAAAATCCAATGGCTCAGGCTCTAAGATCAAAAATTGACAAATGGAACCTCATGGAAATGACAAGCTATTATAAGGCAAAGGAAAGTGTCAATAGGAGAAATCATCAACTCACTGATTGGGAAAAATATATTCAAGCAATTGCACATGCAATAGAGTGCTTATTTACAAAATATGTACAGAACTCAAGAAGCTAACCTCCAAAAAAGTCCAAAATGGGGAATATAGAACTTAACAGGGGATTCATAACACAGGAATTTCAAATGTACAAAAGCACTTAAAGAAATATTCAAAGTCCATAGTGATCAGAGAAATGAAAATCAAACTTACCCCGAGATTCCACCTTAAAACTTTGAGAATGGCTAAGCAAACAGCACTTGATGGCCAGGATTTGGAGAAAGAGTAACACTCCTCTATTGCTGACGGGATTTCAATCTGGTACAACCTCTCTAGAAATCAATCTGGAGTTTCCCCAGAAAATTGGAAATAGATCTATATGAAGACATAGCTATAACACTTTTGGACATACACTCAAAAATTGTGTCAGCATGCCACAGGGACAAATGCTCTACTATGTTCATAGCAGCCACATTTGTGATAGCCAGAAGCTGGAAACAATCCAGATACCTCACAACGGAAGAATAGATACAGAAAATATGCATCATTTATACAATGGAATATTATTCAGTTATTAAGAACAAAGACAACATGAGTTTTATAGGTAAGTGGATGGAACTAGAAAAATATTATCCTGAGTGACATATCTCAGACCACTATGACATGTATGGGATGTATTCACTAATAGGTGGATATTAATCAAAAAGTACAGAATATCCAGGATATAATCCATATAATTCAAGGAGGTAAACAACCCAAATGGCCCAAGTGAAGATGCTTATACCACACTTGGGAGGGAGAAGAAAGTAGAGGGCAGAGGAACTCAGTGGAGAAGAGAGGCAGAGGGGAAAGGGGTAAGTAGATCTGGTGTTGGGGTAGGTAAACATAAATGAAGCCCCGAGGCCCAGCAGAATGAATGGAAATAGGCAAGCTCAGGATGTGGGAAGTGGGGGGGCGGGCTTTGAGTGTATAAGACACCTGGAATTTGAGAGAATCTCAGGACTCTAAGGGAGGGAGCTTCCATGAAATGCTCAACAGTGGGAAGAAGGAACTTGTAGAATCCACCTCCAGTGGAGGGTTGGGAATGCCATCCCACAGTCCAAAATTTTGATCCAAAATTGCCACTGAGTGTGTTTTCCACTTGTAACTGCAGGTACAAAATGGAGAAGAGATTAAGGGAAGAGAGGTCCAGTGACTGGCCCAAATTGCGATCCATCTCAAGAGGAGGCTCCAAGATTTGACACAATTACGGATGTCATGGTATACTTACCGACAGTCGACTAGCAAGACTGCCCTCTAAGAGGCTCAACAAGCAGCTGACTGAGACAGAAACAGATACTTTCAACAAAAGAATGGATTGAAATCAGGGACCCCACGTGGTTGAATTAGGGAAAAGTCACAAGAAGTTCAGGAGGAGGGTGATGCCATAGAAAGACCTGCAGTCTCAAATAAACTGGAACCACTAGCCCCCAACCAGGCAGCATATACTAGCTGGTCTGAGGCCCCTGACATATATATCAAAGGACTGCCTGGTCTGGCATTTGTGAGAGAAGAGATACCACCCTCAAGAGACTTGAGGTCCCTTGAAGTGGAGAGGCCTTGTGGGTGGTGTGTCTGGAGGCGTGTGGAGACATCCTCTTGGAGATGGAGGAGAAGGAATGGATGCAGACCTTTCAGAAGGCAGAATGGAAGAAGATAATGACTTGCTGGTATATAGTGAGTAAGACAGATAAAAAAAAATAGAAGAAGAAATCTATTCTTCCGGAGACAATGAGCACTGAGAATGACTCAGCAGTAAAGACACTTCATACAAAAATGAAAATGTTGACTCAATTTCCAGGACTCACATGATGGAAAGAGAAAACGTATTCCTTTAGGAATGTCTCTGATTTGAAGGCTGTCATATATGCAATCAAATTTGAATTCACACGCATAGTGTATACATTTATGTATTTAAAAATATGTGTGTTCACATGTATACCTATACATACACGAATGTAAAAATTAATATTAAATGAAGCTATTAATCTGAAAAACATCAAGGGGGTTTTATATATTTCAAGAAATAAGAAGTAAATCATTTATATATGCTCTGTTACATACAAGCCATAAAATGTAAAACACAGAGAAGTAAAGATTCCTCTATGTGTTGATATAGAAAATATTAAAAATATATAACATGAAATATATAAGTACAGCATAAATAACAAGGCTATATCATGTATAATTGTGTTTATAAAATGAAACAACCAAAATCAATGTATGCACTGTATATTGAGGTCTGCGGTTTCTGCTGGATAGTTTGGAGTAAACTTGATATAGGGTAGAATCATCTGAAAGCAGTGAACTTCAATTGAGAAAATGCCTCTATAAGATCCAGATGAAGAGCATAATTGTTTATATTATAGTTATACATCATCATTCATATAATCTACACTGAATACTCACATATCATTCCTATTTATACCGATTTAAATAAAATGTTTAATTTATCTTTACATTTTCTCAAATTCATATATTTAGTAACGCCTCTTAATGTAACTAAGATCCCTATGGCTAAATCGTTGTTACATTTCTCCCTTTGGGTAACTAATAAACATATCAGAGATCCCAAATTGAGCTCTTAGACATTCCTTTTTCCTTGCACACACATACATAGAGCTGATCTACCAATAGTCCATCTCATTGAATACAAACTTTGCCTGCTGGTTTTATTTTTTATGCCAAAACACACTGAGTGTGTTTTCCACTTGTAAAATTGTCTACAGTCTCATTACATCAACACATTTCTACGGCTACCACCATCTATCTGGTCATATCACTGATTTTCTATTTCACTTTTGCCCTATTTTTTTTCAGTATTCTTTAAACTATCAGCCAAATTATATTTTTAACTACAAAACTTAACAATTCACTTTGTTTCTGAATGCTTCACAGTGAATCTCTTATTCATAAGAAAGAAAAAGTCCATGTCTTACTTTCTGGATGTTCACCCTGAGCATCCTCTTTTCACTTTTCCTTCTTTCCTTCCTTCCTTCCTTCCTCCATCCCTCCCTCCCTTCCTTCCTTTCTTCTTTCTTTCCTTCTTTCTTTCTTTCTTTCCTTCTTTCTTTCTTTCTTTCTTTCTTTCTTTCTTTCTTTCTTTCTTCCTTTCTTTCTTTCTTTCTTTTATACAGAGTCATACTCCTGAGTCCATGCTGGTTTAAAAACTCATTATGTAGCCTAGTGTATTACAAAATTAGTGGAATTCTTTCTTGCTAAATCCCCCAAGTACCAAATTACAGAAATGAGCTATGGTTCTGACTTTCCCATCATGTTTATCAGAACAACACCATCTTCCCAACTTTTGCTGACGTATGATCTACACTGTTTGCTCTTGCAATTAATTTTCATTCATTGTCATAATATATGATTGAATTACTTATAGTTTTTTGTAGTATGCCAATTCTGTACATCTGTTAAAAAATAAATATTTGGTGACTTATGAATTGGTTCTTGAGATGAGTAACTGTCTTCACCATGTTGCACAAGATAAAATAAAAATTTAGAGAAGTTATGTTCCCTCGGTGTCATAAAATTAAGAAAAGGCATATAGAGAAATTAAACTATTTTTTTCATTTTCTAGAGCTCAGAATAATAACCATTACCTGATCCCATGCTATCTTGTGTTTCATACCATGCTAACCTATGTATATATCTGAAGAAAAAGGTGTTTTCAAGCAGAATCAGCAGTTGTCAAAAACCTGGATATAGCTCTCTAGAGAATAAAGCAAACAAGATGAGGAGTCACATGGGTGATGAAATGGTGCCATTTAGTTTGACAGTGTCTCATATAACCTTACCTGGATAATGGGATAAAGGCATACTTGAAGGGTTTTAGCATCAACCTACATTTTCTTCTTCACTTACTCTGCACAATCGTGTTAATGATACTAACACCAATTCAAATAAAACATTTCCAACTGTCTGAGTTAAAGTCATTTCATGAGGAAATGTCCATTAACAGTATGTGCCAAGCCATGGTGGGAGTCTTCAAGCAGAGTCCTTTGGGCAGAAGAGCCTCTGGAAGTGGAAATCTTTGTAGAAAGTGAATCAAGGTTTAAGCCTCAATATCTCCTATTTAGTTGTTCAAACTTTTGTTGCAACCTAAGAGGAACAGAGTAGACAAAAAGAAAAACAAAATTCTCATTGACTTACTGTTACTGAATTGTTCTCAATTACTTATGCTTGCTAAATATTTTATTTCATTTTGAAGGAAAAATAAAGATTTAGAGGACGGCAACTCTAAGAATAAACTAATAATGCACTTTCTCCTGGGAGAGGAGGCTTATGGGATCAGGGAGAATTTGCCCTTTACAGTTTCACATAATTTGCAATTGTCTTTTCAATGCCCAGTGAGACTAAACTAGGACAGAGTGTTTTAAAGCATGTTTCAGAGCCTGAAAGGAGCTTAATAAATTTTCTGTTAGATTTTACAGGTTAACATAAGGCTAGAGATGCTGTTATAAAAGGCTTTATTTTTTTAAAGGTAAGATTTTGTGATTTCTGATTCTGTATCTAATTCTCATTTGACACAATATTATACTCATTTCTGTCCCCAGTGGTTTAGAAAACTAAATGTAGAGCTGGACTGCTAAAATTCAAACTACAACACAGTTATTGTGTTTGTTAAGCTCAGTAATGTACCTATTCACTGGTACATGGTTAATTTAAGTATCCAACAGCCTTAGGTGAAAGTCAACATACAGTACTGTGTATAGGTACTTTGGATTCATGTATTTGTTTATCACATGCAGACCTGGGGCCCAGAGTAGCAAGAAGTGGATATTAATTCTCACAGAAGTAGAAATTAAAAAGCTCGAGCTTCACCATTCTTAGAACTCTATCCTGAGGACTCTATTAGAGGATTGTGTGTTCTTAACTCCATCTCGAAAAAATGTTTAAGGAGAATGAATTTAGAAAGCCTGTTTTTAAACAATAGTTTTTATTTCTAGGCCTAGAAAACATTTTACTTAAAAGAGAATAATGCTATTTAAAAAACAATAATATATTTAATAACATTCTCAGGAAATTGATTTCTAAATTTATCCCTTTAACATTTGCCTGGTTATATATTATATCATGCCCTGCAAATGTTATATTGGCTAAAACTTACATGAACTTTTGTTTCATGACAATTCACTTCATTTAAAAGAAATCAAAGTTTACCAATTAAATGTCAACTTTCTCTCTTGTTAACAAAGATTACTTCACTCTACAAGTATAGAACTCCTTGAATTAGAAATTATATGGCCAATGTATATTATTTTCTTAAAATATTTATTAATTAGTTAATTAATTTTTTTTTTTACATCCCAAATGTTGTCTGCCGCGCCCAACCTCGACCAGCAAGGAAGACGCGACCACAGGAGATCTTCTTCAAGCAGTTTTACTCAGGAACCTTGATACAATCTTCTGACTCTCTCTTTCTGACTCTCTCTCTCTGGGGAATGCCCTGCACCACACTTAAATAGCTAGCACTGGCCAGTCCTAGCAAGCCACATGGGTCATGCAGATAGGCTGTCACTATACGGAAGCTAGTGGGCCAGGCAGACATAGCCAAATAAGGACTTGTTTACTGCAAGGAGCGCTCACCGTTGGGAGGGTGGAAGGCGGAAACTAGCGCCATCTTTGAGGCGCGGCATGTCACAGCTCTCTAGTGTTGTCCATCTTTACCCCCCGCCATTGTCTTTCCCCTATCACCACTGCCTTTTACCTCTGATAGGGTACCCCCACCCCATCATCACCCTTCCCTGGAAGTCTCTTCAGGATTAGGCACATCATCTCCCACTGAGGACAAGTAAGACACTACATATGTGCTGGGGGCCTTGTATTGCTCTTTGTTAAGTAACTTAGCCTCTGTGAGCTGCCAGATTATTTGACAATTTTGGTTTTCCTATTGCCCATTCCACTTTTGTTCCTTTTATGTCTCCCCATAACTCTTCCCTAGGGTCTCTGACCTCAGTACAATGGTTGTCTGAAAGTTTCTGAACCTATTTCAGTCAACTTCTAGTAGACCCTCTCAGAGGAGAGCTATGCTGGGCCCTTTCATACATGTACTTTTGTGAATGGATTACTTCATATACTCTTTAAAGGAAAAATTATTCACCATCTGCAGTGCACAGGGAAAAATGTGAAAGTTG
Organism: Rattus rattus; assembly: GCF_011064425.1. Classification (NCBI taxonomy): domain Eukaryota; kingdom Metazoa; phylum Chordata; class Mammalia; order Rodentia; family Muridae; genus Rattus; species Rattus rattus. Next base: position 76,635,298 of record NC_046172.1, read on the forward strand.
GGCCACAATTCACTTTACTTTATGGTAGTGACCTGATCATGCTAGAAAAAGCAATGTACAAAAGAATACACCTCTAAATTCTAATGCCTGACCTCTTCAGAATTGATCAACTTGAAAGATGAATAGGACTTCTTTTTCCTGCTTTGTTTGTTTTTACTGTTCTGGTGTGTGTGTGTGTGTGTGTGTGTGTGTGTGTGTGTGTGTGTGTGTGTGTGTGTATGTGTGTGTGTGTGCGTGTGTGTTTTCTTTTCCTGTTAATTTTTAATGAAAGTAACAAAGGATGTAGATTAGGCTAGGAGGAGACATGGGAGAGGATATGAAAGGAGATGGGGATGGGAAATATGTTTTATGTATGGGTGGTAAGTATATATTGTATAAAAACCTGATTTGCCATAAAAATAAGTATCAGACAGGATTTAATCTGCTTTGCTGAAGTAAAAAGTGACCTAAGAATCTCAATGATTTTCAATGACACAGGCTTTTTTCTGGTCATGACATGTTGGCTGCAGTTATATATTTTGGACATTATTTTTTTTCATCCATGATCCAGGATAAAGGAGGAGTAATCAACTACAAGTAGCTTTTCTTACTGCTGATGGAATAATATGGAAGATTAGTTGGTGTCAACGGGGTTAGGTCTCTTCCTCAACTGTAAATATTTTGTAAGTCACATGGGAATCAATAACAATATAAACTCATGTTCATTTCTCTTCCCCTACTATACAAAATATGTCAAAGACCCCGTCCCTGTATTTTACTTATAGCTTTGTAAGCCACATGAAGACAAGATCATGCCTATCTTAAAAATATCTTACTACCACTGTGTTTCAATAATAGTAGCTAATCAAAAACATTGTTTATCTGATACAAGAAGGAACAAACAGAAGTGGCATGGAAGAATCACATATTTATCTTTTATAGGCTCTAAAAAAGTGATTTTAAATTGGTAGAAGGCCCTTTAAAGCACAACATGGGTTCATAAATTGATTTAATGACATGTTTCTCCTGTAGGCACTCATTTCTACTCTGAGGTTACATACCTACTACATTCACTAGAATTGTGGAGGAATCAATTACAGTGAAATGAAATTTATAGTTTGTAATGGTGCTTACAGCTGAACAATTCCTAACTTCTCTTCATCAGAAACACACTGCCTTAGACTTCTTTTGTGTGTTCCTGTAAGTTCTGATATTGGTGGCTGCTATCTTCACAGGACCAGAAGAATGGAGAATTGTATTGGCCAAAGTCTCCTCATTATACTTTAGCATTTACCTGAAAAACAAAACTAAAAATAGGACTTGAGAATTGTATGTTTTCTGGCTTGATATCATTCTGCAAAAAATTATATATATATATATATATATATATATATATATATATATATATATATATAGGTGAATACAAATATTTTAAGAGAAATACCTCCTTTATTATATTTTTTCATTTGAGACATTTTTCCTCTAACCTTTTAGAAGTTTTGAATATGTATTAATTGGTAATACACGTGAATAGGCAAAATCATTTTCTTCTATGTAAAGATGCCAAGGGAGACAAAATAAGTGGCTGAGGGCAGAGTGAATCAGCAGCTGAATTAGAAATGTCCTAGCTTCCTAATTAGTAGGCTAATGGTCCGATTTTAAAAGCTTATGGCTTCATCTCTTGTCCCTTGACATTTCCAGGGCAGCTTGGAAAAGGGGATGTTATCATTATAGCATTATTCTGTAGCTCCAATGGGTCCTATTTGTCTCAAAGTTTGAGTTGGCTATAATTACATATTAGTTATATTGAAAATGAGCTAAAAGTAGGATGGAGATGAAGTGATGCAGATGCATAGGCACTGAATCACTCACCATTCATTGTATCCTCTCTGAATACACACACAAGTTGAAATTCAACACAGAGTGTGCATGTATGTTGGAGGACTGTGTATTAGAAACTGAGTATGTGAAGTGCAAGAAAATCAGTCACAAAATATTTTTTTTGTTTCCATAATCTGACCACTTTTTTTCTTTCTTTTTTATGTGAAAGCAAAACAGAAATGTTGCTATTGGCCATTTAGTTCAAAACAGATATATGTCTCTCCTATTATCATACTGTAATTAATACCCAGTTCATTCCCATTTCACTCCTTTGGCTATTCAACGCTGAATGAAGGAAAGAGGATTTGTAATGGAAAATAAAATCCTCCTTTTACGTTCTTATTACAGAAGGGAAAATGAGCATCATATTTATTGCTTCACCAATTTTTCTCTCCAGGAGCTTTTCTTGACAATATTTAAACATGCCGTCATTTCTCAGATAAAGAGGAAAAGAGGAAGAAAAAAATAACACAGTTTTGACATCATATAATGTTTCCACTATGTTTATACTTTCTCTTCCATTATGAAGCAAATCTTTTCAATAGTGTTGGCTGTAAAAGCCATCTCCACTTTCCACTTAAGACAGTCTTTGCCATCATCTGTTCATTAAATTGATTTTTGTCAAGATTACGAAGAAACACGTTTTTGTTAAAGCCAGTGATCAATATTCAGTGTTCGCATTAATTGACTTCTCAGAAGCATTTGGTAGTTAGTACTATACCCTCCTCTAAATACCATGTTATTTTGTAATTATCATTGGTTTTCAGTATATAGCATTTAATTTCTTCTAATGTCCTCAGTGTCCTTTTCTTTTTCCTCTTCACCTACCAAATCTTAGAATCTTAAAGTGACCATGAACTCAGCAATTAATACTCCTCTCTAACTAAACTAATATATATATATATATATATATATATATATATATATATATTAAAAATCCATATACTGAAAATTGAGTGTCTCCAGTCCTGTCCTTTCCTTTAGGTGAAAGACTAAAACAGTGTCTGTATTTTATGTGTCTTTATGGATAGTTAGTAGAAAGTCCCAAAAAAATTCAACATATTTAAAATTGAAGCCCTGATAAATTCCCCTGATCCTGCTAGATTTCAGTTAACAGCAATGCTATTCTTTCAGTATCTTATGCTAAAACTCAAAAGTCTTTTTCTTTCATCTTTTTCTTTTACATTATATCAATCAGCAAGAAAATCTTCCTTAGCATGGAAATCAGATGGAATATATCTACACTCCTTTCATCCTACCTCATGTCAACTAATAGAACTTGGTCTTTCCTCAATTTATAGAAACTTAATTTAATAAACTTACTTTAATCCCTGTTTTCATTGTCTTCATCTTTCTCTGTTTAGCAGTCAAAATGACCCTGTTACACAATGCTATAACCTTCTGCATTCTTTCAAAAAGTAGGAGAAAATTTAAAGAATTTTTGTGAAAAAGTTTTAATAGTTCTGCACACAAAACTCAAAAGACATTGATATATAATCTGGTCCCTACTACCTATCTGACATTGTTTTCTATGGTTTTACTCTGATCTAACTATACTCAAAAAATCTAACATATAAACATAATGAATGGCTGCACGTTTAATATTCTTCCAATGTACCATATTATATAATTTATATTCTTAATTTATCCAAATCTTCATGAAACTGTCAAAGTCTCAATGAAATTCTTCATTGTATCTGAAATAAAATTGTTTTTATTCTGTTAATAATTGCCATTTAAAACAGTATTTATTTTATTTTCATATTTTCTTAATTAGAGTTTCATAGCTGTGAGGAGACACCATGACCAAGGTAAGTCATATAAAGGAAAACATCTAATTGGGTATGGTTTATAATTGCAGACGTTCAATTCATTATTATATTATGGCAGGTATGGTACTAGAGGAAACAAGGGTTCTATATCTTGGTTTGAAGGCAACTAGAAAGGACTCATCCACCAATAGCCAGAATGAAACTATTTTCAGCATTGGGCAGAGCCAGGGTATAGGAGCCTCAAAGCCCATCCATACAGTAAAATACTTCCTATACCAAGGCTATGCCTCCTCCAATACTGCCACACCACCTAATAGTGCTGGCTTTCAATGAGCCAAGCATTTTCAAACCACCACCCATACTGTCTCTATGTCATACTGCAATAGTCTCAAAGGCATAAGGTATTATTTTTGTCATATTTTCCACTCATTTACATGCAAACATAAATTACAACATATAAAATCACCAGAAAATAAGCGTTTTGTTTGTTTGCAGTGTTTACATTAGTGAAACGATTGACATGCTGGATGAATGAATTTTGAAACAACAAATTTTTAGTGCAGGTGGCAAGAATATTTTATCAGAATATGGTTAAAATCAAGTACCCCCAAATTTATAGTTTGTTTTAAAACAATGTTACTATTTACTCATAATTTTGTTGGACCAGAAATCTTTGTCTGAACTCAAATTACATTGTGTTTTATCTAGTCTGACTAATGCATGCTCAGTCAGTTGCAGAATTACAAAGTACATTTTCTTATGTTTGTCTAGCTCTCAGCAAAGAAAGTAAGGACAACTGGGTCATATTCCTGTAGTCATCCAAAAAAAACTACAGAAAATTGTGAGTTTATCAGGTATATCCACACTGCAGTTTTAGAATTCATGTCTCACTGTAGCTATTAGTGCAGTGCAACACATTCATACATGAAAATGCCTTGTCATGATTTCAAAGTTTGGATATATCTGGAGACTGCACTGAGGTCTCCAGTCCTAAGGTGAAACTGACATATTATTTCAGCTTCTTTTTTTTTTTTAGTCTAAACCACACAGGATAGATGTTCATGCTTCTATTTCAAAACAACAACAAAACCAACAGCACACATTCACAGAGAATTTCTAATATTCCAAAGGTACCCCTCAATTGTAGATGTTTGAAAGACATGTCTAAAGTAGTCCTGCTTCTAATATGCATGCTCTTTTGCATATGACTCTGTTGTATACAAGGCTTAGTATTTTCCCACTCATAAACAAGGACTACTCTTGAGACCTCATTTGGTAAAATAACAAGTAAAATTCTGTCATATATATAATATATGTATATATATATAATATATGTATTATATATATATATATATACAATATATCAATAGTCCAACAGAACAGAGAGTTTCATATATAGAAGAAAAATAATCAAGTTTCTACCTAAAATAATACACAAAGCTTTCTTTTCAAGAATATTAGAAATTATTTTGAAGTGAACAACAATAGTAAAAATTAAAATATTACATAAAATACACTGCCAGGAGTTTCCTTCACATATGTTTTAAAATCATTCTACTAGATAGTATACCATAAAATAAAAAGGAACAACTTAACATGCAGAATGGAAACATACTGTAAATAGTTGCATAATGGTTAGAGTCTGTGGGGATTAACATAAAGTATAAGAAGACAAAAGTTACACATTTCCTACAGTACTATGTGGGATACTCAAGTGCTTTGACATCATGTCTGGAGAAAACAGAAACTAGAAGTACTCTCTCCCTGGTGGTAAAAAGAATGAAGATGTGGCACATCTGGCAAGATTTTTTTTTAATGACTATTGATAGCAGATGCTGGGTATACTCTTTAACGTAAATTCTTTTCCATAAATAAATCAATTATATAAAAATTGGAATCCTGCTTAATCTTCCAAAAGGATGATTGAAAACAAGCTCTCTACTTTCAATATGTAACTATCTGTAAGTATCTAAATCTTTTCTTCAGCAATTATAACTTAAAATTCATATTTAAAATTTGATATTAAGACATTGCAAGTTTCTTCCTAAAGTAATACACAAAGCTTGCAAGGAATGTGATATGAATATCCTCCTTTAAATTTTTTCAATATAAAAGGTCAATTAATTTCTGTCTAATAACTGGATAATTTTAATTTTTTAGAATATTGTAACCAATTTATTTGAAAATGTATTTTGTAATTAAAATATTTGTATCTTACAGGCTACCACTTTTAGGGAATTATTTGGGGCTGGAGAGATGGCTCAGCCGTTAAAGGCTAGGCTCACAACCATATATATAAGGGAATTATTTGTTGCCTTCTTACTAGTATTACTAGATCAATTATTTGTGTGTTAAAAACAGCATTCATGTGTAGTTTTTTGCATAGTCTTTAGAATTACCTAAGCCAAAAGGGAATTTTTGTCTCAGAGCATATTTATATTGAACTCAGCAATACAGTACTTAAGCAGTGATTTCACTTGATGCGTTTATTATTCTTTAACTTAACCAAACTTTGCATCATATCCATTGTCAATGAGTACCAATTTATTTTCTGCCAGGTTTATTGAAGGCACATCTAAAATGCAAAAGAGATTAAATCATAAATTCATCTGTTTCTCTAGAACAGAGTGAACCATAAAAATCTGAAAAGTTTCCTGAGAGCCTGCCAGACATCAACATTTAAAATTAAGCTCAACATTTCTATCCTTTACTCATTAAATTTCTGGTCATGCATTTCAAATTGTATATGCAATGAGTCACTTGAAATATCAAGGCGAATATAAAACCTGTAATGGTCTTCTGGATGAAAAAAATCCAATCTCCCATGGAAAATCATAAAATAAGGTGTTCTAAAAATAGATAAAAGAGAATAGAGCTAATTGTAATTAATTTGGTGTTCTGGTAATTAAAGGAAAGTTATCAATAATACCAAAATAAAAATGTAAGTATATTAGTCTTTCTTCTACAAGATGTAATAAATACCTTAATTTAATTTTTTAAACATTAGGAATTAAATTATAGATCTACATTTTTGTCCCAAACTATGAGTAAACTGTAATTTGTGAGTAAATATTCATTAAAATTAACACTAATATGATGCAGTTCTACACATTTAAATTATACAGTTATTTGACTTTTATCATATTTTATAATAATTATTTTCTTGTCAGAATACAGGTTCCTTTGGTTATGCTACACTAATTAATAATTTGAAAGGTAAATATAGGAGTGGCGCAGTATTCCTGTAATGCAAACATTGGAAATCTGAAGCAGAATTGCTAATCTGGGACATTTTGGGTTCTGTAATGATACCTGACACAAAAATATAAAATAAAAAGAAAATACAAACATACTTACTTGCGCGCGCGCACACACACACACACACACACACACACACTCACACACACATACACACACACACACACACACACACTAAATGTGATTCATAGCTAGAATAACTCTGAAAACACTTCCCTAGATTTAATTGTACTGACTATATCACTAAATATTAGAAATTAAACAGCATCAAGAAATCTTGTACAAAAAATAAACTTTGCTTTGAAATAAACTTTATTCTGGCAAAGAAAACATTTTTCAGATGAGACAATAGAATATATTAAAAATGAAATGGGCTTTAAGTCTGTCCTCTAAAATGGTAACACTCATAGCTATAATAATACATAAAACAAAGGCAAGTAAAGGTTGATCCTTGAATTTTGGCCCTCATAGAGGCCAATTTGTCTCCAAATAGACACACTTGAAGTGATTTGAAAGAGCGTCCATTAGAGTACTATGAGTATATAGCTCTTATAAAGAAAATATATATAGTCATTTCCTTAGTTTAATTTTATATTCTAGTAATTACCAAAATGTTAATGTCTAATAAAGAATCTTGGCAAAGTTTCACCAAGTGAACATACATGTTATGATGGGGAAAGGAATGGAAAAGGAAATGATACTGAAGAGGAGGAGGAAAAAAGAGAAGAAAGAATGAAGTGATGAAGGAAAACATTCTATCACATCTCTGGTTTAGAAAATCTCTCTCTCTCTCTCTCTCTCTCTCTCTCTCTCTCTCTCTCTCTCTCTTCATGTTAGAACTCTGCCCATTGCTAAATAATTACAAATGATAATACACACTAATGAAATTGGCAATGCTGAGCTGTAAGATCAAAGCATGACTAATACATATATAGAGTTCTTCTCTTCTTATATATCATTTGAATGAATTACTCAGTGAGTCAGAGCAGCTGGGTGGTCATTCGAAAGAGAGAGTAAGACAACTCAAAACATCCTATCAGTGGATTTCTGAGCCTGTTATTCATCATAGTATTATTAGATCGATGAGAGAAGGAGCCTGCATTTACAGAAAAATAAATCTCCTGCTAGAAAAAGGAAAAATTCAGTCTATGTCTCTAATATTTTAGTAATATACATCTGGATATATTGATACATCTGGATGACCATATCCTTTTCTTCAAAATGTTATATATCATATCAATAGTCTTTGAGTCTTTCTTAAGTTCATAAATTCCCTCTAATTCATATATACATATATATATGTATATATATACATATATATATATATATATATATATATATATGTAACACTAAAATATTGACCAATCACCACTACCACTTTGAGGATACTCTTTTAAGTCTAAAGACAAATTCACAGGTTATTAATAGGGCTGGTACTAACTTCAATATACAGAAGATAAGCATATTGATAAATATCCTACAGTGCCCTGTCGCGCCCACCTCGGCCAGCAAGAAGACTCAACACTGTCGGATTCTCCTCAACAGTCTTTATTGCAGGACCACCTCATTGTTGATACGGGGAACCCGAGCGACAAAAGCACTCACTTTTTATGCATGACAGCAATGGTTATGCTGCTTGTCCCCCTGGGATTGGTGGAACATAAATCCCCTCATTAGCATAGTGTTGCCCTAGTCGGGCAAGTGCCAAAGGCAACTCTGCACATGTGCAGTGCTGTTGTTTACCACCAGAATGGCACTGGTACACCGGATGTCGGTGCCATCTTTATATGTGCGTGCCTCTCCCTACAATGCCCTTTGCCTTAAGGATGAATTTCATTTTCCTGAGGTCTCATTTAATTGTTAGTTTTAGAGCCTGAGACATTGGTGTATTTTTCAAGATATTTCCCCCATGCCAATGTGATCAATGCTCTTTCTCATTTTCTCTTCTATTAGTTTCAGTATATCTAGTTTTATATTGATGCCCTTTATGTATTTGGACTTCAGTTTTGTTCAGGGTTATAAATATAAATAAATTTGCATTCTTCTTCAGGCTGACTGCCAGTTAGAATATTTGCCAGTGCTATTTGTTGAAAAGGCTGTCTTTCCTTCTTTTCCTTTCTTTCTTTTTTCTTTTTTTGATTCTTTGTCAAAGATCAAGTGTCCATACGTGTGTGGTTTTATTTCTGGGTGTTCAATTATATTGCATTGATAGACCTGTCTCTTTGTACAAATACCATGTGGTTGTTTTTTTCATTACTGCTCTGTTGTACAGCTTGAGTTAGGAATGGCGAGTGCCCCAAAAATTATTATATAGATTAGAATATTTTTTGTATCCTTTTTTTTGGTGTTTTTGTTTTTTTATATTAAGTTGAGAATTGGTCTTCCCATGTCAGTGAAGAATTGCATTTGGATTATGATGGAGATTGTATTGAATCTTTACATTGCCTTTTAAAAGATGATCATTTTCACTATGTTAATTCTATGGATGCATGTACATGGGAGATCTTTTCATCTTGTGAGGTCTTCTTCAATTTCTTTCTTCAGGGCCTTGAAGTTCTTCTTATACAGATATTTCATTTACTTGGTTAGAGTTACATCAAGATATATTATTTATGGCTATTGTGAAATATGTTCTCCCTAAATTTTTCTCAACCTGTTCGCTATTTATATAAAGTAAGGCTACTGACTTGTTTGAGGTAATTTTATATCTAGCCAATTTGCTGAATTTGTTTTTCCAATGTAGGAGTTCTCTCTTAGAATTTTGGAGGTCATTTCAGTGCAGAAAAGTTTCTGTAAGGCAAAGGACACTGTCTAAAGGGAAAAAACCCTGCAACTGACAGATTGGGAAAATATTTTCACAAATTATACATGCAATAGAGGATTAATATCCAAAACATATAAAAACTCAAGAAGTTAGACTCCAAAACCCAAATAACCCAACTAAAAATTGGTACAGAGCTAAACAGAGAATTCTCAAGAAGGAATCACAAATGGCTGAGAAGCACTGAAAGAAATGTTCATTATCCTTAGTCATCAGGGAAATGCAAATCAAAACAACTCTGATATTCTACCTTACACCAATCAGAATAGGTAATATCAGACCTCAAGCCACAATACATGCAGGTGAGGATGTGGAGAAAGGGGAACATTCTTCCAAATATTGAAAATTGTTCTATAAAGATCCAGCTATATTTCTCCTGGACATATACCCAATAGATGCCCCACTATACCATAAGGACATGCATTCAACTACATTCAAAGAATCTTTATTTGTCATAGTCAGAAAACAGAATCAACCCAGATGTCTGATGTCCCTCAACCAATACACACATACAGAAAATGAGGTTCATTTATACAACAGAATACTACTCAAACATTAAAAATGAAGATATCATGAATTTTTAACGTCGATGGATGGACCTAGAAAATATCATTCAGGTATGACCCACACCTAAAAGGACAGGCATGATATTTACTCACAGATAAGTGAATATTAACATAAAAGTGTAGGATACCCACAATACACCCCATAGACCTTAAGAATTTAAATAAGAAGCAAGACCTAAGTGAGGATGTTTCAATCTCACATAGATTGGGAAACAAAACGCTCATGGGAGGCAGAGGGAGGGAGGGAGTTACCTGGTTCAGAGTGGAGAAGGAGAGGGGGAAATGTACAGGATCAGTTATGGAGGGAGAAAAGGCCAGAGGACCAAGAGAATGAATGGAAAAAATGCAATTGTGAGAGGTAAAGGATAGGAGATACTGCTATAAAGTCCCATAGACTTGTGATATAAGAGGCTCCCAGGATGCAATGAAGGTGACCTTAGCTAAAATGCCTACCAGTAGGGAGAGGGAACCTGAAGAGATAACCTCCAGCAGATAGAAAGGGGTGGAAATAGATAGAAGCATGGGGACACCAACTCACCTTCAAAAATTTTGACTTAGAATAGTTTGTGTCTACAAGAAATACACGGACAAAATGGAGCTGAAACTGAAACTGAAGGGATGACTGACCAATGACTAGCCTAATTTGGGTTTGATCCTATGGAGAGGACCTAACCCTGAAAATATTACTGATGTTATATTGTGCTTACAGATAGAAGCCTAGCATCTCTGTCTTGCAGGGGCTTTACCAGCAGCTATCTGATACAGATTCAGATACTTAGAGCTAACTATTGGATTGATGTTAGGGACGTTTAGAGAAGAGTTAAGGGAAGGACAGAAGAACTTGAAGGGGATGACAACCCCATAAGAATACCATTAATGTCAAGTAATCTGGAACCTCTTGGAGCTCCCAGACAATAAGCCACCAACCAAAATGCATACACAGACTAGTCGGAGGCCCTGGCACATATGAAGATGAGAATTGCCATGACAGGCCCCAATGGGAGAGGATGAGCCTAATCCTATAGAGACTTGATGACCCAGGGAAAGGTGATGCCCTCGGCAAAGTACCCTTTCAGAGGGGAAAGAGAGGACCAGTGATGGGGACTGGGTGTGGAGGCAAAATATTAAATAAATCAAGCATGTAAAGGTCAAAAATAAAAAAAAATAAAAAAAATAAGTAAGAAGAAAAATCCTAAAATGCACAGGACACTCCCCAAGGGGTAAAACATGACCAGCTACTTACTTTAACTGAAAAGGTATGCTTTCTTATAATTATTTAGAGATTATACATCAAAGTATAAAAATGAAGAACAAATTACACTGTACAATGCTTTTGGTACCTACAGCATTAAATTATTATTTAATTAGAAACAGTTGGGTTGAACTAAAGGCTTACTATATATGGATAATTTGGGCATTTTACTGAATCCAACTATCTTATTTCCTACAGGAAAAAAAATAACTTTTCAAGAATTATGTGAGGAACTTGATGTTATATTAATATCCCATAGCTTTCTATATACTATCAATATTCAAGGATGCACTTACTCATGACCTAAATCCATATCCTATGAATTAGCATGCAGACCATTCATTATTACTGTTAAACTAGATGCTGATTAAAACTTTTAAATAGTGTTAAATACATTTTCAGTCTATGCATTTTTCGAATAATCTGCTTTAATTAACCTTTATAATTATAGAGAAAATATCAATGAATTGCGCTTTTACAAATCCTAGCTCCTAATCATGCTATAAAGCCTCACCAAAGATTTAGTTGACCACTTCTTACAAAACAAAGCCAGTAAAAATGTTCTGTATTTAATCAGCTAAAAGTTAACTGTATAAATATATATCATTAATTAACCAATATGGTTCTTGAAAGGGGAAGATAAAATTTAGTTTAAAAAATGAACTATTCTTTCAAACCCAAAATTGACAGATTTAAGATATAAATAATGCTGAAATATTGCTAAATAATTTCTTCCTAAAGGAATAGTCCGCTGTGTTAAAATGGTAATTTTACTCAAGAAATTAAAGTGTTAATTATATTGTTGTGGAAATGTTGAGCTAAGAACTAGAACATTGGTGTTTGAAATATTTGCTCCTTTTGTTTCATGTAAATATTAGTTTCTGAATCCCACAATGGATATGTAAAATACAAAACCATCATTATTTAAACAAATTTTATTAGATTTAAGTATCTTTTTCAGAACTTATTGCAGAAAACTCATTTTGTTAATAGGCTACAAGATATTTTTTATCCCAGGTTTACTTAGAATTTCAAGAAGGAAAAGTATTATTCTGTCATTACCATCACTTCTTTCATAGAATGAAAAATAAAAATAGGTATCTTCAGTGGCATAACTTCGTTTTCATTTTTCCTTATTAAAACCAAATTAGATATTTTTATCCCAAATGAATTTCAAAATGTCAGTTAAGTAACAAATAAATTCTCTACCATAGTCCATCATCACCACCCAGAAAACATTACCTACTGGTACATAAAAGTCTTAAACACATGTAACAAATATATCATCAACCTCTAAATTTTAATGACAATGTGACAAATCTACTTTATTTTGTGCAATTTGATCCTGATATAACTAAAAATATGGGTTCCTATATTTAAGAAGACCATTTGGGTCATAAACTTATAGTTTCATGTACAAAATATCTCAAAGTATTCTTCTTATATCTTATGAAACATAGGTGATAATGATGGTGATAAGTGCTGCTGGATATCAAATTCAGGTTTTGTGCATGGTAAGCAAGTGCTCTGTAACTACCTATATCCTCAGTACAGGAATTGGATTCTATGTGTTCCTAACAACATAGCGGGAGTTTGAATATTTCTCTTAACAAAATTTAAGAAATTATGTTAATAAGTTAATTTAAAAGTTAATTATATTACCAAGAATTAGGGAAGTGTAACTGATTTCAAATTATGAACCGTGCAATAAAAATATAAGCAAGTCATCATTGATGTCAAAAACATTACATTTGAGTATAATTTTTGCATGAACTGAATAATATAATTTTTCTTATACACTGTAAATCTAAGTTGCCATTCATACTAAGGTATGTCATTATTTTGTCTACCATTGTGAAACATAAAGTAGGCAACTGTCCTTGGTAGATTCTGAAGGCTTAAAAGACATATTTTGATTGTATAAATGCTAAAATGTTTTCTAAATATATGTTTTAGCTAATGAATAATACTCATTCATGCTTTATGTTTTAATATATGCTTGAAGATAGCCACAGCTTTGGTTTTGTAAAATATATCAGTTATATCTTATTTCTTGTCAGTTTGCTATAATAATTCAATTACATAATATATAAATAATGCCTTATAATTCACTTAAGCCAAGGATATACTCGACCTCCAGGTGCTTCTTTCATAAACTTTCTTATCATAATCACAGTAGAAACATCAAATTATGAGTTTCATGGAGGTCAACCAGAAAGTTAAAAAAAATCATATTGAGACATTAATCCCAATAAACTATTTTCAACTAATTCAATTAGCAAATATTGAACTTCTACCACCAATGAAAGACAGTATAGTTGACAGTCTACATTCTACTGTTGGCTTTATCACATCTTAAATGTAAATTGGGACAACTGTGTATTACTATATGTCAAACATAGTTTGTAGGGAGGTTAGAATGCAGCAGTGAAGGCAATGAAAAAGAACAGAAAAAATAAAGAGAAATAAGAAGTTGATATGCTGCGCTTTGACACCATACCTTGATATTTTGTAAAGTTGAGAGATATATATAACTTTCAGAAAAACTAAGAAGAATGTTATACTTTGCAAGAGAATGAAAAAAAAACCTAAGTTTTGTTCAAACACTTGTAATTCTGTCAACATTTCTCAAATTAAACAATTTAAGAGAAGAAAGATTGATTTGGTTTTATATCTTCAGATATTTCAGTCCACAGACATTTGGTTCTGTCACTTTTGTGCTTATGGTGAGGCAGTCATTCATGGTAGAAGGCTGTTGCTCATTACATCATGACCAGAAAACCACCAAAAAGAAACAGAAGATATGATACACCCGTCCAGGACACATGCTTAGTGAATTACTTAAATAAAGTGTGCCACATGTCTTAGTTTATATTGTCTATCAAGAGGGTATAAAATTTAGAAGTCATCACTGAATTTATTGATTAGGTCACAATACATTTTACTGCTCAAACCTCTTCCCAAAAGTCCTAACTCTTAACTGCACAGAACTCTAAGGCATGATGACAACACATGTGTTTTGGAGGGTTATTTTATCCAAACCGCTTCAGATACTATAAAAAGAAATCTAAAAATTGGGAGCATAGCTCAGTGGTTAAAATTCTTATTACATAGTAATGAGGTCTTGCATTTGAGCTTCTCAGCACCAATACCTATGTAGAATTCTGGGACTAGGGACCAGTCGTTTTAATATAAGCATTAGGGTAGAAGAAGCAGAAAGAGAACTGGCACTCACTGCTCAGTCAGCCTACCCTAATCATTGATCCACAGTTCCCATTAAGAGACTCTTTCTCAAAAATGTGAATGCCTCCTGAGGAATAAATTCAATGTTAACTCTGGCATTTATATGGTTGTGCACATGTGTGTGCCTATACTTTCAAACCTGAATGCACACCTACTAACTGTATATACATACCCATGCTGAAACAGCAGAGTATTTTATGTTTTAAAAACGAAACAAGCGAAAGCAAAAACAGATCATAGTAAGTCATAATGATGTAGGTGCTATTTTTAGAAAGATGGTTAGAATTTTTGTAGAACATGTGGGTATTGCAGAAAAGAAGAAAATGAAATGGAAGAACTTACAAAGTATTACTGAGGCAGAATGTTCTACTTAGAACAAATAGTAAGTATAAAGATCTTTAGGGAGATAGAACATTGTCTGTTGGAGAAGGATCAAGGATATGTTAGAGTAAAGAGATCTTGTTGGGGAGGGTATTTCTGAATAGTAGCACAGTGAAATATTACTGCTCATAATATTTTTTTAATTTTTCCCAAGGGTATTTATTTTATTAGATATTTTATGTACTTATATTTCAAATGTTATTGCCTTCCCCCCCCCCATTACCATGCTCCCTCCCCTGCTTCTATAAAGATTCTCCCCCTCCCACACACCCACTTCTGCATCATCACCCTGGCATTCCCCTACACCGGGGAATCACGCCTTCTTAGGACCAAGGGCTTCTCCTCCAATTGATGCCGAACAAAGCCATCCTGTGGATCATATGTGGCTGAAGCCATGGGTCACTCCATGTGCATCCTTTGGTTGGTGGCTTAATTTCTGGGAGCTCTGGTGGGGTGTGGTTGGTTGATGTTGTTCTTCCTATGGGTTGCAAACCATTTCTTCAGCTCCTTCAGACTTTTCTCTAACTCATAATTATTGTCTCTCCCATATACAATTTCCACACTACTCATATAATGTTTATGCATTATATAGTTGAAAGAATACCAAAGCAATATAATATTTAAATGCAAAGAGGCTTTAAATCACTAAATTTCAACCAGGAAAAAATAATCTTTTTAATAATGCATTAACACAAAGAAGTTAGTATATTTCTAACAAGTGCTGAAGATTGGCTAAGTTTCACTGAGGAAGGAAAAGATTTTTCATGTTATGAACTTCTAAGTGTATGTGTCATTGTAGTAATAGCCCACAGAGCTTTGTTGTTTGTACTCTGGCAACATGAGTAATTCAATTTGATGTCACCCTCACCTTTGTACTGTCTTCTGCTTCTTCATTTCTCCTTTGTCACTCTTTCATTCCTCTATTTCCTCATTTCCTGTTTATTATCCAAGGACAAAATCCACTGGATGGGTTGCTAATGGTGACAGTACTGGAAGCATTCTTTTCAGAAAAAAAGTTCCTTCTTACCAATCATTAAGTTCAGACTGAATTGAAGTGTAAAGAAGAAGGAGTGAGAAATGGGGTGCAGAGGAGAGAAAAATCAGGAAAGAAAATGACAATAAAGGAAATAAAGACAAATTAAGGATTTTACTAGGATTAATATATAAATAAACTGTCAAAACTTAGAAGAAATAATACAGTAGAAAATATTTTAAATGATATATTTAGATATAAATGTATTAATTTACAAAGATATGTCCAGTCTAAGATAATAGATTATTTTCTCCATCAAATTTCTCTCTTAACACTTTTATATCAGGCTTTTCTTTGAAAGCGGTAATTGAAAATTTTGTCACTGAACTTTCTTGGCATAATCTCCTCCATTCAAATCTTGTAAGAGTTAAAAGAAAACATCCAAATGCTGAGGCAGAAGCCACATTGCCAGAACAGGCCCTCAAGCACAGGTCAATCAATAAGATGAATATCACCTACTTAATTACTTGCATTTAAGAGGCCTTTCCTGGACCATTTCATGGACAGAAAGGGTCTGTAACTATACTTCTATAATCTGAGCCTTCTTTCAGAGCTATAAGTCATTAAACAGATTATTTTCTCCACTTTCTATCCTTGACACCTATTTGAAAAGTATAAGATGTGTCCACTTTTATATAAAACTATGCAGAACTTTATATATATATATATACATATTTACACACACATACATACATACATACATACATACATACATACATACATACATATATTAGTTGTTTGTTTTGGACTAGGTTGCTGAAGAGACTGTTCATAACAAACTTATGTTTTCTGCCCATATGGCGCATACAAATAGAAACACATCACAACTATCGACAGGTTATATCTGGGAAAGTTCTAATTTGTCTAAAATATTTCTTACTCCATCTGTCTTTTATCATGGCTAATATTAGAATTGGTGTTCAGAAATGAAATAAGGAGATGAAAATTTGAAATATATGACGTGAATAATGCACAGGAGTGTTTCTCTTTTAGGACCCTACTTGAGCTCCATGGAAAAAGCTTATGCCACATTACTAGCACAAACAAGCAATCATTTTGTTAAGTGAGGTCAGTCTTGAAAAGAGGGAGGAGGAGGAGGGAGGTAGGAAGAGAGAGAGGGAGAGAGAGAGAGAGAGAGAACATAAATCATTTTGTTTTAGTATGGCATGTTGAAACTATCACAATGAAAATGCTATGGAACAGCAATACTATGTTCTCTAGAATATCTGGTTATAAATATCTCAGTCTTAGAGAGAAAAGACACATTTTGTTAAATATTGTTTGAATTGAAGACACAAAATCTTTGGGGGTTTAGAGATCTTCAGTTACTTAAAAGTATGGCAATGTGACCCAGGATTTCTAGAAGCTCCCTATCCCCTCTCCCTCCCCCTTCCCATAAGGGTGTTCTGCCCCCCATCCACCCCCTTACCATCACCCGACATTTCCCTGCATTAGGGTGAAAATTTGTGAGATTATATAAATTCTTCATTTATGCTAAATACAATAAAATTCTTGTGGGTAGGAATATTTTGGAAGATTATTTCTAATTTGACAAATTTTGCCACAATATTATTTCCTTCTTTCACATAAATTTGTAAGTAGTACCATTTTAAAAAGAGAAATTTACTGAGCTATACCATTCTTTTTTTTTTTTAAGATTTATTTACTCTATGCATAGGAATACACTGTCACTGTCTTCAGACATACCAGAAGAGGGCATTTGATCCCATTAAAGATGGTTGTGAGCCACCATGTGGTTGCTGGGAATTGAACTCAGGATGCCTGGAAGAACAGTCAATGCTCTCAACCACTGAGCCAGCTCTCCAGCCCTGAGCTGTACCATTCTTATCATTGAACAAACAAGGTTCTTTGTGAATTGAACATCAGTCAATAAAGAAACTTAAAACTAGTCAATGTTCTGAGAGGAAAAGATTCAGTATTCAACTTTTGGTAAACCTATAATAACTATCAAGACTCAGGGCACACTGTTGTAAAGGGTATAGAAAGAATGTAATTGCTGGATAATGTATTGTGAAAGGTTGCCATATGGAAAAGACAGAGTTGTCACAATTGTGGTTGCCTGCACAAGACACTGGCACACATGTAGTAGGTGCTCTTCAAAGTCCTTTTCATAATAAAGAGCTCTTGGCAGTGATTAATTCTTGAGAGACTGAAAAATCATTGCTTTTTTGTGGATACAGCAACTAAAAGGGCCATTCACCAGGGCATTGTCTCACTATCATGTATGAATAGACATCTGAGGAACAGTAATGGGACTTAATGAATTATCCAAAATTGATTGAAGCAAGTATTGATATAATGACTGTACATAATATATATTATGGGGAACTAGTGATCCCAATAGGAAAACTGAATTTTCTTGTGCGCAATTATCCAATTTTTCAAAATTTGACTGCCAATTCTTTTGGGAATAGTATACCAGACCAAGCAATATTGGCTAGATTTACTCATCCAGGTTTTACTAGTGTTTAGGGTAATGATTAATATATCTGAAATAACTAATAATATCTGCCTAAAGTTCAAGACAAAATTGATGATGCTTACTTTTCAAGTGAAAATTAATATTCTAAAAATGTAGTTGACATGAAATCAAAGCATTACAATTGTGATTGTTTAGAGTACATAGAAATCTGTAAATTGGCTGGAGAGATTGAAAGATGTAGTGAAAGAGCACTGCATCTTTTGCAGACAATAGAAATGGATTCCTAAGTACTGCATGGTGGCTTATAAGCAACATCAACCACAGTTCCAGAGGTAAGATGTCTCTTCATATGTTGGTTACTGGACATATGTGATGTGCATGCATGTTCTCAAACACACACACACACACACACACACACACACACATTGAAAGTTTACATATTCAAAAATCAGTGAATATAAACCTGAAATATGATAATCTAAATTAAAGTGTGAAAATTTTCATTAGGATTATTGAGAAGGAACCTTATTTGAGATAATTCTATTGTCATATTGGCCTGTAGAGACATTTCGTGATAAGTAATTGATATGCAAGAGCATATCACAGTGGAGGCAGTGTCAATACCTGGCAAGAGGTCCTGAATTATATAAGGCATAAGGCTGAGAGAGCCAAAAGAACAAGTCAGTAAACAGAATTCCTTCACAGTCTCTGATTTAGTTCCTGTTTCCAGGTTCCTCTTGACTTGGCATCAATCAGCAATGAACTATAAGTTATATAAAGTAAAGCAAACCTTTTCCTCTCATGCTGCTATTGCTAATGTGGCTTACATCAGAGTAATAGAAAGCAAACTAAAGCACTTCTTTTACTGTATAATGAGCTTAAAATCATAGTTGCAAAGCATCAACTCTTAGTATATTTTAATTCATATAAATTTCAGATGCTTGTACTAAAACCAAAATGATTTTAACCGCCTGAATTTTTTGTTTTATATTACTTTTGAAAGTGTCTTGAAATGAGCAACACTGAAAAATGTAAAAGGAAGAGGGGATAAAGCAAAATAGTGGAGCTGAGATTAAAAAGTATAGATCTTTAATATTGTAAGGAGGAGAGTGTTTTCAGATTTTATGCAAAAATTAAGTAATTTGGAAAATTTATGACATCTCATTGTGGTTCTGTGACCCTAAAGTTTTTAAAGACTTTGAATTTATTAGTATTGCTCTACAGTAAAGTAGATTGTTTCTTTCAGATACTAAATTCAGTGTCTGTATTCACAATGAATTCCTTAAATGATTTTAGAGGGTATGGTGAAGGAAATCAATATTAAGCAGAAACTCTGCGTTAGAATTTGAAATATGATGCTCTGTATAGATATTGAGCAGCCATATTGTTCCATAGTCCTCAGAAAAGCAAGTCAGAAGCCTAAATGAAGCTCTATTGTGCTTTTAGTTGTAAAACTTGATGTGAAATAAAAGAAATATGTTAAATGGGTTTTCGTTTTATGATATTTTACCTTTTTATTGTTTTTCATGGGAGCATACTACTTGGAGTCAAGGAACAGTTCATGAGATTATGCAGATGTAATACCTCTAGAATTATTTCTGATAAAACTTTGCACAACATTGTTGAATAAATAATGGGTGGTCACCAGGTGATTCTGAGTTCTGCTGTACCTATCTGTTAAGATAGCTTGGGAATTCAGCCATTAGTTTACTTACTGTATTCGGGTTTTAGATTACTGACAGCAGAGTTAGGATTTGTAATTTGTCCTAAAGACACAAATCCAAAATAATGGTAAAATGTTATCTTATACACCTCAGTAGAAGAAGCAGAGGCGGATGGGATAGGGGGCTTATGTCTGAGAAACTGTGAAAAGGATTAACATTTGAAATGTAAATAAAAACATCAAATAAAAAGGAAACAAAAGAAAACACAAGTAAACTAAATGGAGGAAAATAATAGATTAGTACATATGGTGAGACAACATAAATTAAACCTTAGATATAAGTGTAAGCTTTTCCATTGGTCTTTCTAAAAGGAATATATATGAATGAGCAGGATATTTCTCTTGAAATGTTATATAGATTATATTACCCTATACAGACTAGAAATCTCCTTAGAGAGCCTTATCATCAAGTAAATAACAATAAAATCTCCAAAGTCCTTTGCTTCTAATGAAAGAAATATACAATCAGAAGAAAGTATTCAGAAAATTTTCTCATTTCTTGACAGCTCATCCTTTACCTGCTTTGTCTTCCTTTGAATGTTCTTGGGAACCAAAACTTCCCCACCTCTGTAAAGCAGTCTAATTCTACTCTTCATCTACCAGAAACCCCTAGAGCCACATTAAGCCTTACTCTTTGCCAAGTCCAAGGTAACTTTCTTTCCAGCTGTTTCATCATCTTCCACAGCATATAATCAAACATTTATAGGACACATATCTCCAGTCTATGATGATTCTTGCCTGAACAGAGGCCTCCAGTGAGTCATCATTTTAAGCCATCCTGTGTCGTACCCTCATATATACATTTCATAGGATATTGGATGACTGAATCTTGTGATATGTAAATGTGTGTGTGTTTGGTACTTCAACCTGATTTTTCTGCCCTGAATTTCCCTTTCATTGCACCAGTTTAAAGAGTCTTTCACATCTTGGATTCTGGGGTACTTTCATCAAAGTTACTTTCTCAAATATTTTCTGAAGAGTTTCTTCTGCTATGCTGTAGGAGAAGTTACTTAAAACCAAAGTTATTTTACTCACCACTCTCTTTATTTTGACCTTTCTATCCAGTGTAGTGGAAGGATATGAATGACCCATTGATTTTTGTCCCTTGTTTTTCTTCAAAGACTTTCACTTTGTCAGCTTCTGTTAGACATTCAATATAATACAACCCTCTTATATATCCCCATTCTAACTGATTAAATTTATCTCTACAACATCATTATACAGTTCTTTGAATTCATCCTGAGGGACCTTGAAACAGAAATTTTGACTAAACAGATTTATAACTTACATTTTCTATGGTGTCTGCCTTTTAGGTTCTCTAGATTAATTACAACTCCAAATATTTTTTAAACAGTCAAGTTTGGGCATTTTGTAGTTTTAAGAAGCTCAACATCTATATAACTACGATTCCTGTTAGAACCAGTCTGACTCTAACCAAGCAAATGAAAGAACTGTATGACAAGAACTTCAAGTCTCTAAATAAAGAAATTGAAGAAGATCTCAAAGATGGTAAGAACTCCCATGCTCATGGATTGGCAAGATTAATATTGAAAAAAAATGGCCATCTTGCCAAAAACAATGTACATATTCAATGCAATCTCCATCAAAATTCCAACTCAATTCTTCATAGAGTTAGAAAGAGCAATTTGCAAACTCAGTTGGAATAACAAAATAAACAAAAACAACAAACAAACAAACAATAAACAGGATAGAAAAAGTATTCTCAACAATAAAAGAACTGCTGGGGAAATCACCAACTCTGACTTCAAGCTATATTACGGAGCAATAGTGATAAAAACTGCATGGTATTGGTACAGAGACAGACAGGTAGTTCAGTGAAATAGAATTGTAGACCCAGAAATGAATCCACACACCTATGGTCACTTGATTTTTGACAAAGGAGCCAAATCCATCCAATGGAAAAAAGATAGCATTTTCAGCAAATGGTTCTGGTTCAACTGGAGGTCAGCATGTAGAAGAATGCAAATTAATCCATTCTTATCACCCTGTACAAAGCTTAAGTCTACGTGCATCAAGGACCTCTACATAAAACCAGATACACTCAAATTAATAGAAGAAAAAGTGGGGAAGAGTCTCAAACACATGGTCACTGTGGAAAACTTCCTGAACAGAACACAAATGGCTTATGCTCTAAGATAAAGAATCAACAAATGGGCTTTACTAAAATTGCAAAAATTTTGTAAGGCAAAGAACACTGTCATTATGACAAAACACTATCCAACAGGTTGGGAAAATATCTTTACCAGTCCTACATTGGATTGAGGGCTAATGTCTAATGTATAAAAAGAACTCAAGGAGTTAACCACCAGAGAATCAAATAATCCAATTAAAAATGGGTTTTAAAAACCCACTAATTTCTTGCTTTTTCTAGGGTGTAGCTTGCCTCCTTGTGTTGGAATTTACCATTTATTATCCTTTGTAGGACTGGATTTGTAGAAAGATATTGTGTAAATTTGGTTTTGACATGGAATATCTTGGTTTCGCCACCTATTTTAATTGAGAGTTTTTCTGGATACAGTAACCTGGGCTGGCATTTCTGTTCTCTTAGGGCCTGCATGAAATCTGTCCAGGATCTTCCTTCTTTCATATTCTCTGGTGAGAAGTCGGGTGTAATTCTTATTACTCTGCCTTTATATGTTTACTTGACCTTTTTCCCTTACTGTCTTTAATATTCTTTCTTTGTTTTGTGCATTTGGTGTTTTGACTATTATGTGACAGGAGGAGTTTCTTTTCTGGTTCAATCTATTTGCAGTTCTGTAGGCTTCTTGTATGTTTATGGGCATCTCTTACTTTAGGTTAGGGAAAAGCTAAAGCCCAACACAAGGAGGCAAGTTACACCCTAATCGTTTTGCGACAAAACAAAGAGAAGACAAGAACACAAAAATAATCTCACCTTCAAATATGAAGATAACAGGAAGCAGCAATCACTATCCCTTAATGTCTCTCAACATCAATGGACTCAATTCCCCAATAAAAAGACACAGATTAACAAACTGAATATGCAATGAGGACCCAGCATTTTGCTGCCTACAGGAAACACAACTCAGAGACAAAGATAGAAACTACCTCAGAGTAAAAGGCTGAAAAACATTTTTCCAAGCAAATGGTCTGAAGAAGCAATCTGGAGTAGCCATTCTAATATCGAATAAAATCAATTTTCAACTAAAAGTGATCAAAAAAGATAAGGAAAGACACTTTATATTCATCAAAGGAAAAATCCACCAAGATGAACTCTCAATCCTAAATATCTATGCTCCAAATACAAGGGAACCTACATTCATAAAAGAAACCTTACTAAAGCTCAAAACACACATTGCACTTCACACAATAATAGTAGGAGATTTCAACACCCCACTATCGTCAATGGACAGATCATGGAAACAGAAATTAAACAGAGACATAGACAGACTAAGAGAAGTCATGAACCAAATGGAATTAACACGTATTTATAGAACATTCTATCCTAAAACAAAAAGGATATACCTTCTTCTCACCACCTCATGGCACTTTCTCCAAAACTGACCATATATTTGGGCACAAAACTGGCCTGAACAAATACAAAAGGATAAAAATAATACCATGCTTCCTATTAGACCACCATGGGCTAAAGTTGGTCTTCAATAACAATAAGGAAAGAACATCCACATGTACATGGAAGTTGAACAATGCTTTACTCAATTATAACCTGGTTAAGGAAGAAATAAAGAAAGAAATTAAAGACTTCTTAGAATTTAAGGAAAATGAAGGATAAAACATACCCAAATTTATGGGACACAATGAAAGCTGTGCTAAGAGGAAAACTCATAGCTCTGAGTACCTACAGAAAGAAGCAGGAGAGAGCATATATCAGCAGCTTGACAGCACACCTAGAAGCTCTAGAACAAAAAGAAGCAAATACACACAGCAGGAGTAGAAGGCAGGAAATAATCAAACTCAGAGCTGAAATCAACCAAGTAGAAACAAAAAAGTACTATGCAAAGAATCAACAGAACCAAAAGCTGGTTCTTTGAGAAAATCAACAAGACAGATAAACCCTTAGCCAGACTAACCAGAGGACACAGAGTGTGTCCAAATTAACAAAATCAGAAATGAAAAGGGAGACATAACAACAGAATCCGAGGAAATTTAAAAATCATCAGATCCTGCTACAAAACCTATATTCAACAAAACTGGAAAATATGGAGTAAATGTACAATTTTCTAGAAAAAACGACAGACACCAAAGTTAAATCAGGAACAGATAAACCGTCTAAACAACCTCATAACTCCTAAGGAAATAGAAGCAGTCATTAAAGGTCTCCCAACCAAAAAGAGCTCAGGACCAGATGGGCTTAGTGCAGAATTGTATAAGACCTTCATAGAAGACCTCATATCAATACTGGCCATACTATTCGACAAAATAGAAACAGATGGAGCACTACCAAATTCCTTCTCTGAATCCACAATTATTCTTATACCTAACTCACAAAAAGAACCAACAAAGAAAGAGAACTTCAGACCAATTTCCCTTATGAATATTGATGCAAATATACTCAATAAAACTCTTGCAAACTGAATCCACGAACACATCAAAACAATCATCCATCATGAACCTGTAGGCTTCATTCCAGGGGTGCAGGCATCAATATACAGAAATAATTCACTATATAAACAAACTCAAAGGAAATAAAGCACATGATTATTATTTAGATGCTGAGAAAGTATTTGAAAAAAATCAAGACCCCTTCATGATAAGAATCCTAGAAAGATTAGGAAATGAAGGCCCATACTTAGCACAGAAAAAGCAATATACAAAAACCAGTAGCTAACAGTAAACTAAATTGAGATAAATTTGAAGCAATCCCACAAAAATCAGGGACTAGACAAGGCTGCCCCCTCTCTCCCTATATATTCAATATAGTACTTGAAGTGTTAGCCAGAGCGATCAGACAATGAAAGGAGGTCAAAGGACACAAATTAGAAAGGAAGAGTCAAAATATCACTCTTTTCAGACGAAATGATAGCATACTTAAGTAACCCCAAAAGTTCCACCAGAGAACTCTGAAGTCTGATAAACAACTTCAACAAATGAACCAGATACAAATTTAACTCAAACAAACAAGTAGCTTTCCCTTCCTCAAGGGAAAATAGGCTGAGAATGAAATTAGGGAAACAACATCCTTCACAATAGTCACAGATAATACAAAATATTTTGGAGTGACTATAACCAAGGAAGTGAAAAAGCTATATGAGAAGAATTTCAATCTTGGAAGAAAAAAATCAAAAAATATATCATAAGATGGAATGATTCCCCATGCTCATGGATTGGCAGAATTAATATTAGTAAAAATGGTTATGTTGCTGAAAACAATCTACAAATTCAATGCAATTCCCCCAAAAATTCCAACTGAATTCTTCATAGAGTTATAACGAGCAATTCTTAAATTCACTTTAAATAACAAAAAATCCAGAGTGGTGAAAACTATTCTCAACAATAAAAGAATATCTGCAGGAATCATCATCCCTGAACCCAAGTTGTACTAGAGAGCAATCGTGGTACAAAGTTCATGGTATTCATCAGGATAGAAAGATAGATCAATGGAATAGAATTGAAGGCCTAGAAATGAACTCACACATCTATGGTCACTTGATCTTTGACAAAGAAGCTAAAACCATCCAGTGGAAAAAAGACAGCATTTCAACAAATGGTGCTGGTTCAACTGGTGTTCAGCATGTAGAATAATGAATATCAATCCATTCTTATTGCCCCGTACAAAGCTCAAGTCCAACTGGATCAAGGACCTCCACATAAAATCAGATACAGTGAATCTAATAGAAGAGAAACTGGGTAAAACCTCGAACACATGTGCAAGAATGAGAATTTCTTGAACTCAACACCAATGGCTTATGCTATAAAATCAAGAATCAACAAATGGGATCTCATAAAATTGAAAAGCTTCTGCAAGACAAAGGACACTGTCAATAGGACAAAATGCCAACCAACTTATTGTGAAAAGATCCTTACCAATGCTACCCCTGTGAAAATATCCAAAGAACACCAGAAGTTATACTCCAGAAAACAAAATACCCTATTAAAATGTGGGACCAAACCAAACAGATTTCTCAAATGAGGAAACTCAAATGGCCGAGAAGCACCCACAGAAGTGTTCAGTAACTTTAGTCATTAGGGAAGTGCAAATCAAAACAATCTAGAGATTTCTCTTTCAAACCAGTCAGAATGGCTACGATCAAATACTCACATGGCAGAAGATGCTGGCAAGGAAAGAGGAACTGTCCTCCATTATTTTTGGAATTGCAAGCTGTTACAACCACTCTGGAAATCAGTTGGAAGTTCCTCAGACAATTGGACACAGTAACTACCTGAGCATCCAGCTAAAGCACTCCTGGGCATATAACTCCAAGATGCTCAACCATCTACCAAGTACACATGTTCCTCTATGTTTTTAGCAGTCTTATAACCAGAAGCTGGAAAGATCCCAGATGTCCTTCAACAGAGAAATTTATACAGAAAAAGTGATAGTTTACACAATGGAGTATTATTCAGCTATTAAAACCAATTATTACATGAAATTCTTAGGCAAATGGATCGAACTAGAAAATATCATCCTGAGTGAGGTAACCCAGCCACAAAAGAACATAAATGGTATGCATTCATTGATAAGTGGGTATTAGGCAAAGAGCTTTGAACACTCTCGAACCACATGAAGGTCAAGAGGAAGACCATAGATTGGATGTTTCAGTCCTATTTAGATGTGAGAATAAACTATTCAAGGAAAGTAAAAGGTGGAGGGACTTGTGTGGAAGAGAGGAGGAGAGCATAAAAGCAGGGCAGAATCAGATAAAGGAGGAGATAGAGGAGATGTATAGAGATCAGGAAATTGAATAGAGTTGTGTAGCAATGGTGGGTGGGGAACTGGGTTAGCAACCAGATAGTCCCAGATGCCAGGAAAGCAAGAGTTCCCAGGTACCCATATGGATGATATTAGCTGAAATATCTCAGAGAGGAGAGGGAGAACCTATGGAGTTCATTTTCAGTGGTTAGGCATGCCTCCACCCCCATTGAGGGATGATGATACCCTACCATCTCAAAGTTTTTAACCCAGAATTGCTCCTGTCTAAAAGAAATACAGGAACAAAGAGTGGAGCTGAGGCTGAAGGAAAGGTCTTCCAAGGAATGCCCCATCTGGGGATCCATCCCACATCCAGATACCAAAACCAGACACTATTGCTGATGCCAAGAAGTACTTGCTGCCAGGTGCCTGATACCCCTGTCTCCTGAGAGGCTCTGCCAAATGCTGACCTATACAGACATTGATGCTTGAAGCCAATCATTGGACTGATCACAGGGATATCATGGCGTAGTTAGCAGAAGGACTGAAGGAGCTGAAGAGGCCTTATCTGTCATGAATGGGATGGAGGCCCTTGTTCTTGTGAAGGTTTGATGCCCCAGTATAGAGTAGAGAAATGCTGGGGCAGTGAGGCAGAAGTGAGTGGGTGAACATGTTCATAGATGCATTACCATGGGGGGGCGATAAGGGGTTTGCAGAAGGGAAACAGGGAAAGGTGGTAAAATTTCAAATGTAAATAAATAAAATATCCAATTAAGATAAAATAGATGAACTAATGTAACATATCTTTAGTTAGTGTGATAATGAACTTCAAATCACTTTCTCTTGTCTCTTAAATCTTTAAATCCTTCTTAATTTATTTTCTGAAAAGAGACATATGTCACCTAATAACCTGAAAGTAAGCCAGTGTTCCACAAACTATAATTTGACAGTCACTATCTTCTTTATAAATCTAGGAAGTAAGAGACTATTTCGTCACCATTCATTACGAGAAATAACTTACACAATTTTAAAATACCTTGGTAAATATTTCTAGTAACTACAATTTCCCATATATCTCTGTCTAAAGAAGTTTTCCTGTGAGAAGTAAGTTTTGTCATTTGAAATTATAAAGTTTCTAAGAAAAAACAAATCCTGTCCGAGCCTAAGAGTATCTGAGAGCAAATCAATATTGTGATGTGTTTAAGCAAGGAACATAGTTGTGTAAGTTTGATGATAGCACAAGAGAATCTAGTAAAGAAAGCTGTGCTGAAGCGACTATTAAGTATAAAAAGAGAGACATGCCAGGGAAGCCAGAAGAGACTACTCTCTGCCCACATTTCTGATTCCAGAGGAAAACACTTAACACCATCTGGGACCCCGGTGCACAGGGGGCTCCCGGAAAAGGCAGTGCAGGCCTTCCAGGTGGCCGCCTTCACGGAGAGCTCAAAAGCAACCGCCCACGAGCAAATTTGAGCCGCTGGACCACAGGTAAGACCAACTTTTCTGCTCCAAGCGACCTGACCGCTGGTCTCAGGACACACAGAGGCAAAATTCCTCTGGTACTGGACACTTCGGGTTTTTAGCTGGAGCCCCAACCTCACTGATCCTGACCTGCAGCTCACTGCTCCCAAACCCCTAGGGAGAGAGAGCTCACCACCCAGAAAGGCGGGCACTTCTGAAACTGCAGAGCGGGAGAGACCACCAATACTGTCCTCCTCTGCCGACATCCCTGGCAAAGAGGAAACTGTATATGGCCTGTGGGAACCGGAAAATAGGGGCACTGGAGCTGCAGGTCCCCTGTGCTCCAGACACTGCCCTGAACTGAAGGGACAGGACCAACAGTTCTCTGCACCCAAATCCCATGGGATGGAAAGCTAAACCTTCAGAGAGGCAGAAACGCCTGGGAAGCCAGAAGAGATCACAATCTGCCCACATTTGTGACTCCAGAGGAAAACACCTAACACCATCTGGAACCCCAGTGTACGGGGGTTCCCAGAAAAGGCTGCGTAGCCCCCCCTGGTTGCCCCCTTAAAGAGAGCTCAAAAGCAACCCCCCACGAGAAAACTTGAGCCACGGGACCACAAGTAAGACCAACTTTTCTGCTCCAAGCGACCTGCCTGGTGGACTCAGGACACAGGCCCACAGGAACAGCTGAAGACTAGTAGACAAGAAAGACTACATGCCCGGAAGCAGAACACTCTGTTCCCATAACTGGCTGAAAGAAAGGAAAACAGGTCTACAGCACTCCTGACACACAGGCCTATAGGACAGTCTAGTCACTGTCAGAAGTAGCAGAACAAAGTAACACCAGAGACAATCTGATTGCGAGAGGCAAGCGCAGGAACCCAAGCAACAGAAACCAAGACTACATGGCATCATCGGAGCCCAATTCTCCCACCAAAGCAAAAACTGAATATCCAACACACGAGAAAAGCAAGATCTAGATTTAAAATCATATTTGATCATGATGATGGAGGACTTCAAGAAAGACATGAAGAACTCCCTTAGAGAAATGCAGAAAAACATAAATAAACAAGTAGAAGCATATAGAGAGGAATCACAAAAATCTCTGAAAGAATTCCAGGAAAACACAATCAAACAGTTGAAGGAATTAAAAATGGAAATAGAAGCAATCAAGAAAGAACACATGGAAACAACCCTGCATATAGAAAACCAAAGGGAGAGGCAAGGAGCAGTAGATACAAGCATCACCAACAGAATACAAGAGATAGAAGAGAGAATCTCAGGAGCAGAAGATTCCATAGAAATCATTGAAACAACTGTCAAAGATAATGTAAAATGGAAAAAGCTCCTGGTCCATGACATACAGGAAATTCTGGATTCAATGAGAAGAACAAACCTAAGGATAATAGGTATAGAAGAGAGTAAAGAATCCCAGCTCAAAGGACCAGTAAATATCTTCAAGAAAATCATAGAAGAAAACTTCCCTAACCTAAAGAAAGAGATGCCCACAAACATACAAGAAGCCTGCAGAACTCTAAATAGATTGAACCAGAAAAGAAACTCTTCCTGTCACATAATAGTCAAAACAGCAAATGCACAAAATAAAGAAAGAATATTAAAAGCAGTAAGGGAAAAAGGTCAAGTAACATATAAAGGCAGATCTATCAGAATCACATCAGACTTCTCGTCAGAGACTATGAAAGCCAGAAGATCCTGGACAGATGTCATACAGACCCTAAGAGTACACAAATGTCGTCCCAGGTTACTGTATCCTCTCAATTAACATAGATGGAGAAACCAAGATATTCCATGACAAAACCAAATTTATACAATATCTTTCTACAAATCCAGCACTACAAAGGATAATATATGGTAAAGCCCAACATAATGAGGCAAGCTACAGCCTAGAAAAAGCAAGAAACTAATTGTCTTAGCAACAAAACAAAGAGAAGAAAAGCACACAAACATACTCTCACATCTGAATATGAATATAACAGGAAGCAATAATCAGTATTCCTTAATATCTCTCAACATCAATGGTCTCAACTCCCCAATAAAAAGACATAGATTAACAAACTGGAAATGCAATGAGGACTCTGCATTCTGCTGTGTACAGGAAACATACCTCAGAGACAAAGACAGACAAAGACTACCTCAGAGTGAAAGTCTAGCAAAGAACTTTCCAAGCAAATGGTCAGAAGTAGCAAGCTGGAAATCCATTCTAATATTGAATAAAATCGATTTTCAACTGAAAGTCATCAAAAAAGATAAGGAAGGACACTACATATTCATCGAAGGAAAAGTCCACCAAGATGAACTCTCAATCCTAAATATCTATGCTCCAAATACAAGGGCACCTACATACATAAAAGAAACCTTACTAGAGCTCAGAGCACACATTGCACCTCACACAATAATAGTAGGAGATTTCAACACCCCACTCTCATCAATGGACAGATCATGGAAACAGAAATTAAACAGAGACATAGACAGACTAAGAGAAGTCATGAACCAAAGGGACTTAAAACGTATTTACAGAATATTCTACCCTAAAGCAGAAGGATATACCTTCTTCTTACCACCTCATGGTACTTTCTCCAAAATTGACCATATAACTAGTCATAAAACAGGCCTCAACAGATACAGAAAGGTAGAAATAATCCCATGCATCCTATCAGACCACCACGGGCTAAAGGTGATCTTCAATAACAATAAGGGAAGAATGCCCACATATACATGGAATTTGAACACTGCTCTAGTCAAGGAAGAAATAAAGAAAGAAATTAAAGACTTCTTAGAATTTAAGGAAAATGAAGGATAAAACATACCCAAATTTATGGGACACAATGAAAGCTGTGCTAAGAGGAAAACTCATAGCTCTGAATGCCTGCAGAAAGAAACAGGAGAGAGCATATATCAGCAGCTTGACAGCACACCTAAAAGCTCTAGAACAAAAAGAAACAAATACACCCAGGAGGAGTAGAAGGCAGGAAATAATCAAGCACAGAGCTAATATCAACCAGGTAGAAACAAAAAGGACCATAGAAAGAATCAACAGAACCAAAAGTTGTTTCTTTGAGAAAATCAACACGATAAATAAACCCTTAGCCAGACTAAGGAGAGGACACAGAGAGTGTATCCAAATTAACAAAATCAGAAATGAAATGGGAGACATAATACAGATTCAGAGGAAATTCAAAAAATCATCAGATCCTACTACAAAAGCCTATATTCAACAAAACTTGAAAATCTGCAGGAAATTGAAAATTTCCTAGACAGATACCAGGTACTGAAGTTAAATCAGGAACAGATAAACCACTTAAACAACCCCATAACTCCTAACAAAATAGAAGCACTCATAAAGGTCTCCCAACCAAAAGGAGCCCAGGTCCAAACGGGTTTAGTGCAGAATTCTATCAGACCTTCATAGAAGACCTCGTACCAATACTATCCAAACTATTCCACAAAATTGAAACAGATGGAGCACTACTGAATTCTTTCTATGAAGCCACAATTACTCTTATACCTTAACCACACAAAGACCCAACAAAGAAAGAGAACTTCAGAACAATTTCCCTTATGAATATCGACGCAAAAATACTCAATAAAATTCTGGCAAACCGAATCCAAGAGCACATCAAAACAATCATCCACCATGATCAAGTAGACTTCATCCCAGGCATGCAGGAATGGTTTAATATACGGAAAACCATCAACCTGATCCATTATATAAACAAACTGAAAGAACAAAACCACATGATCATTTCAGTAGATGCTGAGAAAGCATTTGACAAAATTCAACACCCCTTCATGATAAAAGTCCTAGAAAGAATAGGAATTCAAGGCCCATACATAAACATAGTAAAAGCCATATACAGCAAACCAGTTGCTAACATTAAACTAAATGGAGAGACACTTGAAGCAATCCCACTAAAATCAGGGACTAGACAAGGCTGCCCACTCTCTCCCTACTTATTCAATATAGTTCTTGAAGTTCTAACCAGAGCAATCAGACAACAAAAGAAGATCAAGGGGATACAGATTGGTAAAGAAGAAGTCAAAATATCACTATTTGCAGATGATATGATAGTATATTTAAGTGATCCCAAAAGTTTCACCAGAGAACTACTAAAGCTGATAAACAACTTCAGCAAAGTCGCTGGGTATAAAATTAACTCAAATAAATCAGTAGCCTTCCTCTACACAAAGGAGAAACAAGCTGTGAAAGAAATTAAGGAAACCACACCCTTCATAATAGTCCCAAATAATAAAAAAATACCTCGAGTTGA
Source organism: Rattus rattus (assembly GCF_011064425.1). NCBI lineage: Eukaryota > Metazoa > Chordata > Mammalia > Rodentia > Muridae > Rattus > Rattus rattus. Next base: position 76,668,253 of record NC_046172.1, read on the forward strand.
CTTTAACCAAGCAAGTAAAAGATCTGTACAATAAGAACTTCAAGCCTCTGAAGAAAGAAATTCAAGACGACCTCAGAAGATGGAAAGATCTCCCATGCTCATGGATTGGCAGGATTAACATAGTAAAAATGGCCATTTTACCAAAAGCAATCTACAGATTCAAAGCAATCCCCATCAAATTATTCAAAGCAATCCAATTATTCAAAGAGTTAGACAGAACAATTTGCAAATTCATCTGGAATAACAAAAAACCCAGGATATCTAAAACTATCCTCAACAATAAAAGGACTTCTGGGGGAATCACTATCCCTGAACTCAAGCAGTATTACAGAGCAATAGTGATAAAAAAAAAAACTGCATGGTATTGGTACAGAGACAGACAGATAGACCAGTGGAATAGAATTGAAGACCCAGAAATGAACCCACACACCTATGGTCACTTGATTTTTGACCACGGAGCCAAAACCATCCAATGCAAAAAAGATAGCATTTTCAGCAAATGGTGCTGGTTCAACTGGAGGTCAACATGTAGAAGAATGCAGATTGACCCATGCTTATCATCCTGTACAAAGCTTAAGTCCAAGTGGAACAATGACCTCCACATCAAACCAGATACAGTCAAACTAATAGAAGAAAAGATGGGGAAGCATCTTGAACACATGGGTATTGGGGAAAATTTCCTTAACAAAACACCAATGACTCATGCTCTAAGATCAAGAATCGACAAATGGGACCTCATAAAACTACAAAGCTTTTGTCTTTCTTTTAAAAATGAATATGTGATCCTTGTACTTCTTAAACATGGGGGCTCAACTCAGCAAAGAAGAAAAAGATACAACAGCAGCACCACTTTTATAAGAGCAGTCAGGTTGAACCATGAGCACAGCCCTTGTAACATCAGGCATAAACGAAACCCAGAAGAGGAGGTTCGCAATCAGCCACAAAAAGAGGATGTTGAAGTAATCCATAAACCATGCTGGGTGCCCTGCACTACTCACTGCTGGACCCAACTGCCCTTGTGGGTTGAAGATGCCGTGGCATGAATTCATGACACAGAATCTGGGAGCAGATGAAATGCCTCAGCAACCTCCTATGAAACCTGCTTCAAGCTTATTTAATATCCTCCACCCATGCTACTTTGGTTCCAAGAAACATCTCTTTTAACCAGCAGTTCCTGATTGGCTGACACTGTCTGCACCAGCAATCCTTGGTCTCTCAGGGAGTCCTAAATGAGGTCCTCCTGCAGGAAATGCTTTTGTGGTTGCCTGACCCCTGGCATTTACTTAGAGGTAGCCACTGCCATTGCTTCTACAACTTTGCAAATGTTGGCTAAAAGTAGCCCTAGAATGTGGTAAGCAGAAATGAATAGGGCATCCTCGTCAGAGTTTTGAGGTCCATTATGTTGACAGTATCTTGAAATAGTGACCTGTTTGTCCTCTAGAAAGGAACAAAGATTCTATTAGAAACTGGGCTAGAGAAAATTCCTGTTGGCCAAATAATAATTTGGCTGCATCTCCCTATGGTTTGAAACTTGTATGAAATTGAATTCAAAGTTCCGTGCAACCATATGAAAATGAATCCTAAATTTCAGTGGAGAACCTGGGAGTTGTAGATGTGTAGTAGATTTTGCCCAAGGGAAAAGCTGTGTATTGTACAAGTTGTAGACTGTAAGCTACCAAATTCTGTGGGAGCCCTTGGTGATTTTGAGTTCTTTTACTATTGAGTCCCCCATGTTGTCTTGGATCCTTTTTAAAAGTAGAAGTCTGAAATCTATTTCAGGCATTTTGACTATCTCATTATTTTTTATTTTCAGTGTTAATGAATTGTGAGACAGTGCAATTGTCAAAGTTGCCTGTTTCTCATGTTTTTGCTGTCTCATTAATGAGTTTTCTGCATTTAACAGGATACATATATCCGCTAAATTTTATTTTGCCATTTCCTCACAAATTTCATTGTCCTATTTTGATTAATCTGTGTGGTAAATTTTAATCATTTCTGTTTTTATTTCCCACTACTATTAAGTAGTAAAACTAAGATCAGTTAAAGACACAATTTTTGATGAGAATTGTCATGTTAACTTGAAATAAAAGGTGTGATTTATTGGTTTGTCCAATAGAGGAGCATTCTGGAGAAATTAATGTATAATTTGTTTGAGTTAAGAAAGTTAAAAGTTATGAAATTAGCATAAATGAAAATATGTGGGAAAGGGTGAAGTGAAGAAGTGTAAATAAGAAGGAAAATACATTTGTTAGAATGGAATTACAAGAAATGATAGCGAAAACTATAATAGAATAAGTGAAGAATAAAAAGAGATTACCATAAATGATATTCAAGTAAAATACAAGCTAGAACACAACAACATAATTGAAACACAAAAATTTAATCAAATACAATACAACTCTAAAACTAAAACAAATTTTATTAGAACATATTATGTCAGTGCTTCTTCCAAGTCGGTATAAATATGGGTTTCCCCATTCCTTTGGTTGCTTATTATGGGAAGCTCTGCTGGCTGGATATTTCTGCTAACTTCAGTAATTTAAACAAGGTAAGATAGAATAGTTTTCTTGCTCAGAGTTACATTTTTATGAAACTACACTGAACTTTCAACATGAATTTGCAGATCTGAGATCACTGCCTGACAGTTAAACCCTCCTCTCTGGTATGCTATGGATTATACATGTTGTTCTGTGACTAATAGCATGAGGTGTTGAATAATGTTCATCTCTGTCTATGTTGATTTTTCCAGATCTATCTATCCATCTGGATTATTTGTTTATAAATAGTGAAAAGATCATCACACTTTTAGAATTCTCTTTACATAGTAGTTTGCCCAGGCAGTGTTTGTACAGATTGTGGGCTTAGAGTATACCTTAGCAATTGGATACCTATCTATAATTCTAGTAAAGCATGTATCCCATATACATTACTGTGAAGAAGAAGAAATGGGAAAACACAAGAAAAAACAGTGAAACATGATTGTGATTATGTTGAGGAGGATGAGCGGGAAGAGGAAGAGAAGCAGAGGAGGGAGAATAAAGAAAAAGAAGAAAAAAAGGAGTAGGAATCGCAGCAACAAAAAAGCTGGTGGAGGAGGAAGAAAAGAAAAAGGAGAAATGAAAATCATCACCAAAATATTTGTAACAGAAAAGAGCAGGCTGTTCATAGTAGCAGACACAGGTAATAACAGAACTCAGGATGATATGCCAAGAGGGTTGCTGTGAGTGAATTCAAGCCAGTTAACTTGAAGTCTACAACTACATAGTAAACTTGAAATCAACCTACACAATGGGAACCTGTATCAAAATAATCTATATCTAAACAGAACAAGCAGTAAGAAAGAAGTGAATTATTTCTAAATGATAGTAGATGCATGATTTAATTACTTTCATTTTATGGCCTACTTTATGGTTTCTTTAATTTCTCCCTTCTCTCCAATGATTTTGTGTAAAATTCCTTTGAACCATTGGAGTATCTTCCTTTTGTCCATTGCTCTCATTGTAACCTGTTTGTAGAAATAGTTGTACATGGTTGTCTCCCCATATCTTAGACATTCATAATGAAAATTAATGTGGTATGTGGGTTATGTGCAAATTTCATTATAAAACATACTTCAAAATTGAAAATTTCACCTAGTATTATGCATACGGATATGAATATGTCTATATGATATTTTATAGATGCTTTATAACAGCATAACTCTATTATAAGATGTGCCTAAGTAAAAATGGCAGATTCTGATTTTTTTTGTATTTCTGATTATGTGTATTTTGTGTTTTGCCTGGCACTTTGATAATTATCCTTAGAAAGTGTCAAAAACATTATCCAATAATAACTATTTGCTTACCTATAACTAATGAACACACCATCCCAAACGAAAGAGGACAGACAAATAATATTTCCATAGAGGTGCAGGTCGTCTTAGGTAACTCTGCTTCAGGCTGCAATAGGTACATCAACTCTTATCTCAGCTGAACTTATATACATGGTCAGACTCAGGGAAGACTGAGCATACTTATGTTAAATTGACTGGATACAGCCAAGTAGCTCTTCAAACTGCAATGTGTTGTGCCATTATTATGTAAGTGTTTCTAAATTTCTTTGGTCAAGGCTATTAGCTGAGAAATATTCTTTTTCTACTGTTGAAAAAGGGGGGAATATGAACTGAATTGTGCAAGCATATTCTAAACTCTGGCTTGCATCATGCATTACAATGTCCTAGAAAAAAAGGTAAGTTACAACAGCAGAGGAAAAAAAATCAAGATTCAGGAAAACAATATAAGGTATTAACCATAGATTATGTGAAAAATCAGGTGAATTAGCCCCAGTACTTATCTATCACAGCATGTCACCTGGAAAGTCTTTTTAAAAAGTTTTAGAACAGAAGAATATTTACTAGCAGCCACTTCTGCAGAAATGAATATATTTTGTAATGATTTCGCACATGATATCATTTAATCCATGAAAGAACCTTTTAAAGTAGGTGATATTAGGTTAATTTCCTGCATGCTTCCTAGATACTACATGGGAGACTATGAGAATTACAATATCTGAAAAGAGAGCATGTGATTCTTTTCATAGTCAGCTTCAGCTGTTATTCATGCAGCACTTAAATCCAAGTTAGTCACAAAAACATACATACTTTTCACTCTCAGATAATGCTTTTGCAATATACAAGTCTCATGGAGACCAAACGCATGGACTCAATAGGCCAAGTGTAACTACTTTCTAGGAACATATGTATCACAAAATATTTATTTGATCCATACTTTTAGGAATGAATAACTAGAATAGACAATTAGTGCCCAAACATTACTATCACTCAAAGTACTTGAGTTATTGTTATTTCTTATAAAAAATATTCGTGGATACTACAGAAGAGACTACCTGAATTACACTCTCTGAGAAGAGAGTATATGATTGGTTTCATAATCTGCTTCAACTGTTGTTTATACAGCACATTCAATATCTCCTTTTTTGGAGCAGCAACAAAAGGTCATTTTTAAATCTTAATTACATGGAAGGGTTCACATCTGTAACCATAGCTTTCATATCTGGCCTAAGAAATTCCCCACTGAAGAAAGCTACAGAGCAGTAGATACTGTCTTAGATGGATTTCTATTGTTGTGATGACACAATACAACCAAAAGCAACATAGGAAGGAAATCTTGCTTTATCATAATTATCACAAGTCATCATCTGTTTAACAGGGCAGGAACCTTGAGGCAGGAGATAACAGAGGCCATGGAAGAGTGCTGCTTACTGGTTTGCACCTCATGGCTTGTACAGCCTATGTTCTTGTAGCAACCAGGACCACCAGTCCTAGTATGGCACTCATCCACAATGGGTTGGATTATCATCCCCATCAATCTCTAATTAAGGAAATACCCTACAAAGTTGCCTACAGCATGTTCTTATGGAGGCAAAGTTTCAATTGAGGTTCTCTTTTTCAGATTATTTTATATCAAGTATACATAAAACTACATAGGCTTTGATTTCTCACGGGTTCCAGGTGGAATACATAGGAAAAATGTTGAAGATTTAGAACTTCAGATGAGAAAGAATAAAGGCCTAATGATTGATGAAAAGGGAGAAAATCAAATACATAGAAATAGACACAGGGATGTGGGATCAAATAGAGTTGTGGGAATAAAATATAAATCAAAAGGGAAATTGTGGGAAACTAAATGAGCAGAAGAAACATGACAGCAGTCATGAATTCAGACTCTACTATGCTGGCATTTATTATCTTGTTTTCATCATGTAAGGGAGATAAATGTATTCGTAGTTTACAAATAGGGAAACAAAGTCTGATCAAATTCTAAAACTTACTCAGATCTACATATATCTGGGGTTGGAAAATAAATCTACCATACCAGAATATTTCTTTATGTTGACAGTTGTCAAGGTCAATTAAAACTACATTTAGAAGATGTTGAGAAAATTGCATCAGGTATATATTTCATTCAAATATGGTCCAGAGAAGCTGTTTTCTAATATTTGTGACTCAGACAAACAGTAACTTTTCCTCATATATTTCATATGCATATTGAAACACAAATATTGCTTTTTCCCCACTTCAAGAGATTTCACATGCTTAAATGATTTTCCAAAGAATCATTTCTGAAAATAGCACTTTGGTTTCTCTTATGACCTTACCTGCAGTGATTTATTCATGCATGCATTCAGTTATTTACTTATGCATTCTATAATATCTATGATCACTTACTGTGAGCCAGCTCTTGGAATGCCTAATATTTTCAGACAGTGCATTAGTTGGTAAAATAGATATAGCCTCATTAATTTCTAAACTTTTCAAAATCTAACAAGGATCAATTTATCCAAGAACAGAATTTTAATGTATTTCCACAAAATACTCATTATAACAAGCAAAAATTAAGGCTTTTGTAATTTATCTAAAACTGTAATGTTATTTCCAGTACTTTAAATATTATATAGCAGTAATATATAGAAAAACATCATCAAAATCAGGATGAAGAGTCAAATAAATAATATAAATGAATGTATTGAGGTACTCTTAGTTTTTAATTTAATTTTATGATTTGCATGTGTATTTGCTTATTTATCTGCCATATATAGTTACTTTCTTTTGTTTCTATTTTCTTGTTTAAAATACTATTATAAATTATGTAATAGCTTTGTGGTTTTAGTTGCTGGGAATTATAATGAAAATATGCCCTGAACTATAACTTTCATGTAGTCCGTTTTGGAAACTATGAGACATCTGTGCAATAAATTTAAGTGAATTTAAAGAATGTGGTGAATGAATATTATCCCGATGGTTTCAATCATGTGTATAGTCTTCTTGGCATGTTTACTTTAAAATCCAGTATAGATTAAAGTAATATGTCTTTCTCTGACAAACACAAATACATAAATATGACCTGAGTATAGCACATTCAAAAGCAATTTTAAGATATTGACAGTGAAAATTAAGCATTCTGAAGTAGCTTACTTGGGAGCTAGAGAGATGACTCCTTGTTTTAAAGCACTTGTTGCTCTTGTAGAGAACACGAGTTTAATATCCCACTACAAAAGCTTAGTCACAAACATCTATAACTTCAGTTCCATGGGATTTGATGCCCTCTTCTCATCTTTGTTGGTATGATGTGTTTGTGAGTCATATAAATACATCTGCAAAATACAGTCATACACATAAAACACACACACACACACACACACACACACACACACATAAAATAAAATTTTCAAAACATAAAATATATCTCCTGCTATTTTTATTTGGGGGCTTCATATAATTTTGTAATTCATCAGATCACAGTCCAAAATATCTCATGGAGAACATTAATTTAAGTCATTGAATGACCATCATTCACCACCCACTTTAAATTTGCTTCCTTATATTGATGAAGTTGCTGAAATATCTCACATCAATTTTGAAAGGGAGCAAATTTAATTGACAAAATTAGAAAACACTTTAGTTAAAATTCTTGACAACTTTAATTCTCTCACATGTATTCCCCACCCCACCACCCAGGAAGGCCAGTGTAAAGGTGTACTATTTGAGATAGGTGGTTTTTTTTCCTTAAAGATATGCAATCATTGTAATGTCCTTGGAAAGTCCTTTGCTCTAATTATAGAATTGCTATGGTAATAAACACATATTTTCAATTCATCCTTATTCTAAAAGATTGGAGGGCATTAAAGAACGGTTCCTGAGTGTCAGTGCTTATGATTTCTCATTAAAAACCTTTTCTTTTTTCATACATATTTTCAGGTGGTTCATTCCAAAGCCATATCAATGTAACCAGGTATTAAATACATCTTTGTGCTCAAATAGTTTTGTCATAAATATTTCCTGGTATCATCCTTGAAACTTCAGTTACATTAATTAGAAATTTCATACCATATGATTCAGTTTCATACCTTGTACCCATGAAAACCATAACCATTTGATATTATGACCTTCACTTCAGAAATTTCCAATTGGCTTTTATTAATAAAGATATTTCATACCTATAAACTTCTAAGCAGTCAAGGCTGAATCAAACACCAGTGGCAAAATAAATCCTTTAGTACAAAACCAAGAATACTAAATAAAATTTCTTTATTGGTGTTGGTTTTCAGGGTCAGTAGTGTTTAAGACACTTTTCCTTGGCAATTGACACTCACTTTAACTTGCGAGACTATGTGGTACATTAAAAAAAAAACAAAAAAAATAACAAAAAATGATAAATGGTTATAATTAATACTAATTTAGTGAAGAAAATAATTATAAGCACAAAAGTGATCTTGTATTCAAGAGACAGAGAGAAATTTTATAAAACCTAAAGAAATAAAATATTATCTAATTCACAAAAGAACATATATGATTTCATCTTACTCCCATCAGCATGGCTAAGATAAAAACCTCAAGTTACAGAATGTGTCGCCAAGGATATAGAGCAAGGGAAACACTTTTCCATTGCGAGTGGAAGTGCAAACTGATACAACCACTTTGGAAATCAATTTCGCATTTTCTCAGAAAATTTGAAATAGTTCTACCTCAAGAACAAACTATAGCATTCTTCAGAATAAAACTCAAAACAGGCCCGGCTACACCACAGGGACACTTGCTCACTTATGTTCATAGCAGCTTTTCTTGTAATAGCCAGAGACTGAAAACAACTTACATGTCTTTCAACTGATGAATGGAAAAAGAAAATAATTGCAGATACACAGTGGAATACTATTCATCTATTAAAACAAAGACATTATGAAATTGCAGGCAAGTGGTTGTTGGAATTTGAGAATATCATCTTAAGTAAGGTAACACAGACCCATAAAGACATGAATGGTATGAACTCACTTAAAATTGGCCATTAGCCGTAAAGTACAGTATAACCATGACATAATCCACAGACACAAGGAAACTGTAATAAGTAGGGAGCAAGGGAGGATGTGTGAATCTCACATAGAAGGTTTTGGTACAGAAACAAAATAGTTATCAGAGATAGATGGAGAGAGGGAATTGATTGGGAGAGTTGGTGAGGAAAGGTATGAGGATGGCAATGATGTGTGGGCATAGAGAGCAGAAGAGGGCTGTGAGGAAGAATGGAAATTGGTAGTGGATTTATAGTATTAGCTGGAAAGTTGGTATGGGCGAGGCTACATGAAATTTTAGTCTGGCTCCAGCTCAGATTCCTACCACTGAGGGAAACAGTGTCTGAGGTAGCGACTTCCTGTAGCCAGGCAGGACTTCAAGTGGAAAGACGGGGACATCAACCCACCAACAAAACTTTCAACCCATAATTTATCATATCTACAAGATGTGCAGGAATAAAGATGGAACAGACTGTGGGAACATCCAACCAATGAGTGATCCAAACTGTGACCCATCCCATAGGAAAGAACTAATGCCTGATACTATTAATGATACACTGCTGTGTGTGCAGACAGGAACCTGAGTAACTTCATCCATCAGGGATAGAAACAGATGCAAAGTCCCATAGCAAAACATTAGATGGAGCTCTGGGAGACTTGTGGAAGGTAGGGGATATAATTGAGTGAGCCTGAGGGTTCAGGGACATCACAAGAAGACCTATAGAGTCAAATTATCTGGGCCCATGTGGGGCTTCATGCCAGGGGCTTTCCTCTGGTGATCTCCTGCCTGGCTAGGTGCCTTGGTATCAATGGAGGGAGAAACTCCAGGCAGGGAGGGAAATTACTTCACCTGCCTCTGCTGCTTGTGTTGCTCTGCCTCAGGCAGGCTGAGTCAGTAGGGTAAAGGGGAGCTTCTGGGGATTTCGGAAGAGCAGATGTCTTTCCCAAGCAGCAGTGTTACAGCTCTTATGACAGAAGCTCTCAGATAGTGGAATAATTCTTGCACACTTGAACATGATTCTTTTGTATTTTGGCTTTATAAATCATCATTTATTACGATAAAATGGTAGAAGTTTACTAAAATACCTTTTTTATTGAATTTTATTTATATTTCAAATGCTATTCCCTTTCCTGGCTTCCTGGACATAAGCCCCCTATCCCATCCACCTCCCCTTCTTCTATACGGGTGTTCCCCTCCTCATCCATCCCCCTTCCCGCCCCCAGACATTCCCCTACACTGGGGTCCAATCTTGGCAAAATCAAGCGCTGCTCCTTCCATTGGTACCCAACAAAGCTCTGCTACATATGCAGTTGGAGCCATGATTTTTAAATACAGTTTTTGGATGGATCAGTATCTGACAGCAGGTACTTCGTATTTTTTTGGCCTGAGCTTGGAAAGACCCAATCTACATATTTGGCATCGTGGTCATGCTTCTAATTCTGATCTGTCTTGAGCCTACAAGACCTGTGGTCATGTACTCACTTGAGAAGTAAGGACTTGGGCACTGCCCTACTTGACTGATCAGTCTACAGGAGGCTGTGAGGGGCTACAGCTACGTGAAAGGGCCCTGATCTCCTGGGAGACTGGGAATGTGCCTGCCATCCCTTAGGGTCCCCCAGGGATTTGACCTATCTCCACCAGCAGTCAAGGTACCTTTCACAGCCCACCATCCTACAGACCCACAGGGTTCACAGAGACTAAACAACCAAGCAAAGAGCACGCAGCACCTGCCCCACATTTGTAGCACATGTGCAACTTGGTCTATATGTGGGTGCTCAAACAATTTGAGTGGGGATTATCTATTACTCTGTTGCCTGCATTTGGATACCCATCTTTTTCCTGGTTGAGCCTATGTGAAAAAGGAGGTTTGTAGTCCAACTGGAAACAAATTTCCCAGAGTGGGTGGTACACAAGAGGGGCTTCCCTTCTTTGAGAAGAAGATGGAATAATGAGTTGAAGGATTTGTAAAGCTGGGACTAGGAGGAGAGGAGGGAGGGGGCCTGACTGCAATGAAATGTTAATAAAATCAAATAAATTATAGAAAGAAAAATTATGTAAATTATACATAAAACATGTAGTTCTTCACCCTCATAGGCCATTTTATCATTTACTATTAAAACAACAATGTATCACTACTATCTATCTATCTATCTATCTATCTATCTATCTATCTATATCTATAGCTATAGTGTGAATCAAATCCAAGCTAGGGATAAGTACATGCACTTCTGTGAATGTGGGGCCCACGTAGGAATATATATTAATTACTGATGAAAAAACTGTAAAGATACAATTGAAAGAGGGAGTGAGCATGTCTTAAAAATCTAAAAGTACTGTTATTTAAAATGCAGTAAACCCACTCATGAAAACACATATGTACAAAAATGCCTTCATAGGCATAAATGTAGCATGAAATACATACACATATCGTTTATAAGTCAAAATATGTAGGATATATGATATAAGGTGTGAATCCTAATATTAAATGCAATATTCAGTTAATACTAAGATCATATTAATACACTGGTCTATAGTTTGTAATATCGTTCTCTTACAGTGTAAAAATCAAATAGGGGAAAATATGAGGTGTAGAAGTTAGAAAACACAGACTTTCTAATAATAGCATCTGTAAAACTACATATTAATATAATAGCGGTGTATGGATTAATCTCAGAGAGTTGAGTCAAAATGTAGAGAGTAAAAGCATGATGGCTCATACTAATTATACTAAGAGATTATCTCAACTTGAATAAAAGACGATCTCCATTAACTTATATTTACCCATTCACCTAAAACCATAAAAATTCATTTCTAAGAATAAAACAAATACCATCCCCAAGAAAATCTATGGATATACTACTCTAAGCATGCTCCCAGTCATCCAGAATCCCCAAGAAGGTAAAGGATGAAATATGTAGCTTACATGCAAGTCTAAGCAATACATTTATCTCAAAATAAAACTAGAAATGCTTAATTAAAATGAAGATTAGTGATTAAAAGTATGTGGCTTTAAAAAAAAAGTCAATGATTAGAAATGAAGTGAGTCTTGAAGAGAACATTAGTTCTACCATTAATTATCTGTGGGATTTTGGGAAAGTCACTTAACCTCTGTAAACTTCATATTTTTCATCTCAAACACAGGGGTGGTAATTATTGCTCTAGATATTTTACATAAGGTAAGAGTGGTTAAAAGTGCTTTGCAAATTACAAAGTGCTTTATAAGTGGATACAATTAATATTGAGATTTATATACATCTTCCTTTATAGTGAAATAAGATAATAATAGATAAAATGTCAAATAGAACTTCTTTCATACTTGTGGAAAACACTTGGTGTCACTTCAAATATATTGGAAAAAAATTGACACTGGGTTAGGACAAGAAATTAGGCTTACAATGATCATCTTGATAAGTCCCTGAATACTATGGGAACTTTGTTTATGCTTTGTTCCTTGAATACACTGCTTATGCCTTAGAACTGATCATAATTATTGCATGGACCTAGGATTATATAAAAGCAGACTGAATAAAATTAAACTGACTTTAGCAATTGCTATTATCTTGTCTAATTATTTTTTTTCTTTCTTTAGACCTTGCTCCTTCCCTTGAGACCCAATTGACTAACGAAGATGACTTGGTCACATGGTCTTGTTCTAAATACATTCACTTCTAGATAGATTACCAATGTAATCACAAAAAGCATTAAGCAGTAAAAACAAAGGTAAAACAGCGTCCTTTCTGGATCTTACCACAAAATAGGAAAATTTAGTGGTCTTTATCACTATCCCTTCAACATTATAGCTAAAATGGTTTCATCTCCATAGACAAAAGATTTTATATATCTATAGCAAAATACTGACATTGAGTGTACCTGGGTAGCGGGGTTCTAAATTATTTCAATTTTCCTAAAGTTCTTATTCTTCATTACTTACAACCTATGAAAGATATCCTCACTGTCAGAACTTATCAACCAATGCTGGATTACTGTAAGTTCTCACATCACAAATGGTAAGTAAATAAAATTAATAGTGAATTACTGTCCTAGGAAAACAAGAGGGATTTTCTATATTGCTTCAGTAAAATTGGAATGATTACCTTTAACACTCAGAACTTGGATGTGAGGTTTTAGGAAGACAGAATGGCTACTAGAAAAGGAATTTGTGTGGAATTTCAGAGAAACCAAGTTTGATTAGCAGCAACAACATGATGGTTCACAAGTTGTAACTCCAATTCTAGGAGATCCAATAACCTCTTAGGTCTACAGAAGGAACCAGTCATGCATATGGAACAAGGTATACATGCAAAACAATTATTTACACAAACAATGAAATAAAAGTGAATTCATAAAAGGATGAGATTTATTTTCACAAATAGTAACTTTTATTTGTATTTAAGTACCAAAATGACATCACTATTTGTAATCAGAAAATTACATGTAACTATGTGGAGTGTGTAATATACTGAGAAGATTTTAGTTGCTTTAAATGAACTGCTATACAACTGATACCAAAATAATGATCTGATACAACTATGGAGTCCACATCATATTTTAAAGCTTTATTTTTTAAATGTCACTTAGAAAAATCATAGTCTATACTTAATCTGGAAACTCAAACTACCACATCATTACAAGAACATAATACAATGCAAATATTATAATATCCCAAGTATAATTTGAACATATTTAAAAGATGTGTTTATTTTTATTTCTTTAATGTATATGTATGTTTGCCTGTATACACGTGTGTGTGTGTGTGTGTGTGTGTGTGTGTGTGTGTGTGTGTGTGTGTGGTGCCCAGAAGCCAGAAGAGAGCCCTCTCTGTATCCCCAACTGAGAAAGTTTTTGAAATTATTGTTCTTTATTCTTTTTATTTTTGTTTTCTTAAATTTGTTTTAGTGTTTTTTTCTAAATTGACTGATGTGGGATAGTTTTCTTAAATGTGTTAGGCATGCAGCATCTTCTTTTATTAAATGTACTTATTTAGTATGAAAAAGAGTATGTAAAATATGTATGTATGTATGTGTTTCCACTCACCTGCCAATTCATGTAATATGTATATGGTTAGAGGAAATTTCTTGAATCAGTTCTGTCCATCCCCCTAGTGGATATGGATTCTTTTTTATCTGTCATGTCGAGTACTTCAGAATGATATAGTGGCTTCAGGCTATAACTCTCAAATAAACCTAGGGATAAATGGATTAAGGGTACCTGCTCATCTTTTTCAGGTTGACTATGATGATTAGAACTAAAGTTATCGGGGACTGGAGAGATGGCTCAGTGGTTAAGAGCACTGACTGGTCTTCCAGAGGTCCTGAGTTCAATTTTCAGCAACCACATGGTGGCTCACAACCATCTGTAATGGTATTGGATGCTCAGTTCTGTTGTATCTGAAGACAGTGATAGTGTAAGAAAAGTGGTTTTAGAACTAAACTTATCATGCTTGTATGGCAACCAATTTTATTTGCTGAGCTATTTTGCCAGTACCTATAAACATATTTTAAAATTTAATGTATTACAAAGCAAAATGGAAAGATTGTAATATCATAAAGTTGGTTCTACAGGTAATGGCACTTGCCACCAAGACTGATGACCAGGGTTAGATCCCTGGACCTATATGGTAGAAAGAAAAGAAATAATTCCCACATTTCTTCTGATTTCAGCATTCATTCACCTACATGGACAGACACATAAAAAACAATCTCTTAATAAACAAGTCAATTAGTACATAAATTCAATAATACCAAAGTATTAATGAAAAATTTTAGTTATTAATAACAAAAACAACAACAAAAATTGCATGTAAAACTTGACCTTACAACAAAGTTATGTTTATATGCATGGTACAGACCAAGACAAAATGTACCTTTTCTTTGCCATTACCAATCACCCTCAACGGCCATTAATTGAAGTATTATGGTATTATTACACTTTTTATCATATTATCAGAAACAGATTGCCACAGGAAAGTCCAGCAACAAAAACAACAACCCAGTGAAAGAAGATATTATAAAAATAGATCTAACTCTGATAAGGTACTGGTTACCACAAAAGAAGTACAAGCTGAACTTTATATTCCTGGATCTTTTGTCTCTACTTTTAACAACCTTAGTAGTAGTGAATAGTATTTGTATTTGTACAGAAAAGGTTTTTGCTTTAGGATAATTATGTTAGTGAGTATACAATAGGCCTTCATTACTCATATGTAAAAATGCTTCTAAGCAAAAATAATTTCTTAAAAACAAATAAAACCCAAGCATTTCACAGAATAAATAGATTTTTTGTCTCTACTTTGGTATTAAATACTGCTATGAAGATTACAATCATCTTTTAGGATTCAAGGGAAGTATATCTTTCTGGCACCTGGTTTCTGCTCTTCTGATAGATAAGAAACATGCCTCTGTGATAGGCAAATCAACTATATTTCTCCTTGTTTCTTCAACTACTGATGAAGGGGTATTGTATGGCTAGGCTTCCAAGACTTCTAAGTTACTTCTCTCACTGCTGCTGATACTATCACAGATAATGGGCAATAGTGCTCTCCGTGCTAGATCAGTGGCCATCTGCCAAGATACTACCATCAAATGCTGATGATTCTTTGTAGCAAATATCATGTCTTTTTATTGGGTGATGCAGTATCTTTGCTGAATAACAAACTCTTAGACATTTTTGTGAGCTCTATATATAATAAATACAATATGTTTCCACCTAGAATCAAAGATATTTTAAGGCTTTGAAAAATAGACATAGAGGAATGATTGTTGTGTTTTACAGAATTAAAATATTTATCTATCATTGATACTTTGTGTGCATACATCTCAAAAGTCCCTGTTTATAGTATTTTAAAAAAATACATATCTCAAAATATTGATATTTCTACAGTGATTCTGATTTTCCCTTTAATATCAACATTTGAATGATTAATTTCTATATTTCATAAACACTTTGTATGTGTTGGATTCCAGAATTTTTAATTCAACATTTTTTTCTGTCATATATCCCCATTAATTGCTGAGAGTTTCCAGATTAAATTTGGCATTGGGTGGGGTAAATGACTGAAGCCCTGAGGGCCAGCAGAAAGAATGGAAACAGGCAACCTCAGGAAGAAGGAGGATGGGTGGATGCTCTAGAATGTACCAGAGACCTGGTAAATGGGAGACCCTCAGAACTCAAAGGGGATACCATAGATGAAATGCCCTACCATTGGGAGAGGGAACTTATTGTATCCACCTACAGCAGAAAGACAGGGCATCAAGTGAGGGATGGGGTTGCTGTCTCACAGTCAAAACTCTGACTCATAATTCTTTTCTGAAAGAAAAGCAGGGATGGAAGTGGAGAATAGCATGAGGAATAAGAGGTCCAGCAACAGGCCCAAAGTGGTTTCCTGCTCAAGGGGAGGTCCCCATACCTGACACCATTACTGAGGTTATGGGGCATTCACAAAATGGAACTACCATGGCTGCCCTCCAAGATATCCAACAAGCAGCTGAAAAGTTCAAATGCAAATGTATGTACCCAACAAATGAACAGAAGTTGCTGACCCCTCTATTTGAATTTGGGAAAAGCTGGAGGAATGTGAGGAGGAGAGGACCAACAGTCTCAATTAACCTGGGACCCCTGAGATCTCTCATACACTGGATCACCAATCAGGCAGCATACACCAGCTGAGATAGGTCTCCAACACATATACAGCAGAAGACTCCAGTATCTGGGTTCAGTCAAAGAAGATTTACCTAATCCTCAAGAGATTGGAGGCCCCAGGAAGTTTAGAGGTATGGTGGGGTGGTTGGGGTGGGGACATACTTGTGGAGACTTGAGGGTGGAAGGAAGGAGATATGAGATATGGAACAGTTAGGGGTGGACTGGAAAGGGAATTAAATCTGGACTGTAAAAATAAATAAATAAATAAATAAATAAATAAATAAATAAATAAATAAATTAGTTGATTTTTAAAAAATGATCACTACTGTAAGAGAGAAATCTCTTATGTCATCCAACTCTAAATTTGTACCCTCTTGCTTAGGCTTTACTATGTACATTGAAAATCTTGTTTTCTTTATATTCTCCATGCAGGCCTATTTCCTTTTCCTAATTGTTTACCATTCTCTGGTATATTTTCATATAGATCCTAACAGTTTGATTTCAGCCTCAAGTTCATCCAATTTCCTCATGCTTTTCTTTACAACACAAATTTCAACCATCTTGGAACCTCTTAATCAAGCATGGTCTACCCAATCCTGTCTAAACAGTGCAATATCACTGAATAGCTCAACTCTTTTGTGATTAAATTCAGAGAAAAAGCAAAAATGCATTGCATCATAAGCAACTATATATATATATATATATATATATTATATATATATATAATAGAGAATTTTGGAGAGTTGTTTGACATCCAGTTACGTTCATTTATTATACAGAAATCCAGTTCCCTGGATTATTTTAGTTATTTTATATAGTTTGCCAGATAATCAGCTTTAAATTTTCAAAAACTGCCAAGTCAACATCCTTTGTGGATCATTTTCCTATAAAACATTGTGAATGTAGGACAAGTGTGACACTGAGATGTTAAATGTTGAAAAAGTAGCAACAGCATCTTCTACTGTTTCTCAATTGTACAACTATAAATTTCTGATCTAATGCTTTGGCATTGTGAGAAGGAAGACACCCAAACACTGACCACTGTTATCTCCCTAGAGAGATAAAAAGTATTCTGTCAGCATTCACCTTTAAAAAACTATGGACTTATATGATGGGAAGATCTGGTCAAGCCTGAAATCCCTCAGATGAGAGATCTCCTAGAGAAATGTAGACACAATATACTTTTTTAAAGTATCTAACACTACCTTACTACACAGTCACAAAAGACTCCATACAAAGAAACTGTGTTTCTGCATTTTATTTGTACTGTTATAAGCAGCACAACCCAGTTTGCTTATGACAGGAACTCCAATAGAGTGCCTGGGATAGAGCTTAAAACTATCATATGTGGTAGGAATAATTTGAATCCCATTTTACTAAAGAGGCTGAAACATAGAGAGGTGAAAAGATACAGAAGCAAAATGGACAAGATTACTTGTTAGTTTAAGAAGAAATTTATCTCGTTGTAGTATTTATTCAAGTTAGGAAATTATACTCATTTGCTACTAGAAAAGACTTTTTAAAATTTTGTATTGTAGAAGCCTGTTTAAAATATATAATAATTCAGGCATGTTTTTTTTTCCCTGCTCAAAAATTGTTTTGAAATCCTCAAAGCAAGTGAGGACACCTCAGTCCCACTTGGGAGGGAGAAGAAAGCAATCACAAGTGGGAAGGAGGGACCTGGGAATGAAGGGTCAGGGGCAGGGAGAAGAGGGGAATATGATTTAGTATTGGCTGGGGGAAAGAGACTGATTCCCTGAGAACAAGCAGAAAGAATGGAAACAGGCAACCTTAGGAGATAGGATGTTTCGGGACCCTCCAGAATATACCAGAAACCTGTGAGGTGAGAGACTCTTAGGACTCAAAGGGAGGAGCCTTAGATGAAATGATGTACACTGGGGAGATGGAACATGTAAAACCAACCCTCCATCTGAAAGAGTGGGTTTGCATTCCTACAGTCAAAACTCTGACCCATAACTTTTCCTGTCTGAAATAACTACAGGGTGGAAATGGAGAGGATCCTGAGGAAAAGAAGTTCCAGTGTTGCAGTAAATAAGGGAAAAAAAAGATTCTACCAACTCACACTATTGCCAGCTCTGGTGAGCCACATGGCATCTGTGGTGTATTTTCATCTTGATCAACAAAGTATCTCAACCTGACTTGCCAAATTCCCAATCTCCATCACACATTGCCCCCAGCTACTGTCTGTCCCCAGCAGCAGCTGCCCTCTTGCAACTCTCTCCTGTGAACTCTTTTCATAGTCCCAGCGTCTGGCCCCTGTGGTTATAGTCACAACTCCCAGTAACTGGTCAAAAATCAAAACTCAATAAGCTTGTAATTTATCAATCAGATTTATATCTGTAAAACCTCACCCCACAAAACTTCCACACAATTAACTTTGAACCAATTAATATTAATATAAACTGCCCACCTAGATAAGACACATTATCCTATAAAAATCCATCCCTTATAATAAGGGATTTATAACTACCTGTGGCCTTTTAAGGCCGCACAAATGTGGGTTGTCTTTCTTAACCTCCATCTTGGCTCTTCTCTCTCTCTCTCTCTCTCTCTCTCTCTCTCTCTCTCTCTCTCTCTCTCTCTCTCTCTCTCTCTCTCTCTCAAACTCTGTGCCTGCCTTATTTTTTTCACTGTCTAACCACCTTGTCTTATCTTGCGCCTGTCTTTACCTGCATATAGACAACAATCCACAGTTGAGCGACAGGCCCAATGTGGGATCCAGCTCAAAGGGAGGCCCCAGGGCCTGACACTATCAGTGAGGCTATGGAGCACTCACAAAAAGAGGCCTATCAAGACTGCCTTCCTAAAGACCCAATAAGCACCTGAAAGAATCAGATGCAGATAATTGTACCCAACCAAGGACAGAAGCTGCTGAACCCTGTGGTTGAGTTAGGAAAAAGCTGAAAGAAGCTAAGGAGGAGGGCCAACCTGTAGGAGGACCAGCAGTCTTAATGACATCCAAGGTCTCTCAGGCACTAGACAACCAACAAGGCAGCATATACCAGCTGATATGATGCCCCCAACACATATATAGCAGAGAACTGCTGGGTCTGGGTTCAGATAGAGAAGATGCACCTAACATTCAACAGATTGGAGGCCCCAGGGAGATTAGAGGTCTGGTAGGGTGGGGACATCCTCGTGAAACACGGGTGCATGGAGGAGGCATGGGGATGTGAAACAGTCAGTAGGAGGGTAGATCGGGGGAATAAAATCTGGAGCATTAACAAAATATAAAAAGAAGGAATAAAAAAGGAATTACCATTTCCCTTATTATGAAATCAAATTATAAAATAAGGTGATTTTTGCAACAAGTTTTATATTTTTAATGTTATATATATTAAAATAAAAGTTATAAATTTTTAAAAATCCCCAAAACCCTTAAAAATCGCTGCACTTGTCAAGCTAATCTCAAAAGCAGTGAAGATGAAAAGTCAATTAAGTCAGATGAAGCTGCCTCCATTTCTCAGACCCAAATTTGCACTATCAACACTGATGCCTGAAACAAGGAAAAGTTGCTACAAAGTATCCCCTCAAGCTCACTTCAACCTTGTTGGATCACCCTAGAGTTGTTGATTTTGTAAAGCATGGCTTTCACTATATTCTGTTATCCTTTTATAGCTTGTTTGTATACATAATACACTCTATCAGTTTATACTGTCAGATATTATCAAAATGTAACATTTCCTTGGAGAAAACAGCCTAATTCTTAAAATATTAATAAAATATGAACATTCCATTATATTGCTGTGTATACTAGTTTTAATTTTTCAGTGAGGTTACAAAATTACTATGGAGGCTGATTTTCTATTGAACCATGTCAGACACAAACATACCCAATGGAATGTTTGGTTTGGGAAGGTTGAGCCAGGGTTTGACTGGATCCTGGAATGGCCAGAGATTTGTGATCCTCCTCCTTGCCTGTGCTTCTTAAGAGCTGGCATCGTGGATGTGTGTGGCAACACAAAGCAGTGAATGTTGTATGCATGCTTTTGCTTTCATGGTTATCTTAATGCAATGTTAAAATCCATATCATGGTGATTTACTCTAAATACTGTGAACTTCTCAAAAAAAATATATATATGTTACAAAAAGCAATAGAAAGCAATGTTTTTTTCAAGAAGACTATGGAATTTAAAACACTTGTGGTATTATCCAGACATCCTTACTTACTACCTGACTGAACATGAGTGTCTTAATTCTTTCACCCCAAGTATCATCATTTGTACCTCAATGATAATAATGTCTTGTAAGATAAATGTGATTTACTGTTAATTTAGCAATAAACATTGTCGATATGAGAATAGGCCATACCTTATTCTACCAAATCTTTCTCTCATCCATCACTTTGTCTGCCAACCAACTACATATCTCTTTTAAACATGGTACTTGCTTCTGCAAACTAACTTTGGATTAAAAGTATGTGCTAAGGGAATATCTATATTGTAAGTGACGGGTTTGGGGTACCTGGAAGAGAATGGGGGACAAGGGATGCGAGGAAGGACGCCAAGACAAGAGTCTGATCAAGGCGACAATTTTATTTTCCCCAAGGCTGAATTTATACCATAACATGGGTAACAGGGGGAGGGGGAAGTAAGAAACATTTACGCAGGCCAAGAACACAATATTCGTGTGGACAGGGAGTAAGCTGATGTTGACAGTATGTCAGAAAAAGTCACAGGTTTGTCATATCTATTAGTCAGCAGGATGTTGTTTTTTTTTCAGAAAGGTTAAAGGTCATCACATTGTGTATCTTGATGTATATTATTATTCATCTTGACCACCAGATTTGTATTAGTTTCTGCAGCTGGCTGGGGATTTTCCATGAACCCAGTCATACTTATTTCTAACCACAATAATAACATCAACAATGGAGGGCATCAACGCATCGCTACCAACACTATATTCTATCCAGAAGGATTAAAATTGTATGGTAAGGGATGAGAAAGAAACGAATTTTTTCTTTTGTTTTGTGGGGTTATTTTTGTTTTTATTGGTTTTGGATTTTTTTGTTTTCTATTTTGTAATAATACAATCTTGGGGCTTACACTATGATCAAATATTTTACAACAGTTTACCTTATAAAATATGCTTAATTACATTTAAAAAAGAAAAGTGTGATATAAACTAATATAGTCTGTGTAAAACTTTCAGCCAGCTGCCTGGAATATAGTAATTGTTCTGTCAATGTTTCCTCTCATTATCATTACTCTGCTAAGAATGACAACAAAGTAAAATATAGTGTGTGTTACTGAGCCACTCAAAGGTGAAACCCCAAGTTGGAAAGTATTTGTGCCTAGTATTTAGATGTGAAAAGAACTCACTGTATTACATACACGAATTGCATACTTTAAGTCTCATAAATAATTGAGAAGATAGAGTACATATGACAGGGATTAATAAAGAGATTTATAGGCATGTGTAAGAAACACCAAACAAAATGAAAACCAATTCAGATGTCTTGATCTGTAGAGTTTTATAATAAGAGAAAAAAATCTCGTAGTGGTTGGAATCAAGCTCAGTACTTTGTATCTGGTAGGCAATTGTCCTACTGTTGTACAATATTGTTACCATCACATTTCCAGATTGGATTTTATTGTGTAGTCCAAATTGGCCATGAACACACTAGAAGAGCAGGGTAAATTCAAAATTGTGACCTGTTTACCTGTGTTTGCTAAGTAATGATAATTTTATTGTTTTGAAATACCATGACCTGCTAATGTTTCACGAAAGGATAAAAAAAGGTAGAAGTACAATGGCAGAGTGTTTGGCAATAAGTTGAATTTGAGTGGCTGGTGTTTATACTCAGGTCATTTTAGCTAGTAGTAGAATAACAGAAGAATATTGAGCAAGAGAGTGCTACAGTCAGCTCAATAATAACTGAGAATTAGAAACTAGGAAATCAAGTACGAAGCAACTGAAATTATGCAAAACAAAAGCTTAGAAGTAACTGACAGATTTGCAGTAGAATTACTGAAAGTTAAGAGAGACATTGTTAAGCTAAAGTCACATGTCAGAAAATAAGAGAGGTGGAAAGAACAGAATAGAAAAAAAGGAAATGGGATTCCAGGCACATTTGTAGCCAGTGTTAACAATCAGTCTGTGATATAAAAGGTGAAACCTGTGTTGACAATGAGATATGCACAATTTCTTATATTTCTTTAAAATTAACATATGACAAATAGCATTTCATTATTTTTCATTTAATTGTATTTATTTTTATTTATTCACTTTACATCCCACTCACTGGACCCCCCTATGGGTAGGCCCCTCCCTTTGAGAGGGTGGTGGCCACTATGGCTATCCCCCAACTCTGGAACAAGTCTCTGGGAGGCTAGGTGCATTCTCTCCCACTGAGGCCAACAGGCAGCCCAGCTAGAGGATCATATCCAACATGTGACAGGCTACACCTTTTGAGACAGCACCCACTCCATTTATTCATGGCTCACATGAAGATCAAGCTGCCCATCTGATACATTATGTGCTGGGATGCTTAAGACCAGCCGGTGTATATTATTTGGTTGGTGGTTCAGTCTCTGAGACCCCACAGGCTCAATGTTAGTTGACCCTGCGGGTCTTCCTGTGGAATTCATACCCACTTCAGGGCCCAAAATCCTTCTCACATATCTTCATTAAGAGTCTGCAAGTTCTACCCACTGTTTGGCTGTGGGTATCTGCATCTGTCTTAATCTGCTGCTTCAGGAGCCTCTCAGAGGACAGCCATACCAGACTCCTGTCTATAAGTATAACAGAGTATCCTCAATACTGTCAGGGATTGTCAATGGGATGGGTCTCAATTTGGGCCAGTTATTGTTTGGTCATTCTTCCAATCTCTTCTCCATCATCTCTGCTTGTATTTCTGATAGATAGAATAAAGTTTGGGTCAAAGACTTGGGTGTGAGTTTGTGCCCCTATTGTACCACTGGGGTTCCTGCCTGGTTACAGGAGGTGGCCTCTTCAGGTTCCATATCCCCAGTGATGTGAGTCACAGTTAAGGTCACTGTCATTTACACTTGGGTGCCTCTTTTATCTCAAGTCCTTGTCACTCCAGATACTCCATCCTTCAGATGCTGTCCACCTCCCCCATAGCTGTCATTTTCAGATGTCCATTTATTCTCATTGTCATCTGCCAATTTCTCTTATCCATGTCCATGTCCACACTTGCTACTGATCCCCTCATTCTCCTCCCCATTCTTTCTCCACCCCAGTTCCTTCTCTCCCATTTGCCTGCTACAACTATATTATTTTTGCTTTTAACTAAGATCCAAGCATCCATATATGGGCCTTGGTTCTTGTTTAGCTTCTATGAGTCAGTATAGTAAATGGTGATATAATATTTGAAACACCAATAAAGGTATTAATAGACATATAAATGAGTTTTTCACTTCTTTCAAAGTCTGCAGTTTAGTACAACATTTAGCCAAGTGGATCTCTCTTTAATTTTTACATTTATTTTCTTGTCCCTGAGGCATATGTCCTGGTTCATGCTATTTTTGATGCTGCTTTCCTTTACTCTAGGATTTCTGTTTTTATTTTTGACAATTTATACTTTAATATAGTGAATTTTGGTTATTTTGACCACTGCCCTCTATTCTCTCTTCTTTACCTCCTCCTGCTGAAACTAGTCCTCTTCCCACAGGGCCCATTTCTACACTGACTATTCTTCTTTTGTGACCAACTGATTTAAATTATAGTTGGTTGTATATGCATTATTAAGGGTTATTTACTTGAACATGACATTTGCTTAGGCCTTTCTTCTTGTTTTACTTCTTTGCATCTGTGGAGCATAACAGGATACCCTGTATTACATGGCTAATACAGACATATAAGTGTACATACATACCATCAATGTCCTTTTGGGTCTGAGTTACCTCACTAAGAACAAAATACTCAAGTTCCATCAATTTGCCTGCAAAATTCACGGTGTCTTTATTTTTAATGGTTGAATAGTATTCCCTTCTGTAGATATACCACATTTATTTATCCATTTTTTAGTTGATGGGAGTCTATATTGTCTCAAGTTTCTAGCTATTATGAATAAAGCTGCTATGAACACAGTTAAGCAAGTGTCCCTGTGATATAGTAGCATATTTTTTGGGGTACATGCCTAGAAGTTTTATAGTTGAGTCTTGAGGTAGAAGTGTTTTCATTTTTTGGAAACAAATAAAAATTGATTTCCAAAGTGGTTATATAGGTTTCCACTCCCAAGAGCAATGGAGGAGTGTTCCCCTTTTTCCATATCCACAGGAGAATTCAATATCACTTGAGTTCTTGAATTTAGCCATTCTGAAGGATGTAAAATGGAATCTTAGTGTTGTCCCAATTTGCTTTTACTTGAACACTAAGGTCTTTGAATATTTCTTTTTAAAATCATTTTATTTCTGTACATTTCAAATGGAACACTCTTCCCTATTTGCCCTCCACAAACTCCCCAAATCCATGCCCCCTTTTTGCCTCTATGAGCGTGCTCCTTCAACCACACACCCACTCTCACCTCAGCACTCTAGTATTCCTCAAAGCAGGGACATCAAACCTCCATTGTACCAAGATCCTCACCTTCCATTGATGCCAGATAAGTCCATCCTTTGCTATATATGTAGCTGGAGCCATGGATCCTTCCATGTATACTCTTTGGTTCATAGTTCAGTCCCTGTGAACTCTGGATGGTCCAGATAGTTGATATTGTTCTTACTATGGAGTTGCAATCATCGTAGGCTTCTTAATTCCTTTCCCTAGCTATTCCATTAGGGTTGGGTTCCATAGGCTAGTCCAATGGTTAGCATGGTTGGCTGTAAAATATCTTCATCTGTATTAAACAGGTGCTGGCAAATCCCTAAAGGGACAGCCATAACAGGCCCCTCTCAGCAAGCGTTTCTTTGGATCAGCAATAGGATCTGGGTTTGATGTCAAGAGATGTGATCAATCCCTAGGTGGGACATTCTCTGGATGACCTTTCCTTCAGTCTCTGCTCCAATTTTTAGCCCTGTCTTTCTTGGAACAGGAACAATTCTGTGCTAAAAATTTTAAGATGGGTTGTTGGCCCCATTACTCAACCAGGGGCCATGTTGTGGACATGGTCTCTATAGGTTCCATACCTCCTCTTTGTTAGGTATTTCAACTAAAGTCATACCTGTTGGGCACTGTAGGACTCTTGTTTCCCTAGAGCTTGGGGCTTTCTAGTGGCTACCTCCCAATTCCCCATCCCTCACGGCTACATATTTCTGTTCAATTTTCTGACCCTCTGGACTTTTCTTATGTCCCTTCTAATGCCTGATCCTGCCCCACTTTTCTCCTTCCACTCCTATCTCCCTCCCAGGTAGCCCCCTCCCTTTACCTCCTCTGCCTATTTTTCCTTCTTTCTATGTAGAACTGAAGCATTCACTTCTGGTTTTCCTTCTTCTTAAGCTTCATATGGTTTGTGGATTGTATCATGGGTATTCTGAATACGGGGGCCAATACCCACCTATCAGTGAATACCTACCATGTGTATTATTTTGTGTGAGGGTTACCTTACTCAGGATGATATTTTCTAGTTCCATCCATTTGCCTGTTAATTTCATGAAGGCATTGTTTTTAATATCTGACTAATAGTCCATTGTGTAAACATACCATATTTTCTGTATCCATTCTTCTATTACAGGACATTTGGGTTGTTTCCAGCTTCTGGCAACTATAAATATGTGTACTATAAACATAGTGGAACATATTTCTTTGTTATATGTTGGAGTACCTTTCTAGTATATGATCAGTAGTGGTAGAGCTCAATCTTCAGGTAGAACTATTTACAGTTTTTTGAGAAACTGCCAGATTATTTTCCAATGTGATTTTGCCAGCTTGCAATCCCGCCAAAGGGGTTTTGCCAGCGTGCAATCCCACCAACAATGGAAGAGTTGTACTCTTTCTCCACTTCACCCATAAGACTGAAGTGGTATCATAGGCTCATTTTGATTTGCATTTCCCTAATATTGGGATATTGAACATTTCTTTAGTTACTTCTCAATCATTTGAGATTCCTCAATTGAGAAATATTTGTTTAACTCTATACCCCAGTTTTAATGGGTTATTTTGTTCTCAGGAGTCTTGGAAAGACCAGCAATTCAAGGCACATACACAAACAAAATAAAATCAATATACAGCAAACCAATAGCCAACATCAAACTAAATGTAGCAATAATTTAAGCAATCTCAATAAAATCTGGGACAATACAGGGCTGTCCACTCTCTCCCTACGTATTCAACATAGTACTCAAATTTCTAGTCATGACAATTAGAGAGCAAAAGGAGGTTAAAGGGATAAAAATTGAAAAGGAAAATATCAATATATCAATATTTATGTATGATATGATAGTCTATATAAGTGACCCCAAAAATTCCACCAGAGAACTCCTACAGTTGATAAAAACTTCAGCAAAGTAGCCAAATATAAAATTAACTCAAACAAATCAGTAGCCCTCATCTACTCAAAGGATAAATAGGCAGAGAAAGTAATTATGGAAACAATACACACCATTCAAAATAGACACAAATAATATAAAATATCTTGGTGTCGCTCTAATCAAGCAAGTCAAATATCTATATGACAAGAACTTCAAGTCTCTGAAGAAAGAAGTCAGAGAAGAACTCAGAAGGTAAAATTAACTCCCATGCTCATGGATCTGCAGTATTAACATAGTAAAAGTGGCTATTCACCCAAAAGTAATCTACATGTTCAATGCAACCCGCATCAAAATTCCAACTCAATTCTTCAAAGAGTTAGAAAGAGAAATTTCGAAATTCATCTGGAATAACAGAAAACCAGGATAGCCAAAATTATTCTCAACAATAAAAGAACTTCTGGAGAAATCACCATTGATGACATCAAGTTATACTACAGGGCAATGGTGACAAAAAACATATGGTATTGGTACAGAGGCAGGCAGGTAGATCAATGGAATAAAATTGATCTATCAGAAATAAACCCACACAGCCATGGTCATTTTATCTTTGACAATGAAGCTAAAACAATCCAGTGGGAAACAGAAAGCAGTTTTAATAAATGATGCTGTCTTCAACTGGTAGTTGGCATGTAGAAGAATGCAAAATGATCCATTCTTATTTCCTTCTACAAAGTTCAAGTCCAAGTGGATCAAGAAACTCCACATAAATCCAGATATGCTGAATCTAATAGAAAGGAAAATGAGAAAGAATCTCAAACACGATGGCACAGTGGAAATTTTCCTGATCATAATACCAATGGTTTATAATCTAAGGTAAACAATTGATGAATGGGACCTCATAAAATTAAAAACTTCTGTGAGGCAAAGGACACTTTCAATAGGACAAAACAGCAATCTACAATTTAGAAAAAGATCTTTACCAACCCTACATCTGATAGAGGGCTAAGATTCAAAATATGCAATGGGCTTTTAGCATTTCTATAAGTGTTTCTCCTCCATTAAGAATTCCCCTTTTAAGAATTTTCTGTTTATCTTTTTACCCCCATTTTAAATTATGTTATTTGGGGCATTGTATAAATTTTTGAACACTTTATATATTTTGGATATTAGACCTTTGTCAGATGTAGGGTTGGCAAAGATCCTTTTCCGTGTGCAGGCTGTTATTTTATCCTAACAACCATGACCTTTATCTAAAAGAATTTTTTTCAGTTTCATGAAGTCCCATTTGTCATTTGTTAATCTTAGATCCTGAGCAACTGGTGTTCTGCTCAGGAAGTTGTCTTCTGTACCAAAAAGTAACTCCATTAAAATCAGGTAAAAAACAAGGCTCTCCACTCTTTCTCTATCTAGTCAATATAGTAATTGGCGTTCTAGCTACAGGAAAAGACAACTAGTGGAGATCAAGCAGATACAAATTGGAAAGCAAGAATTCAAATTATCACTATTTGCAGATATAATAATATATAAGCAACCTAAAAATTCTACCAGAGAACTCCTGCTGCTGATAAACATATTCAGCAAGCGGCTGGATTTAAAATTAACTAAAATAAATCATGACCCCTCCTTTACATAAATAACAAATGGGTCAAGAAAGAAATTAGGCAAACAATACCACTTTCAATCACTATAAATAGTATAAAGTATCTTGGTATAGCTCTAACCAAACAAATAAAAGACCTATATGACAAGAACTTTATGTTACTGAAGAAAGAAATTGAGAAAGATATCAGAAGATGTAAAGATCTCCCATGTATATAGATTCATATGATTAATGTAATAAAAATGGCCATCTTACTAAAACAATTTACAGATTCAATATGATTCCTATCAACATTACAACATAATTCTTTACAGGTCTTCACAGAGCAATTCTCAACTTCATATGGAAAATCAAAAAAGCAAGGGGACTTAAAAACGGTCTTGAGAAATAGAAAAGCTTCTAGTGTTACTACTATTCCTATCCTCAAACTCTACTCCAGACCAATGATGATATAAATGATGTATAATTGTTTCAAAGAAAGACAGGTCAATAGATGCAATAAAATGGAAGATCCAGAAATAAGCCCATACACCTATGGACACTTGAACTTTGAGAAAGAAGCCAAAACCATACAGTGGAAAAAAGAAGGCATCTTCCACAAATGGTGCTGGTCTAACTGGCAGTCTGTATGTAGAAGAATGTTTATAGAATGATATCTGTCTCCTAACACAAAGCTCAAATCCAAGCAAAAGACCTCAACATAACAATGGATACCCTAAATCTAATGGATCAGAAAATGGAGAATAGCCTTTCTTTACTCTTATCTACACTGCCCCCTGAGCCTTCACATGAATGACACAGATATCTTGTTTAGAACCAATTATTCCACATTCTTTTGTCTTGTTCATTAATTACAGACGAATGCAAAATAATGATGATGATGATGGTGATGATAAATCATTTCCTTTGTCAAATGTTGAAAGTGACATCTATCTATAAGTATGTATTTATAAGGGATTTATATAACATAAATCTTTAGAAAAGAAAAAACATAATCGGTCAGAGGTTTTCCATTGGGATTGGTAAGCTATGTAGATATGGAGAATTGAACAGAATTATAGAATGATATATGAGTTCCCTCCCATGAAACAGCCCTCACATCCAATTGGAGAACAAATGGATATATCAGTAGTAGTCATGACATTTTCAGCACAAAAGGATATCTTGTCATGACATTCAAGATCATGGCTAATGCAATCTACAGCTTAGTCGGACTACTGAGAACATTTTGTCTCCTGCAAATTATATAGCAAATTTAATCATTATAGAGACTAGTAAGGAGAATGGAAACTTCCAAATAACCTCTTGTATGACTTCCCTATGTTCTGAAATTCAAGTGTGTGTCTTTTTGAGTAATAGGTTCTTAGCAGTTTTAGTGAGTGACTAAGTAATAACAGTGTTCTGTACTGTTTGAAAGCCTCTGGTACTTCCCTGACAAATGATCTGTAGAGAGCTATCTCATACCCAGCACTCTAATTTTAATACAATAATCTGTGGTTTCGTGGAAAGGCCTTATCCACTTTTGCAGGTCCTTCCATTAAAACTATTTTTAATTAGTTTCTTAATAGTCTTGAGAAACTAAAGCTCTTTCTAGTTTTCCAGTGTTTGTGACAGCACTCCAAACATCTGCAGCCATTACATAAATGAGTAAGGTAGTGTCTCAAAAAGCTAAGAATAGAGCAACTGTATTACCTAGCTATACCACTTGTGGGTATATACCAAAAGGCCTTGATACCCTACAATGGAGATACCTGTACACCCATGTTCATTTATGCTTTACTCACAATAGTTAGTAAATGGAAGCTGCTGGTGAATGGATAATGAAAAACGCATATCATGCAAATAATATAACTTTATATCTGAAGGAAAATGGAATTTGCCAAAAAATCAGTAGAAATGTAAAGGTCTATAAAATTGGAGCAACACAGGCCCTGATGGAAAAGTTGTATCTATTCTCCTCTGCATACCCTGGAGTAGTAATCTAGTGTGGTTCTACATTTTGATGCTTTGAAGGTGCTAATTACTTTTACTTTTCTTTAGTGCATAAAATAAACATGTCACTCTCAGGATGTTATAACAAAGTCTTTATACTCTGTACCTATTTAACACATATTTTCATTAAAAACTGTAACTTCCTCTATAAGTACAAGTCTAATATTAATTGGTTACAGAGTTCATTTTCCTCCAACACTATCAAATTATTTTCACCTTCTCATTCATTCTTCAGCTTTGTATGAGTTAGTTTGAATCATGGAGAATAATGTGCCCTATTTTAAATATTACCAAAATTAAAGATTATACCAGGTCATAATAACATCATTTCACCAAAATATACATAATGGAAAAGTGACACCATGATTACACTCTTTAGAAGAGCTTAACCAGTAGAATATTAATTAATATAAATAAGAGATGTCATTTTTGAAAAATATTATTATTTTACATAAAACATGACTATATGACTTCCCATCTCCTCTTTTTCACACTTAACCACTCAAATTTGTCTTCCCTTCTACTTTTCACATACCACTTACTCTCAAATCCACAGTCTCTGTTTTTTTCTTTATTATTGTTGATATATATGCATATATTTATATATACATAAATATAATTCGTCATCTATGCATCTATATAAGAACACATATATGGGGGTCAAAGATTGATGTTTAAAATATTTCTCTTTCAGTTTTGAGGCAGGGTCTCTTAAAGTCAGGGCATACGCGTAATTGTTGTAAAACTTCTTTTCTCACAGAAACAAGAATTATTAGAGGTAGCTGGCAAGTGATTATTTTGATATATCCTAATAGAAATCATGAAAAGCAAAGAAGAAAAGTGAAACATCTTTTAGTGTTGATGGTCCTGCATTCTAGAATTTTCAAACTCTGATATTTTAACTCTACATGGGAGCCAGACATGTGTTTTTCTAGGTGTTCACTGTAGAGATACATTGTTCAGAGAATACATACAGTTCCAAGACCTGGTGGCCTGAATTACAGCACTTCAGATTTCCTTTACAGCAAATGTGAACAGTTCTAATGGCTACAGCCTACAGTCTTTGTAGCCTAAGTTCTTATCTGTGGTCATTCACATTGTCTTCCTTAGTCTCAGCTTCTGCACAATTCTTATCAGCTTCTTTATTTTCTGCTTTCTGCTGCTCCAGGAATTTGCTTCAGCTGTATTATTCACAGTGTTATCATGCACAGCTTCATATCTTAGGACATTTAATTCTTTTTTTTTTCAGAGCTGGGGACCGAACCCAGGGCCTTGCGCTTGCTAGGCAAGTGCTCTACCACTGAGCTAAATCCCCAACCCCTGGACATTTAATTCTTAATGACTATCTAGAACTATCAATCAACTCTAGATGTTAAGGTATCTGTGGTTCTCCTGATGACTCTAGCTATTCAGCTATCTCTTCACTATTCCTGTCACTACAGGGAATTTTCCAACTTGATCTCCTTCTTTTCCCCTCTATTGTAAAAATATTTAAATTCAGGTCCTACTTGAGTCACCATTGTTAAACACTCTTCCTTTAAGCAAAGAGCTCACCCTACTCTCACCATGATAAAGAGAAAAATTAGGTTAAAGACAATCAGAACCCTTTATCAGAGATCATGTTGCAAAGCCATTGGGTGGTATAATCTAAAAAAAAAGAAACCACTCTTATTAAAATAACCACATTGTAAAACTGCTCTCTTCTGTAGTCAGAAGCATTTTTATTTATGTGCAGATAATCATTCTATCACAATTTAATTTACAATCACAACAACCACATTGTTTTGATTTACTTTTTCCAAAACAACAAATCAAACTCCACATAAAAATCAGCTGCAAGACTCACATTATGAGCCTTTGTTATATCCTGACAGAGGATAGAAAGAGAAAAGGAGTCCTTTTTAGAGTTCTTTATAGCTTGTCTTTCCAAAATGAAACCTTCAAAGCCAGCTCAAGTTGCTTGGGGCAATCATAACTATAGTAAGTGGTCCTGAAGAATTCTGTGACTCCATCAATACCATGCTTAAAATGTCCATCTCTCTGGAGTGTAGGTCCTTTAAGGCATCTATAAAATATTCAAAGCATCAGGATTCCATTTTGAGAGTTTATGATAAGCAAAAAGGACTGATGTTTCTCAACTACATAAACAAGGCAATAGACATAAGATAAAATTCTGATAGCTGTTTTTCAGAGTCAAATCTGACCATTTCTATCAAAATAGGTTAGATGAGTTGAAAAATATTCAAACATTAAAGAGTTCATATAAGGAAGACCTATAATTAACATATATGTTACTAATATTTAACAAATCTTAGCCAAATGTGCTTAGGGAGACATATATCCCTCTGATCTATCTCAGAATTCTCATAATATTTGCTATATTAAGACCATCAATTCACCACTTTTTTCCTATTCTCTCTGGAGATTCAATAAACACCATTTGACTGTTGAGAACTACCATAACTCTTTGAGATTGTACTAACTTTTCTTCATTTTTCATTCTCTCCCTTTAAATAATTTTATTGCTATGTACTGTGGTTCACTAATATTTATTTTAACAACTAATTTACAATTTATAATATTTTTTGAAAAGCAATGCTGCTTTTATCATAACAAATCACTGTGAGTGATTTGACATTAAAAATATATTTTTTAAGTCTATGCTTAACATGTAGAATCCTTTACATGGGAAGTCTCTCTTTTGTGGTCCTTTCTTAAGTATCTGAAATATAATCACATTAATAGAGCAATTTAATGTAATAATTTTGTGGCTTGATTCATTGATTTGTTGATATTATTATTATTATTATTATTTACGTGTCTTGTAATTTTTGTTGGATGCAAGACATTGTGAAATTTTCTTACACTATATGTATTATTTAATGGTTATTGCCTTGGAGGATCTGGATTTGGATCATTTTCTCAACCAATTTAAGAATAAAAGTGGATTGAAATCAGGTAGATTGATATAACAGATAAAAGAAAAGTGTAAAAATGTATTTATTAAAAGGAAAGAAAAAAATAAAAGGAAAGAAACACACAAACACGTAACACTTAAAGTTGTATAGAGATGGAGTAGAGAAAAGACTCAGAAAGTAGATGATCATTCTCTAAAAGAGGATGGGGAAGAGAGTAAGTGATTTTGGATGGGTTCCCTTCTACTAATATGAGGTTGTTCAGTTTACAAAAATAAAGGAAGCTGGTAGGTTCAAAGTTTGGATTAAATATGTTCAGGTCTTCCTTGAGCATATATGACCAGCCTGGTCAGTCAGCTGGAATATGGATCTTGCTTTTGTGAGAAAGGGCCATCTAACACTTTGTCTCACATTAGGATAGTGGAAATGAATCAGAAAGTTTGCCAAATTCATTGATATTTTTGTTACCACTTTCTATATATGTCTGCTCTCAGGATCTGTCTAGTTCCTAGTTACTTATACACTTATGTTAATACAAATATCCTTGACTATTAGTCTGGGATAGATAAACCACTGAGGTACATTTTTTTCTATTTGGGTCTCATTTCTTATCTCACTTAGACAATAATATAATTGTATATATTTACTATAAGGCAGAATGTGTTCCAAATACTAGAAATCTCTCTTCTTAATATTATAATATTAAAAATAATATTATAATATTAATATTATAATATTAAAAATAATATTATAATATTAATATTATAATTTGTCATGAATTGCAAGATTTTATATACTGGCTAATAGAAACAGGCACGAAACCTGGCTTTGAGGGAAAATGCTGTTATTTTATCTCTATTCTTTCCATTAATCTGCTCTGGAAATATTAATTTCCTTGGCATTCATGTACTTATGCTATTGCCTCCAATATGAGAATACTTGTTGAGCTCTGTCCTGTTGTAGCTCTCTGGTATGCAGATTCTAATCTTTCAAAAAGTAATGAACTAAAAGAATTACAAACAGTATCATTTGAATTCATTCATTATGACAAATTTCTGGCCTCAGCACACATTTGAGACTTTATTTTCTCAAAGGAAAAGTGAAAGAGAATTGATTATCCTGTGTAGGCATAGATGGAAAGAGTAGAAAGTCATGATTGGGTCAAAGAATAAAGTGGTACATATGAGAGTGGTATATATATATTTTTTTTTCCAGGACCTATAAAATTTAATCATGATGTTAGCATTATAAAATAAATATTATCATCCAAATATAAATAAGAAGGCATAGAGTAGTTGAATATGATAAATTACCTAATATACCCTGGTAAAAAATTAACTAAGTAGTATTAAAATAGTTCTCTAATAAAATCAAAAAATCTTCACATTTCAAAGATTTTGACATTTTTTTAAGTCAGTAAATTCATCTACGTAAATGGTGAGAATACTGACTTCAAATAATTGTCTATAAAATAGACAAATAATTCATTAGTTGTGTAGAAACAATGGAGAATTTTTATAAAAATGTTCTCAATACAGTTAATCTACAAACTTGTACTTTAGAGGCATTTGAATTGTTTTTTTTTTCAAAAAGAAATATGATTGCTAGCAATTCTCTGACATTAATCCTATAGAATTTAAACAAGTTGAGGAGGAGGGCAACCCTGTAAGAAAGCCAACAGGCTTAATTAACCTAGAATCCTGAGATCTCTCAGACCCTGGATCACTAACCAGGCAGCATACACCAGCTGATATGAGGCCCCCAACACATATACAGCAGAAGACTTCTGGGTTTGGAGTCAGTCAGAGAACATTCACCTAACCCTCAAGAGACTAGAGGTCCCAGGGAACAGGGAGGTCTGATAGCCAGTGACATCCTCCTGGAGATGGGAGGAGGAGGTATGGAATGTGAAACAGTCAGAGCGTAGACAAAATCTGAAGTGTAAAAAAAAATTAAATAAAAATTTGAAAAAAAGAAGAAAACTGTAGGAAGGTAAAAAAAGAATTAAAAGAAAAAATTGGACAAATCTAGGCTTGAGAATTGTCACCCTAGCAGATGCAGGGTAGAGGATTAAATTACTATTGGAAAATACTGGAAACAATTGAACTACAAGATTACTGCAGTATTTCAAACCAAATATTATATGAGCTTCAATGGAAGAATCATCAGAAACATTATTTCAGTCCCATAGGATCCCTGTTATCAGTAACAATACTGTATATTCTCTATTTCCTTTTAATACTTTTGTCAGGAGTGTCATGGCATCTTATATCATTTCAAGGTGCTATGAATGCAATAGTAATAACAACCGCAATAACAACAACTGTAGAAGCTATACAGATGGATTAATGATTAATTTTACTTCTGTCTTTTACAGGGAATCAGGGTTCCATTCCCAGTACCCATTTGTTGGCTAACAACTGTCTGTAACGAGTTATAGAGTATTTGTCACTGTTTTCTTTCTTCTCTGGGCACCAGACAAGTACTTATTATACAGGCATACATGCAGCTAAAGGCAGTAAATTTGTAAAAGAAAATAATATAAATTAATTTATAAATGTGGAGTAAACTTCGAGATGACTTCATTGAAATTAGATATAAAACGCAACTTTGATCCATGTTGAAATTCTTGTAAATTTCAACAGTTAATGCAATACAAAGAATGTACTTTAACACAGTGCAAGTAAAAGATACACTTTTATAATATTGTGATCACACAAAGACAACAAAAAAGAGTCAGGTTTATAAGGGACATGTCTATGGTAATTTTTTCCCGTTGTTATTAACTTGAGTATTTCTTATTTACATTTTGATTGTTATTCCCCTTCCGGTTTCCAGGCCAACATCCCCCAAACCCCTCCCCCTCCCGTTCTATATGGGCTTCCTCTCCCCGTCTTCCCTGCATTACCACACTTCCCCCAATAATCACGTTCACTGGGGGTTCAGTCTTGGCAAGACCAAGGGCTTCCCCTTCCACTGGTGCTCTTACTAGGCTATTCATTGCTACCTATGAGGTTGGAGCCAGGGTCAGTCCATGTATAGTCTTTGGGTAGTGGCTTAGTCCCTGGAAGCTCTGGTTGCTTGGCATTGTTGTTCATATGGGGTCTCGAGTTCCCCTTCAAGCTCTGCCCAGTCTTTTTCTGATCCTTCAACAGGGGTCCCAAGTTATCAGATCAGTGTTTTGCTGCTGGCATTCGCCTATGTATTTGCTGTATTCTGGGTGTGTCTCTCAGGAGAGATATACATTCGGTTCTTGTTGGCCTGCACTTCTTTGCTTCATCCATCTTGTCTAATTGGGTGGCTATATATGTATGGGGCACAGTGGAGCAGGCTCTGAATCGGTGTTCCTTCTGCCTCCGTTTTAAACTTTGCCTCCCTATTCCCTGCCAAGGGCATTCTTGTTCCCCTTTTAAAGAAAGAGTGAAGAACTTGCATTTTGGTCATCCTTCTTGAGATTCATGTGTTCTCTGCATCTAGGGTAATTCGACTATTTGGGCTAATATTCACTTATCAATGAGTGCATACCATGTGTGTTTTTCTATGATTGGTTTACCTCACTCAGGATGATATTTTCCAGTTTCATCCATTTGCCTATGAATTTCATAAAGTCATTGTTTTTGATAGCTGAGTAGATGTACCATATTTTCTGTATCCATTCCTCTGTTGAAGGGCATCTGGGTTCTTTCCAGCTTCTGGCTATTATAAATAAGGCTGCTATGAACATAATGGAGCACATGTCTTTGATATATGTTGGGGCATCTTTTGGGTATATGCCCAAGAGAGGTATAGCTGGGTCCTCAGATATTTCAAATTCCAATTTTCTGAGGAACCTCCAGACTGATTACCAGAATGGTTGTACCAGTCTGCAATCCTACCAACAATGGATTCTCTTTCTCCACATCCTTGCCAGCATTTGCTGTCACCTGAGTTTTTGATCTTAGCCATTCTCACTGGTGTGAGGTGAAATCTCAGGGTTGTTTGGATCTGCATTTCCCTTAT
The DNA here is from genome assembly GCF_011064425.1 of Rattus rattus. NCBI lineage: Eukaryota > Metazoa > Chordata > Mammalia > Rodentia > Muridae > Rattus > Rattus rattus. The sequence goes on from NC_046172.1 coordinate 76,705,636, forward strand.
GACTAAAGATGTTGAACATTTCTTTAGGTGTTTCTTAGCCATTCAGCATTCTTCAGCTGTGAATTCTTTGTTAAGCTCTGAACCCCATTTTTTAATAGGGTTATTTGTCTCCCTGCGGTCTAACTTTTTGAGTTCTTTGTATATTTTGAATATAAGGCCTCTATCTGTTGTAGGATTGGTAAAGATCTTTTTTCCCAATCTGTTGGTTGTCGCTTTTGTCCCAACAACAGTGTCCTTTTGCCTTACAGACGCTTTGCAGTTTTATGAGATTCCATTTGTCAATTCTTGATCTTAGAGCATAAGCCATTGGTGTTTTGTTCAGGAAATTTTCTCCAGTGCCCATATATTCAAGATGCTTCCCCACTTTTTCTTCTATTAGTTTAAGTGTATCTAGTTTGATGTGGAAGTTCTTGATCCACTTGGACATAAGCTTTGTACAGGGTGATAAGCATGGATCGATCTGCATTCTTCTACATGCTGACCTCCAGTTGAACCAGCACCATTTACTGAAAATGCTATCTTTTTTCCTTTGGATGGTTTTGGCTCCTTTGTCAAAAATCAAGTGACCATAGGTGTGTGGGTTCATTTCTCTGTCTTCAGTTCTATTCCACTCGTCTATCTGTGTGTCTCTGTACCAATACCATGCAGTTTTTATCACTATTGCTCTGTAATAATGCTTGAGTTCAGGGATAGTGATTCCCCCTGAAGTCCTTTTATTGTTGAGGATAGTTTTAGCTATCCTGGGTTTTTTGTTATTCCAGATGAATTTGCAAATTGTTCTGTCTAACTCTTTGAAGAATTGGATTGGTATTTTGATGGGGATTGCATTGAATCTGTAGATCGCTTTTGGTAAAATGGCCATTTTTACTATGTTAATCCTGACAATCCAGGAGCACGGGAGATCTTTCCATCTTCTGAGGTCTTCTTCAATTTCTTTCTTCAGAGGTTTGAAGTTCTTATCATACAGATCTTTTACTTGCTTGGTTAAAGTAACATGTAACGCCCACCTCAACCAGCAAGGAAACCACAACATCGGATTCTTCTCAACAGCCTTTATTGCAGGAACACCTCATTGTTGGTACAGGGGACCCCGAGGAACAACGGCACTCACCTTATATACAAAACAGGCTGTGGCTGTAAACTTGTCCTCTAGGGATTGGTGGAGTATGAAGTACCTTATTAGCGTGAATATCACCCTGGCCTTGTAGATTTTGGAGGTATGCCAACACATGTGCTGTAATGGTTGTATACCACAAACGACCACTAGATGTCCGCCCCATCTTTATCTATATGTGCTGCTCCCTACAGTAACACCGAGGTATTTTATATTATTTGGGACTATTAGGAACTGTGTCGTTTCCCTAATTTCTTTCTCGGCTTGTTTCTCTTTTGTGTAGAGGAAGGCTACTGACTTATTTGAGTTAATTTTATACCCAGCCACTTTGCTGAAGTTGTTTATCAGCTTTAGTAGTTCTCTGGTGGAACTTTTGGGATCACTTAAATATACTATCATATCATCTGCAAATAGTGATATTTTGACTTCTTTTCCAATCTGTATCCCCTTGATCTCCTTTTGTTGTCTGATTGCTCTGGCTAGAACTTCAGTAACTATATTCAATAAGTAGGGAGAGAATGGGCAGCATTGTCTAGTCCCTTATTTTAGTGGGATTGCTTCAAGTTCTCTCCATTTAGTTCAATGTGATCTACTGGTTTGTCATATATGGCTTTTACTATGTTTAGGTAAGGGCCTTGAATTCCTATTCTTTCCAGGACTTTTATCATGAAGGGGTGTTGAATTGTGTCAAATGCTTTCTCAGCATCTAATGAAATGATCATGTGGTTTTGTTCTTTCAATTTGTTTATATAATGGATCACGTTGATGGTTTTCCTTATATTAAACCATCCCTGCATGCCTGGGATGAAGCCTACTTGATCATGGTGGATGATTGTTTTGATGTGCTCTTGGATTTGGTTTGCCAGAATTTTATTGAGTATTTTTGCGTCGATATTCATAAGGGAAATTGGTCTGAAGTTCTCTTTCTTTGTTGGGTCTTTGTGTGGTTTAGTTATAAGAGTAATTGTGGCTTCATAGAAGGAATTCACTAGCGCTCCATCTGTATCAATTTTGTGGAATAGTTTGGATAGTATTGGTATTAGGTCTTCTATGAATGTCTGAGAATTCTGCACTGAACTCATCTGGTCCAGGGCTCTTTTTGTTTGGGACACCTTTAATGAATGCTTCTATTTCATTAGGAGTTATGGGGTTGTTTAAATGGTTTATCTGTTCCTGATTTAATTTTGGTACCGTGTATCTGTCTAGGAAATTGTCCATTTCCTGCAGATTTTCAAGTTTTGTTGAATATAGGATTTTGTAGTAGGATCTGATGATTTTTAGAATTTCCTCTGATTCTGTTGTTATGTCTCCCTTTTCATTTCTGATTTTGTTAATTTGTAAACACTCTCTGTGTCCTCTCATTAGTCTGGCTAAGGGTTTATCTATTTTGTTGATTTTCTCAAAGAACCAACTTTTGGTTCTGTTTATTCTTTGTATGATCCTTTTTGTTTCTACTTGGTTGATTTCAGCTGTGAGTTTGATTATTTCCTGCCTCTACCCTCCTGGGTGTTTTTTTTTTGTTCTAGAGCTTTTAGGTGCTGTCAAGCTGCTGATATATGCCTTTTCTGTTTTTTTGCAGGCACTCAGCCGCTTATGAGTTTTCCTTAGCACAGCTTTCATTGTGTCCCATAAGTTTGGGTATGTTTTACCTTTCATTAAATTCTAAGTCTTTTTTAATTTTTTCTTTATTTCTTCCTGACTAGTTATCATTGAGTAGAGCATTGTTCAACTTTCCTTGTATATGTGGGCATTCTTCCTTGTATTGTTATTCGAACCAGCTTTAGCCCATATGGTGGAAATTGATAGGATGCATGGGATTATTTCATCTTTCTGTATCTGTTAAGGCCTGTTTTATGACCAATTATATGGCCAATTTTGTTGAAAGTACCTTGAGGTGGTGAGAAGAAGTTATATCCTTTTGTTTTATGATAGAATGTTCTATATCTGTTAAGTGTATTTTGTTCATGATTTTTCTTACTCTGTCTATGTCTCTGTTTAATTTCTGTTTCCATGATCTGTCCATTGATGAGAGTGGGGTGTTCAAATCTCCTACTATTAATGTGTGAGGTGCAATGTGTGCTTTGAGCTTTAGTAAGGTTTCTTTTATATGTAGGTTCCTTGTATTTGGAAATATAGATATTTAGGATTGAGAGAGTTCATCTTGGTGGATTTTTTTCCCTTTGATGAATATGAAGTGTCCTTTTCTTATGTTTTTTGATGATTTTTTAGTTGAAAATTGATTTTATTTGATATTAGAATGGCTACCCAGCTTGCTTCTTCTGACCATTTTCTTGGAAAGTTGTTTTCCAGCCTTTCACTTTGAGGTAGTGTCTGTCTTTTGTCTCTGAGGTGTTTCTGTAGCAGTAGAATGCAGGGTCCTCATTATGATCCAGTTTGTTACTCTATGTCTTTTTATTGGGGAGTTGAGGCCATTGATGTTGAGAGATATTAAAATAATGATTATTGCTTCTTGTTATATTCATATTTGGATGTGAGGTTATGTTTGTGTGCTTTTCTTCTCTTTGTTTTGTTGCCAAGACGATTAGTTTCTTGCTTCTTCTAGGGTATAGCTTGCCTCCTTATGTTGGGCTTTACCATTTATTATCCTTTGTAGTGCTGGATTTGTAGAAAGATATTGTGTAAATTTGGTTTTGTC
>NC_046172.1:76709505-76834272 GCF_011064425.1 Rattus rattus
CTGCTATTTCTGACAGTGGCTAGACTGTCCTATAAGCCTGTGTGTCAGGAGTGCTGTAGACCTGTTTTACTGTTTTCTTTCAGCCAGTTATGGGGACAGAGTGTTCTGCTTTCGTGCGTGTAGTTTTTCCCCTCTACAGGTCTTCAGCTGTTCCTGTGGGCCTGTGTCTTGAGTTCACCAGGCAGGTCACTTGCATCAGAAAAGTTGGTCTTACCTGTGGTCCCGAGGCTCAAGTTCGCTCTCGGGGTGCTGCCCACGGGCTCTCCGCGGTGGCAGCAACCAGGAAGATCTGCGCCGCCCCTTCCGGGAGCCTCTGTGCACCAGGGTTCCAGATGGCCTCCGGTGTTTTCCTCTGGCGTCCGAGATGTGTGTGCAGAGAGCAGTCTCTTCTGGTTTCCCAGGCGTGTCTGCCTCTCTGAAGGTTTAGCTCTCCCTCCCACGGGATTTGGGTGCAGAGAACTGTTTATCTGGTCTGTTTCCTTCAGGTTCCGGCGATGTCTCGGCAGGGGTCCTGCCGCCCTGGCCCTTCTCTCGAGCCCAGAGTCTTATACAGTTTCCTCTTTGGGCCAGGGATGGGCAAGTGGGCAGTGCTGGTGGTCTCTTCCGCCTGCAGCCTCAGGAGTGCCCACCTGACCAGGCGGTGAGGTCTCTCCCACGGTTCTGGGACGCAGACTTTTTTTTTTTTAACTTGGAGGGCTAGACAAAACTTTCCTTCTACTCCAGCCATTTTAGTGGGAAAGCCTCTTTATATTACTTCCATGTGAGAAGATGACATTTGGAATCATATCATGTGCACTGCCAGCCCACGGAAAACTTGTACTTGGAGAATTATTACTCTAGCTAAAACACTCTGGTGTTGGTTAGGTTTATCCATAGTTGTTCAAATGCCACAGATCTTCTTCTTGTTATGTAGAACAACTTCTTAATCACTGTTCTTGTGTTACAAAGAAAAAGGTAGAACAAGGTTTCTTAGTGCTTTTGTAGTGAAGCAACTATAGGATAGGCAGTGTAACTCTATGATAACCCATCTTCAATGGCTTATGATATTGCCAAAGATGTCTAATGAACTGAAAAGATGCTCTGTTATGGACTTGGTCTAATGCTGTTTGTATTGTGTTAATCTAGTCCCCAAAAATTGTACAGGAATCCTGCACGCCTGGAAGTAAAACCTTGAGGGAACCCCTGTTGCCAGTTGGTTTTGAATGGAAAATAAAGTTGACAGTGGCCAATGACTCACAGAGAGATAGAGTAAGGAACTTTTAAGATTCCTGAGCAAGGGGCTAAAGCAGAAGGAGAGAGACAGCTGCAACACCAGGAAGGGAAGAGAGACAGCAGGTCTGAGAGGTGTAGAAGGCTGAAAGATTGTCATCATGTAGGTGCAAGTATTGCAGCTAAAGTGGCTGCAGGTGTAGGTCAGGGCAGCAAAGATGGAATATAGTTTTTAGTAACAACTCAGCAATATTAGAGAAGAGTACATCATTCACATGGAGGTTAGTTAGCAAGATGTTATTGAACTGTCTAAGGTATATCCACATATGAAGGGTATATGTGTCTTTCATTTAGGAACTCAGACCATTTAGGTGAATATCAAACAACATATGCATGCCAAAACCACAGCCATCTGCCGGGATCTATTTTAGTAGCATTAATTGGTTTCAACTACATTACTCTTGTCTTTTTATATCTTTTCCTAAAACAGTAGGTAGAAAGACATCAAGAGAAAGAAGGAAGAGGAGGAAGAGGAGGAGGAGGAGGAGGAGGAGAAGAAGAGGAAGAGGAGGAGGAGGAGAAGAAGAGGAAGAGGAAGAGGAGGAGGAGGAAGAAGAAGAAGAAGAAGAGGAAGAAGAAGAAGAAGAAGAAGAAGAAGAAGAAGAAGAAGAAGAAGAAGAAGAAGAAGAAGAAGAAGAAAGAAGAAGAAGAAGAAGAAGAGGAAGAAGAAGAAGAAGAAGAGGAGGAGGAGGAGGAGGAGGAGGAGGAGGAGGAGCTTCTTTTCTCCAGGATATCTTCAGTGTGTCCTCAGACAAAATCTATCAAAGCAGAGCCTAAAAGAGTTTCTTTTGATACCAGCTCTCTTCCTGCTGGATTTGGGTACTGAGAACTGTGGAACAGGGTCAGGTCCGCGTTCAGACAGAAACCAGAAAGATCATGTTCCAGACTGCTCCTCAACTCCTGCATCACAAGGGCTCCAGGTGGGTCCCTTGAAGCAAAAGCAGTAGTCCCCCAGACCTCCCAGGGACTAAACCACCATCCCCAGAGAAGAAAGGGATGGACATATGTCTTCATCCATATATGTAACAGAGAATGGCCTTGTCAGGCATCAATGGGAGGAGAGGCCTTTGGTCCTGTCAAGATCCGATGCCCCAGTGTAGGGGAATGTCAGGGTGGGGAGGAGTGAGCAAGTGGGTAAGTGAGGGAGCACCCTTATAGAAGCAGTGGGGGTGATGGGATAGTGAGTTTCTGGAGGGAAAACTGGGAAAGAGCATGACATTTAAAATGTAAATTGAAAAATCCAATAAAAGAAAAAATAGAGTTCCTTTTGTTAAGAAGCAAGAGTAGATACCTACTTTCAAAGATGGTCCTTCTTCAAGACCTGATCCACAATTTCTGGCATCACCTCACAATGAATATCTCTTCTAGAGAACGTTGTCCCTTAGATAATTTTTCAATTCACCCAGATAAAGGATGGTATCAACTGGTTCATTTACAACTCTTTCTTGATAGATAAAAGGCAACTCTCATTTACTATACTACTAAAAAGTATCCTTGTCATCAGTAAAGGATGTGTCTACACTGTCATAGAATTTCTAGACTATATTGGATAGATGTTATTGATTTCCATGGAATTGGCTCTTCAAATTTGAATCTGAAGGTAGGGATGATGAGATGCAGATTTCAGGAAATATCCTTGTAAGCATGGCTTAGAGAACTTTATCTAATTTAAAGCTGCCAAATTGTTGAGGCAAGGGCCAAGACTACTTCTTAAAAAATGTGGTTGAAGAAGAAAAGACACCAACCATCCTATCATGCACATGGTTCTCCAATGGTCGGTTGTGGGGCAGAAAACTGTGAAAGGTACCATGATTCCTGGTCAATACAGGTTGAATCCCCCAAAACCCTAATACAGACAGCAGGCGCATTTCCAGCCTCCCAGATCAAGGTCGCACTAGCTGCAGCCCCCCATCCCCTGCCCCAACAAACTCCTGTAGAGAGGTTTGAGACAGAACAGTCACGTAGGGCAATGCCCCAAGCTCCTCTTCCACAAGTCAGGTTGTGACCACAGGTTACATAGGCTCAAGACAGATCAGGAGTAGAGATAGGACCATGCCCCCAAATATGTAGATGAGGTCTTCCCAAGCTCTCAGGACAAACCAATAGGAAGTACCTGATGTCAAACACTGACCCATCCAAAAACTGTATTTAAGAGTCGTTTTCAGAATTAGAGGAGTGTAGGAATTACTCTGTCATCTGAGAACTTCTGTCATAAGAGCTGTAACACCGCCACTTTGAGAAGAGATCTGCTCTACCCAAAATGCTGCCAGTAGCTCCCCTGCACTCCTCACAGGCTACTCAGTTTCCTGCTGGCTCAGCCTGGCCAGCCAGAGCAAAAAAAGTGTCAGAGGCAGAAAGGAGAAGGACCAAATGCTGAGGTGGTGGAAACAGTCCCCACTTCTGGCCGAGGTTCTCTCTCCCTCCCCATCACCCACACACCTAGCCAGGGCCAGAGATCACTGTGGTGAGCCCCATGTGCCAGAACGCTACAACTCGCGCCCACAATATTGTCTTTGAACAGGGACACAACTACACAGACCGATACTGTGGAAAGGTGAGCCTGCTTCCCCAACTCTGTTTGGCTGGTGAGTTCTCTCTCCCAAGGGGTTTGGGAGCAGGGAGCTGTGGCCCAGGATCAGCGAGGTTTTGGGCCCCAGCTAGAAACCCGCACCATTTATCCTTAAAGATCTAATAACTACTGGCTTCACAGGTTTTCTTGTGTGGTTTACTTGTTACCATTTTTAAAAAAATTTGTTTTCATCCCCTTGTTTTTGTTCTTCTAGATAAACCTGACTTAAACAGCCAATGATAGCTCATCAGGGTAAAATAGATGAGCTCAGAAAATCATTAGAAGAGGAAACTTCTGCCCAGATATAGATTGAGAAGAGACAGTGCAGTGATTGTTTGAGATTGATAGGCACTGATACTAGAATTAATTGTGCTATTATGGTTGTTAGACAAATTTTCTTGGATATTATTAGGTGGATCTTCCTTTGCATGTTGTGGATGAGAGACAAGAAATTTGTGAAGATTTTCTTGACTGAACTAGCTATAATAGACTTATAATCCAAGGACTCATGACTTGAAGGTAATATATTATATCTTTACAAATGAGTCTAAATACTTGTATCATAGCACCATTCTGAAATAGAGTCACAAGGCCCCAAGGAACATTCTATGAACTATTCCCATAGCAACAAGAAACAGAATAAAACTGTCTTTTGCTGAAGAGCCTAGGGTTGAGTGACTCTTAATGGTGGTACATAATGAGATGTAATATGAAAAAAAATGGAACAGATGATGATCTTTTTCTGAATTGATTTCCTCTGCTCTGTCAAGGTATCCAGAATAATTTCTGCGAATTAGATATTTTCACCTATATATCTACAACCAGTTTCCTTGATGTCAGGCAAACACCAGCCTCTTCTAGAATCCCACTCTTCACTAGTTCCTATAGCAATTATATCTAAATAATACAGTAAGTATCCTGTCAATTCATATACTTTTCCATAAGTTGCTGGTTGATTTTCTGAAAATGTTCATGCCATTATGATTCAACAAAGCCATGTCCTCAAAACACTTATAGGCTTGGACATAGTCAGGGAGAGCAAGAGTAAACAGGTCTCCATAAATTTCAAGCTGGGATCAGAGGTTCCTTTGCTTACATATGCATTGAGGGTATATTTTCTTCTCAGAGACTCAAATCATCACTGAATGACAGTGTTTATATCCTGTTCCATCCTCTTTCATCCTTGTCATCTAATTATTTGGAAACAGCCGCCTTCTCTCTCTTTTGCCTTCACTTCATGTTGCTCCTTGGTGGAGCTACTCCTGCTGCCTCCTTTCCCTCCTATAGTTTCATTGTTCTGGCCAGGAATACTTCAAGGTAGTGAATGGGTGAACGTTTTGGAAACTGCAAATTTTATTACTAGGGAAAAGCAAGAGAAACAAGTGGTGAGGGAGGGAGAGAAGACTTGGATCATTTCTGGTGCAGTTCTATGCACTCATCTCTTCTGTTGTGTGAAGAGAAAGAAGACTGAAAGTGTCATCGTAGATGTTATCTCTAGAGTGGCCTTGCTGAAGGAAGCTATTAGCTCTGAAGATAGACAAAATGTCTGCAATGTGCTGTGTAGGAATGAAGGCACCACTGCCACTCTTATGAAAGTGGTAGGAAGATTCTAGATTTTAAAAGATTCTGGGATGGGAACCAAATTTCTACTTCTAGAGGTATAAATGAGTCTAGATAGTGACATGGGGCATAGGAAAACTTGATGGCTGGTACATCAGGCATTGACAGGGCTTTTTTGACGCAGACACCTTGCTGATAAGAATGAGACAATACAAAAAGAACCTTCTCCCTACATCATCCAGGGGCAATCACATCCAGGCTGGTAGAGCGAGACTAAAACAATGAAGTCGACAGGAACATGCTTGTATTCTAAACTTTATATCCTTCTGTCTTCTAGATTAAGTCATCTTTCTTTGTTTGCCTTTTTCTAGTTCCTTAAGATATAAAGGAAAACAATTTTTTGGAGTGTTTCCATTTTCATATTCATTAAATTTCTATTTAGCACTTCTTTTCCACACTCATTTTTGGTACAACTATTACATTTCTGTTTGTTGTGAGATATCTTATTAATCTTTTGATACACTAATCATTAACAAATTAATATTTAATTGCAAGACAGTCATGATTATTTTAGCTTTTCTTTTTGTTGTTGATTTTTTTGCTTCACACCAAGAGATAGATTATTCAATATTATTTCAATATTCAATTATTCAGTATTATTTCAATATTCTTCCATTTTTACAAAATTTTAATGATACGCAACTCACAAACTGCTTCAAAAAAGTGAGATGAGAGTATTTGAGAATAGTGGGTGTTCAGATTCAGTCACATGAATTCTTCTATATAAGTATAGTTTGAAAACTCAATGTTTTACTCATTATCCAAGGATAATATTTAATAATTAAATATAATATTCAAGCATATATTTCCATCAAATTTTCTTAATAATTTCTGTGTATAGATACTTTGATGCTGACCGTGTTGTTTATATCTTTATAGTAAAATTTATTTTTATGTAATTATTTTTCCTTGTCCTTGAAATATTTTAAGTGAAACATGTCAGTGTGATAGAAGAATTGCTATTCCTATTCTATTTTATTTTCTATTTTCTAGAATATGCTTTTACCCCTTTTACTTTATCCCACATTTGTTCTTAAATCTGAAATGAAATTCTTGACATACTTTTGGTTAGATCTTGTTTTTATCCCTTTAATCAGTACAAATATTTTGATATTTTAGTTTGATCCATTTAAACCTTAATTAATTGCTGATATGAATAACTTTACAATTTTCATTTTGTTAATTTTTTTGAATTATTGTTTTTTATTCCATTTTTTACAGTTGAGTCATTCTCCCCATCCCAGTCTGCCCTCTGACTGTTCTTAATCCTATTCCTACTCCCGCATCTCGAAGAAAATATCACCATCCCTCCCCAACCCCATCAGACCTCTCCACTTTCTGGGTCCTCAAGTCTCTCAAGGCTTAGGTGCTTCTTTTCTCACGGAGGCCAGACCAGGCAATCTTCTGTTGTCTATTTGTGGTGTGCCTCACACCAGCTCCTGTATGCTGCTAGGTGGATAGCTCAGTGTCTGAGAGATCTTGGGGTTCGAGGTTAATTGAGACTGCTGGTCTTCCTTCAGGCTCACCTCCCTCCTCAGCTTCTTCCAGCTTTTCCCTAATTCAACCACAAGGATCAGTAGCTTGTGTCCATTGGTTGGGTGTGAGTATCTGCATTTGACTCTTTCAGCTTCTTGTTGGATCTCTCAGACAGCAGTCATGCTAGGCTCCTGCCAGTAAACACACCATAGAATCAGTAATAGTGTCAGGTCTTGGAGCCTCCCCTTGAACTAGATCCTAATTTGAGCCTGTCACTGAATCTCTTTTCCTTCTGTCTCTTCTGCACTTTTGTCCCTACAGTTCTTTAAGACAGGAACAACTCTGGGTCAGAGGTTTTGACTGTGGGATGACAACCCCATCCTTCCACTTGTCCTGTCTTTCTATTGGAGGTGGACTCTACAGTGTTCCTCCACTTGAATCCTGAGAGTCTCTTATCTCCCAGGTCTGTGGTATATCCTAGAGGATCCTACTACCTCTTACCTACTGAGTTTGCCAATTTCCATCCTTTCTGCTGTACCTCAGCGCTTCACACCTGGTCACTACCCCTCATACCTAATCATGTTCACCTTTCCTCCTATCCTCTCCCACATAGGTCCCTTTCTCTCTCTGCCCCCTGAAATTGTTTTATTCTACATCGCAACTGGTGTTGAGGCATCCTCACTTGGGCCTTTCAGCTTCTTAACCTTCTTGAGTTCTGTGGATTGTATCATGGGTGTTCTGTACTGTTTTGGCTAATATCCACTAATTAGTGAGTACATACCATGCATGTCCTTTTGGGTCTGAGTTACCTCACTCAAGATAATATTTTCTAGCTCTATCAGTTTGCCTGAAAAAAAACGATGAAATTTTTGTCCTTATTAGCTGAGTAGTATTCCACTGTATAAGTGAATGACAATTTTTATATCTATTCTTCCATTATGGAACATCGGGGTTGTTTCTATCTTCTGGATGTCACGAATAACAACACTGTGAACATAGTGCAACACATGCCCTGTGTCATGGTATGGCATCTTTTGGCTGTATGCCCAAGAGTGCTATAGTTGGGTCTTCAGATAGATCTATTTCTAATTTGCTAAGGAACCTCCAGATTGATTTCCAGAATGGTTGTACCAGTTTGCAATCCCACCAGCAAGAGAAAAGCATTCTTCATTTTTCACATCCTTGACAGCATCTGCTGTCACCTGAGTTTTTGATCTTAGTGATTCTGATTTGTATAAGGCAGAATTTAAGGATCCTTTTGATTTGCATTTCCCTGATCACTAAGGACTTTGAATATTTCTTTATGTGCTTTGCGCCATTCAAGAAACCTGTCTTATGAATTCTCTGTTTAGTTCTATACTCCATATTTTAATTGGGTTTTTTTTTCAGTGGTTAGCTTCTTGAGTTCTTTACATATTTTAGATATTAGCTCTCTATCATATGTGGGGTTAGTGAAGTTTTTTCCCAAAATGTAGGTTGTCAATTTGTCCTAATGACTATGTCCTTTACTGTACAGAAGCTTTTCAGTTTCATGAGGACCCATTCATAAATTCTTGATCTAGAATCTGAGCCAGTGGAGTTCTGTTTAGGAAATTTCCTTCAGGGCCATTGAATTCAAGGTTCTTTCCCACTTTCTCTTCTGTTAGATTTAGCATATCCAGTTTTATGTTGAGTTCCTTGTTCCTCTTGAACTTGAGCTACATGCGAGTTACAAATATGGATCTATTTTCATTATTCCACATATAGACTACCAGTTAGACTAGCACAATTTATTGAAAATGCTTCCTGTTTTCCATTGTATTTTTTTGGTATTTTTTGTCAAAGATCAATTGTCTGTAAATTTGTGGTTTTATTTCATGGACTTCGATTATTTTCCATTGATCAACCTGTCTGTCTCTGCAAAATTCTGTTATGTTTCCTCTTTTTCTGTTTAGCTTTATTGAATTTTATTGATTTTAATCTCTAAAGGAGGTACTTTAATTAAAAAAGGCCCCCTTAGGCTCATATATCTGTATGCTTAGTCATCAGAAATTCATACTATTTGAAAGGATTAGAAGTTGTGGCCTTGTAGGTGTGCCCTTTCCTGAAGAAGTTAGTCACTGGGTATGGGTTTTAGGTTTTCAAAAGCTTAATACAGGCTGCGTGACTCTTTTCTTCCTGCTGTCTTCAGATTCATATACAGAACTCTCAGCTTCTATGTCTGCTTGAATGCTGCCATGATCCTCACCATGACATGGTACTAAACCTCAGAAGCTGTTAGGCATCCCCAATTAAATGCTTTCTTTTATAGAAGTCGCTATGGTATGATGTCTCTTCACAGCAATAAAACTCTGACTAAACTTCTTAGTTTCTTTTTATCTTAAATTTTATTTTAACCATCATAGATATAATAGTACATAATTATGCTTTGGTTTTACTTACAAGATGTTCCTTTAGAATATAATATTGTAATGAATGTATTATGTAAATAAATTTATTTAATATTTGTTAACTTGGAAAAGTGTCTTTCTGTAACTTACAAAGGATAATTTTCATCAGTGATAAATTATTGACAGGATTTTATTTCTTTCAGGAACTAATAGGTATCATCTCATTCCTTGGCTTACAGAATTTCTTCTGAGAAAGCATTTTAAAGAATGTATTACAAGGTTCCCTTCATTGAAACCTGCTCGCTGTTCTGCTTTGGAAGTTTTCTTGCTATTTTATTTTAAGTTATAGTATACGAAATTTCAAATTTTACCTAATCTGGTTGCATTTGGCTTCTAGAACTTGAATATTCATCATTTTGTTTGCATATTTGAAATTTTTAGTGAAACTTCCAGGAGGTACAAAATTAAAATATTGAAAATATCATCACACAGAAGTGCTTGATCTGAAAAGTACAATGAAAACTAAAAAATACATCAGGGTACTCAATATATGATTAGATGAGTCAAAGGAAATGACCATTGAATCACTAAAGAATTCAATGAAAATTAGTTATAGGAGTAATAAAAAGAAGTGAGAAAGAGAGGAGAGAGAGAGAGAGAGAGAGAGAGAGAGAGAGAGAGAGAGAGAGAGGTTAAAATGAAGTGAACTATTTGAATACCATCAAATAGATCTCATATATGCATAGAAGGAGAATCATGGGGAGCTGGATATTATACACTGGGTACATGTGTTTGTGTAATTTTAGAAATGAGGGATGAATCCATATTGAAAGGGGAATTAATTAGGTGGCTTTGACAATATGTTCTGTGAAGTCCAACAGTGGCTATACTTATGCTGCAGAAAATGAGAACCTGAAAACTTCTCTGTGTTGCTATATTCCTGGAAAGATGAAGAGGCTAGTTCTGATGGTAGTAAAGGATGGGAGAAATGGTAGTAGTCTCAGTGGCAACAGAAGTGTAAGTATCAGGAACAGCAGGAATAAAGGTAAACGGGCAGTAAGTAGCTACATTCCTGTGAATCGCCTTATATCTACTTGGTGGAGATTGTTAGTTACTGTGGAGGAAAAACATAGAAAATCATGTCTTTCTTGGTTTGAGATGTAATAAAATTGATAATTCAGTATAAACATCCAAATAAGCATATATAAATTAAATAGGTGATTTTTCTATATATTTTTTAGTTAAAAGTATATTAAATATATAGAAGGATGTATGTTTTAGATAAAATATACAGCAAGACTACTTTATTCTAACTGGCCTATATCAGATATTTAGAATTGTATCTTTTAAAATTATAAATGGAATTTTAAGAATAATTTTATTTATCATGTTGCTACCATCTTGACTCTTCTGACACATATAACTGTACTTAAATAATATATCCCTTAATTGTAATTAATTACACAATAATATTATCATACTTAATTGTACAAATAATTATAATATAGATTTTTTTTAGTATTGTGCAACACAATTTGGTCCTATTCAAGTTACTCTCTGCCAACTTGTTCTGGATCCATTCCCCTTACTTACCCACCTAAATTTGTAATGTCTTTTTCTTAACTCGTGAAGAAAAACTTGTGCTACCAAATATTATTGGATATGTTGTCTTCCACAGAATCATGATATATACAACAGGAATAAAAGCAATAATCTCTATATTATCTGTAATATTAAGGGATATTTTATAAATCAAAAATATTTATATATTTATTAACTTATTAAATATTCAGTAACAGATACTAATCTAAGTATGGCTGTCAAATATAAAATAAAGGCTTGACACTTGTTCAACTATTAGATAATCACTTCATATTACAAAGCTTTTACCTAATATATCTAATATTACATCATATTTAAATGGAGAGAAATGGAGGTTAATGAATAGATGGATTTTACAAATTAATAAATTTCCTAATTATTATGCATTCTCTATGCTAAAAACTAGATTATTTTAGAAGTCATGATTCTAGATATTGATATACTTAACTTCTAAGAATTTCATAGCACTGAAAATATGAAGAGCCTTGTAGGCAGAGAAAAAACTGTGTTCTCATACTATTAGTAACATAGTTAACAATATTTTTCTTTATTTTTCATTTTACGATCTTTTCAACTACAGCAAGATTCCAGTAACACACATTGTGCATAAAGAGAATGTCTTTTTAGAAGTGCTATAAAAAGAGATGGAGATGGTAGAGTAATTTGAAATAAAGATAAAGAGGAAAATTCTGTCTATATATGTCTGCTGAAGAATGATAGAAGTGATGCATCAGCAAGATGTCTGAGAACTGTATTAAAACATTTTCTCTACAATAAATAACAGTGCGTTGTCTGTGAGTCAAAGTAGGCATAAGTCAATGAATAAACTTATGGTGACACAGTGGGGCAAAAGACAAAGAACAATTATACATTCTGGATCTGAGAAAACTTTGGTATGTGAGACATCTGGAGATAAATAACAGGAAAAAAGTCAGGACATGTATCTGTGTGCCTCTTTATTAAAAGAGTCTAGATAACAAAACAAGTGGGAGTATTCATCAAGGAGGTAAGCCATAGGCTTTGTGATTATAGATAGATAGGAAAAACATATTTAGGATACTAAAGGAAATGCTATTTTTTTACTCCAGGAACTCAGTTTCCACCTTTCTAAAACCAGCAAGCACCACTGACCAGAGACCCACATCCAGGATGTATTCATAAACATGGTAGATTCTTATTCTATGTTTGTGCCAAGTTTGCTAACATTTCGGACTTTCACTCTATACTTAATATCATGTTGATATGTCCCAAATTGCAGGATCTCTGTTGCTGTTGACCTATTCCTTTTTGGAATTTAAGGTCCTGGTCACTATAGATTTACCAATGGTATTAAATACAGCTCTATAAGGTCAAAGTAAATATATGTGTCTCTGATATCTGATCTGGCAAAAGTGACCTAATATACTCACAATGCATCAGAACTACCATAGCTTAATATGTAACTACATTCCATAATTTACCAACATTGATGTAGTGTTCATAATTCAATCTTAGTCACAAAAGTTATCACTTCCATATATACTAGTTCACATATTGATAACAAGAACTCTGTAACTCTGTTTTGATGGTACAGAACTCACACATAGTAGGACTTTTCCACATATACCTCCACTTAACAAAATGTTACCAAAAAAGCAAAGCAGATATATGTGATGGATATACTTGTACAACAGCCATATGTCTTTCACTCATACACAATTATATGCTGCCTTAGTTTTTTGTATAGATAAATGCCACAGCTTCTTGAATGATCCTGTATTCTAGAAATACAGAAAAAATAATTTCCCTTCCCCTTGACCACCCCAGGGGAAAAAAGATTGAATAAATCCTAGGAATCTTTAGCAACACTATAATCCATTACATTCTCAGTCATTGTGGAGATTTGAAAGAATATTCTCACTGTAAGGTCATAGGAAGTAACACTATTTGAAAGGATTAGGTCATGTGGTCTTGTTGGAGTAGGTATGGCCTCATTTGAATAAATGACCCTGGGTGTGGGCTTCAAAATTTATGATGTTCAATCTAGACATAATGTCACTCTCATTTCCTGCTGCCTATGTATCCAGATGAAGAATTCTCAGCTTCTACAGTAACATGTCTTCCTGCTTGCAACTAAGCTTCCTACAATGACTGAACCTAAAGGCTTGAACCTTTGTGCAAACCTCTCAAACAGTAATCCAGTCCCAATTAACTACTTTTCTTTAAAAGAGTTGCCATCACCAACAGAATACAAGAGATAGAAGATAAAATTTCAGGTGTCGAAGCTACTATACAAAAAATCTGGCATCAATGGGAGAAAAGGCCCTTGGTCCTGTGAAGGCTCAATATGTACCAGTGTAGGGGAATGCCAGGGTAGTGATGTGGGAGTGGATTATGAGGGGGGGGCACCTACAGAAGCAAAATGGAGGAAATGGGATAAGGATATGCAGAGAAACTGGGAAAGGGATAATATTTTCAAATGTAAATTAATATATCCAATGAAAAAGGAAAAACAAAAGAAATCTATACATTGGTCAAATAAATTATTCAATCTAAAATATTCCTGACACAAATAATCCAGGGAATCTTGAATACTATGTAAAAAATTAAATCTGTGCATAATAGGAAAAGTTATAGAAGAAAAATTCCCCAACCTACAGAAAAGAAATGCCTATAAACATACAAGAAGCTCACATAATATGAAATGATTACACCAGAAAATAAAATCATTCTACCAAATAATAATCAATACACTAAATATAGAGAACAAAGAAAGAATATTAAAATGCACAGTGGAAAAAGGCCAAGTAACACAAAAGCAGACCTCTCAGAATTGTACTGAACTTCTCAATCGAGACTCTAAATACCAGAGGGCTTGGCAGATGTCTTACAGTCTCTAAGAGACCAGAGATGCCAGCCTAAATTACTATGCCCAGCAATCAGCATAGATGGAGAAAAGAAGATATTCTATAAGAAAACCAAATTTAAATAATATGTACCTACAAAACTATCCTTACAAAAGATGCTACAAGGAAATCTTTAACTGATGGAGGTTAACTATACCCAAAATGAAACAAGAAAATAAGTAATTCTAAACCCATAAAACCAAAATAAAGCATGCGCGCGTGCACACACACACACACACACACACACACACACACACACACACTGTTCCCATCAACATCAAAATAACAGCAATTAACAATAATTCATCACTGATATCTCTAAACATCAGTGAACTCAATTCCTCCAATAAAAAGACACAAGATAATATAACCAATGAATAAAGAGAACCTATAATTCTGTTGCATACAAGAATTATAGACCAGCATCAAAGATAGACATTATGTAAGAGTAAAGGGCTAGAAAATTATTTTCAAAGCAAATCAGCATAAGAAGCCACCTGGACTAGCCATTCTAATACCTAGTAAGTAGACTGTCTACACAAATTAATCAATAGATTAATTTTCAAAACATGGGAAAGGATATTTCAAACTCATCAAAGGTAAAATCCACCAAGATGATATCTCAATTCTGAACATCTATGAGCAAAATGCAAGGATATTCACAATTTTGAAGGGAAGATTACTATAGCATCAATTATACCATAAGCCTCACACTAACGGTAGGAGACTACAACACCTGACTTTCACCAATGGGCAGGTGATGCAGACAGAAACAAATGAAAGAAAGAAATATTGAAACTAACAGATATTATGAATCAAATACATAATACATATGTACAAAGAATTTTGTACAAATACACACACATACACACACACACACACACACATACACAAACATCTTCTTTTTAGCACCTCATGGAATTTTCTCTGAAATTCACCATATACTTGGTAACAAAACAAGTCTCAATGTATGCAAGAAAATTAAAATAACCTCCTACATCTTATCAGACCACCATAAATTAAAGCTGGACTTCAACAACAACAGAAACAGCAGAAAGACTAAAAACTTTGGAAACTGAACAACTGTCTACTCACTGACGACTGGGTCAGGGAAGAAACAAGAAATAAATTAAAGTCTTTGTAGAGTTCAATGAATGCAAAACATAGGCAAAATTATGGGCCTTAATGAAAGCACTGCTTAAAGGAAAATTCATAGCACCAATTGCCTTCATGAAGGAATTAGTGAGATTTCATATTAGGCACTTAAGAGCATACATGAATGCTCTAGAACAAAAACAGCAAACATACCCAACAGGAGTCGATGGAAGTAAATAGTCAAACTTAGAGCTGAAATTAATAAATTAGAAACAAAGTAAATAAAACAAAGGATCAAGGAAACTATAAGCTGATTCTTTGAGAAAATCGACATGATAGATCAAACCTTATCCAGACTAATTAAATGGCAGAAAGATAACAAAATCAATAAAATCTAAAAGAAAAAAGGAGGCATAACAGCAGACACTGAGAAAATCAAAAGAATCATTAGCTCTTGTCTCATAAACCTGTACTCTACAAAATTGGCAATTTCAAAACAGGGGATAATTTTCCTTAATATATCCGACCTACCAAAGTTAAATCAAGAACATATAAAAAACACAAGTAGATATGCAATCCATAAAGAAATAGAAGCCTTCATTAAAAGTCTGCCAACTAAAAAAGGCATAGGGCCAGATGGTTTTCATGCAGAATGCTACCGGACTTTCATAGAACAGCTAATACCAACGCACCTCAAATTATTCCACAAAATATAAACAAAAGACCACAGAGAAATTCCTTCTATGAAGACAAAGTCACCCTGATACATAAACCACTCAACAAAGAAAGACAACCTAAGACTAAATATTTTTATGAACATTGACACAATAATACTCAATAAGATACTGACAAACAAAAACACATGAAAATATATATACCCTAATTAAACAGGCTTGATTCTAGAGATGCAGGCATTGTTGAAAAGTTGAAAATCTCTCAACATACTCCACAACATAAACTAAGGAAAAAAATCACATGATTATCTCATTAGATGCTGGAAAAGCATTTGACAAAATCCAACACCTCCTCATGATAAAAGTCTAAAGACTGATCAGGAATACAAGGATTATACCTAAACATAATACAGGCCATATACT
Source organism: Rattus rattus (assembly GCF_011064425.1). Taxonomy (NCBI): domain Eukaryota; kingdom Metazoa; phylum Chordata; class Mammalia; order Rodentia; family Muridae; genus Rattus; species Rattus rattus. Next base: position 76,725,488 of record NC_046172.1, read on the forward strand.
GCATGATGTTAGCCAAACTCAAATTAAGTAGAGAGAAATATAAATAAACCAACAAAAATCAGAGATAAAATAAAGCTGCCCATTCTCTCCATATCTATGCAATATAGTACTTGAAGATTTGGTAGAGCAAGAAGACAACTAAAGAGTATCAAAGGCATATGAATTGAAGTATTTTATATGAAATAGATACAAGAAGAAAAATTATTTCTATTTGCACATGATATCATAGTATATATTTATCACCCAAAAAATCTACCATGAAACTGGTTCAGCTGAAAACACCTTCAGGAAAGTAGATGGACACAAACTTAATTAAAAAACAAAATAAAACAAAACAAAACAAAACAAAACAAAAGAAGACAGTAGCACTCCAGTATACAAACAATAAGTGGGCTGAGAAAGAACTAGGAAATAACACCCTTCACAATATACAAATGATGAAACATCTTGGTGTTTCCCCAGCCTGCATATGAAAGGCCTGTATGACAAGAACTTCAAGTCATTGAGGAAAGAAACTAAGGAAGATATATGAAGATCTCTCATGCTCATGGATGCATAGCATTAATAGTAAAAATATGTCTATATTACCAAAAGCAATATACAGTTTCAATACAATTCCCATCAAAATTCCAAAAATAATCTTTACAGACCTTTAAAGAACAATGCCAAACTTTATAGATAAACAAAGCCGGAGGAAAGCTAATACAATCCTGTACAATAAAAGAGCTTCTATTAGTATTACCATGTATCATTTCAAGCTGTACTCCATAGAAATAGTAATAAAAGGTGCACAATATTGGCACTAAAATAGACAACTTTATCAATGGAATTGAATCAAAGGCCCATACACAAACCCACACAACTAGAGACATTTAATTTTGAGAAAGAATTCAAAACTATACAATGGTGGAGAAAAATACATCTTCAGAAAATGTTCCTTTCATAAATTTGTGTTTCTATGTAGAAGAATACAAATAGACACATTTCTATCACTCTACATAACACACCAGTCCAATTGGATCAAAGACAGCAATATAAAACCAGATACATTATATCGGGTAGAAGAGAAGGAAAAGCATGGGCTTGAACATATTGTCTCAGGAGACAACTTATGAGCAGAATACCAACAGCTCAGGCATTAGGATCAACAGTTAATAAATAAGAGCTCAGTAAAATACAGAGCTGTTGGCAGTTCCCCATTCCCCATTGTTACATACCTTGTTCAATTTCCTGAAACTCTGCATATCATCTCTGTCTCTTCCCATACATGAACCTGCCCCCTTTTTCCTCTCCCCCTCTTCTCTTTCTCCCATGTCCCACCTACCTTCTACCTCCTGTGAGTATTTTGTTCCCCCTACTAAGAATGACTGAAGCATCCACACTTTGGTCTATCATCTTCAATTTTTTTTTTGAAATTTTGAATTGCTCCTGTCTAAAGGAAAGTCAGGGACAAAGAGTAAAGACTGAAGGAAAGGCCATCCAGAAACTGCCCCACCTGGGCATGCATCCTATATACAGACACCAAACCCAGACACTATTGCAGATGCCAAGAAGTGCTTGCTGAAAGGAGCCTGATATAGGAGTTTCCTGAGGGGCTTTGCCAGATCCTGAAAAATACAGATGCAGATGCTCACAGACAATCATTGGACTGAGCATTGGAACCCCAATGGAGTAGTTGGGGAGAGAACTGAAGGAGCAGAAGGGGCTTAAAACCCCATACACAGATCAACAATATCAGCCAACTAGACCTCCCAGAGTTCCCAGGGTCTAAACCACCAACAAAAGAGTACACATGGATGGACCCATGATTCTAGCTACATATGTAGCAGAGGATTGTCTTAATTAATGGGAGGAGAGGCCCTTGGTACTGTGAAGCCTGAGGCTGCAGTGTAGGGGAATGTCATGACAGTGAGGTCAGAGTGGGTGAGTGGGTAGGGGAGCACCATCACATAAAAAGGGGGCAAGGGGATAGGATAGGAGGTTTGCAGAGGGGAAACTGGGAAGGGAGATACTAATTGAAATGTAAATAAATAAAATATCCAATGAAAAAGAAAATGTAGTACATCTGTAAGGACACTGTCAAGTGGACAAAATGGGGCTTACAAGATGGGCAATTATCTTCAATCTCTATATCTGACAGAGGGCTGATATCTAAAATATGTAAATAATTCAACAAGTTAGACACCAACAAAGCAAATAACCCAATTAAGAATGGTGTACAGAAAAAAAACGATAATTCTCAACAGAAGAATCTCTAATATCTGCGAAGCACTGAAAGAAATGTTCAACAACTTTAATCATGAGAGAAATGCACATTAAAACACCTCTAAGATTCCATTTTATACCTGTAAGAATGGCTGAGATCAGCAATTCAAGTTATAGCTAATGTCCAACTTTGATTCATTTTCTTCTAACTGGGCTGCTATGTCTAGCCTCAGTAGAAGATGTGACTAGTCCCATCACAATGTAATATGCCGAGGTGGGTTTATACTCTTGGGAAGAGGAAATGGGGGTGGGTGAAAGGGAGGGGATGGCAAGACAGGAGATAGAGGAAAACTGTAATCAGGATGTACAGTAAATAAGTAAAGTAATAAATAATAAAAAACAGGAGTTGCCATGGTCATGGTGTCTTTTCACAACAATAAAATCCTAAGGGCCATTAAAGATTGTAGCAATTATTTTGTAATACTGACCTCAGGTTACTGAAATTCACAGAGACTATGGTAGTGATCTGTTATTAAAATCAGATATGCTACTCTCCAGAAAAAAATATATTCTTGCAATCATGCATTTTTTTCAAACAAAATCTGTCTGTAAATTATGGAAGAATGAGCTAATTGTTTCATAAAAACGCACAGGTAGTAAAGTGATGGTAGACTGTTTTCTGTGATCCATGTTTTAACTAGCCTTGAATGACAGTTGGCTAGGTTCCTAGTAGCATGCATGATTCACTTCCTATTGCATGATTCTTAAGAGCAACTAGATAGTTTTTGTTTACTGCCCAGATTTTAGTGCTACTGCTGCATTTTTAGAGACATCTTGCGATGTTGGTAACGGTTTTGGTTTACAGGTGTCACAATTTGATTTATTATTTATTTCTTATATTTCTTGGTAGTTTTCATAGTACTTTCTGGTAAACCTAGACCACAGGAAGGAGGCCTTCAACTTGTAATGCATCTTATAACCACAGATAAATTTAGCTCATCAAAGAAGCTTTTATTTACAGCAAATGGAGACTATTACAGAAAACCAATAGGTCATAATTTAAAGATCAATGTTTTGTGTGTGACACAGTGCAGCAGATACTTCTACCAGACATCTCACTTACTACTTAGGGATATTTGATGAGTCGGTGAAAAAGATTTTAAAAATAGCAGGCAAGAGATTCTGCTTAAGTTTGTATCTCCTAAAAATAACAAAGAATCTTCATTCATTATATTTAAACAAATACTAAATCGTAATGATATAAATTCACATGATATTGCAAAATCGATGGATATTAAGAAGGCCCAATTTAGATAAATAAATACATGTCCTTAATAGCTGATGAGAGACAGAAAATTAACCTTTTCCAGGGATGATCTTTTAATTATTATTCTAGTTAAAATCTAGTCAAAGTGTTGAAATCAGATACACACAAAACACAGTAAAATGAATTTTATATATAACTTCAAAATATAGAATGTACTTATATATTTATCCATTTCTACACATGTGTAAAAATATTAACCAAAAAGAGTCCATTAGTTTGAGATGGAATTGGAAAGGCATGGAAGATTTTAGTGAGTGGGAGATGGTAGTACTTGGAAGGAAGACGGGGATGGGGAAAGTGATGCAATTATATTCAATTAAAATTTTTAATAAAAACTTAATAAAATACTATATAGTTAAAATACAGGTGTAAATGCATGGAAAAACAAAACACAAAATTAAAGTAAATATAGCATTTCTAATAAAGTAATACTTACCTAGAAACTAACCCTAAGTAATGAATACTGTAAACTGTCTAACCAACAGCACAAATTAATTATTTTAACAAAGCCCAGAAAGCATCCTTTAAGAAAGGAAACATAGGCTACAAATCTTTAGATTTGAGTATAAAATCAGAGAAACTACAGAAGCCAGGGAATTAGCAAGTGATAATGTGAGATGTTGGGGAGGAGCTCTTGCAAAGTACTATAGTAGAATATATGAGCTATGAAATGGGAAAAAGTAAAAATGATTGGAGTGTGACTACGGTGGTGGAAAGAGGATAATACAAAATGAATGGAAGTATGAAAGATATAAATGAGTCACTGAATCAAGAAAGCATATAAAACACAAAGGAGATTCAGATATTCTAGTGATGAAGTTTATAAATGAACAATCAAAAGAAAAACTTGGAAATATATTATAAATTATTGCAAATACACATTAGTTTTAACTTATTTGGATTTGAGTTTCTATTTTCAGTTACATGCAGTTAGTTTGGATTTGAAATGATTAATCTAAAATTTCACAAATAAAGATCTCATTATTCTGAATGCAGTGACTATTCAGAGTGGTACCATGCATTGTTGTATCATTCCTCCTACATCCATTACACTCCCTCATGCTTGGTAGATTAATCATTATTTTTGCATACCATCCACATTAGATCTAGGTGCCAGTAAAGATCCTCCAAAATTTACTAAGTTGTCCTTAGTATTGAAGTATTTCTGTTTGGTTAACATTCGTTATTCTTAAAGGCGGCCCACGAACTTTGTCAGATAAGGATCAAGAGCAACAGGGACAAAGTAACTCAGTGAGAAATAGGGCCACTTCAAGGAATGTAGGAAAATGAAATTTGTTTCGAGTTTAGCATTGCACTTAATTTCAATCATCCAGTGGAGGTTTTTACAATGTATGCTACAGGGATGAGTTTATGTAACTGAACAAGGCAAAGGTCAAAGAATGAAATGGAAACAAACCCTCAGGTTTATTGTTGAGTACTAAGAGAATTGTCTTTAACATAATAAGTGTTTAAGATGGAAAAACAAGAAAGGGATAGACTATTTAAGGAAATAAAAGAGACTGAAAATGTTTTTTAGATTGGTTAAACACTCTACGGTTGCTTGTTCTCTGCACTTCGACCAGTTGTGAATTTTTATATTAGCCATTGTACTCCGAAGAGAAAAATTTCTCTGATGAAGACTGAGAGTTCTGCTAGTCTAAGGCATAAAGATAAATATTTATAAAGTACTTTGTAACTCTGCCCATTTAGGAAAATGATATTAGATATGAACAAATATCAAAAAGACAACAAAACCAACTCAACTTCCTAATAGTAAAGTACTGTGCAGTATGAAGAATGATCTAAATACCAAGTTAAAAAAAAATAACGACATCCCAGTTGTTGCCCCTTCATAGCGGTCTCCCATGAAGAGTTCCTTCCCACATCCCTCTTCCCCTTCACCTCTGAAACACAGCCTCCTCAATATCCCCCACCATGGTATATCAAGTCTCTACAGGATATGACACATCCTTTCCTAACTGAGGCTAGACCTGATATCCCTCTTTCATTTGAATCAGGGGCGTCTATGCTCTTTGATTGGAGGTTCAGTCTCTGGGAGCTCCAGATTTCGACCTTCCTGTGGAGTTGCCATCTTCTTCGGGGCCATCAGTCCTTCCTCTCGCTCTTCAAAAGGATTCCCCAACCTCCTCCCAAAGTTTGTCTGTGGATATTTGTATCCATTTCATTCAGATGCTGGGTAAAGCCTTTCAGAGGGCTGTTATGCTAGGTGCCTGTCTGCAAGCACAACATAGCGTCATTAATAGTGTGAGAGACTGGTGCCTGCCCATGGGATGGGTCTCAAAAGGAGCCAACCACTGTTCAGTCATTCCTTCACTCTGCTTCATCTTTGTCAGTGCATTTCTTTTAGACAGGGACAATTGTGGTAGGTGGGTTGGTGTCCCCATCCCTCAACTGGAGGTTGTCCTGTCTGTCTGCTGGAGGTGGTCTCTTTCAATTCCATAACCCAACTGTTGGCCAAATCTGCTAAGGTCACCTGCATTGACTCCCTGGGGCCTCCCTCATCAAGGTATCTGGGACTTCCTAGAGAATTACGCCATCCTGTACTCCTGTCAGCTGCACATTTCCATTTATTTTCCTTGCATTCTGGGCATTTGTCTTTCACCAAACCTGATCCTGCCCTTTTCTCCTCCCTTCCCACACCCAAGCCTTGTCCCCTCCTCTGCCTCCCAACACTGTTTTCATTCCTACATCTAAGTGGGATTCAAGAATCTTTATTTTGGTCCTTCTTTTTCTTAAATCTCTTCCTGTCTAGGCCGTATCATGGATATTCTGTAATTTTTGGCTAACATCCAATTACTCACATCAGTGAGTCCATACCTTGGATGTCCTGTCGGAACTGGGTTATCTCACTCAGCATGATATTTTCTAATTCCATCCATTTTCCTGCAAAATTCATGATGTCCATTTTTCTTAATACATTGTGGGAGTGTATCCATTTTCTGTATCCATTTTTTGGTTGAAGGACTTCTGGATTGTTTCCAGTTTCTTGCTGTTAGGAATAATTACAAGTTTGCAATTCCACCAGGAATGAAGGAGCATTCTCTTTTCACTACATCCTCAACAGCATGTCCTGACACTTGAGGTTTTAATCGAATCATTCTGATTCCTGTACACAGAAACCGGTTCACTTTGATTTTGCAATTTTGATGACTCAAAGTTCAACGTTTCTTTTTTAATTACCTGCTGGCCATTCCAGATTCACTGTTGAGATTCTCTGTTTTGTTTTGTATCCCATTTATATTGGGTTCTTTGGATACTTAAAATCTAAACTCTTGAGTTCTTTACATATTTTGGATATTAGTATTCTGTTGGATGAAGTGTTAGTGAATATCTTTTGCCCAGCTGTACTCTGTCCTTAGCCTTACAGAATCTTTTCAGTTTCATGAGGTTCCATTTATTAATTTTTGCAGATAATGTCTGAGCCATCATTGTTCTGTTCAGAAAATTTTCTTTTGTGCTACTGAGTTCAAGGCTGCTTCCTCCTTTTCTATTAGTTTCAGGGTGTTTGGTTTTAAGTTGAGGTCTTTGATCCATTTGGACTTGAGTTTTGTACAGAGTGATAAATCTCTAATGCTACTTTTAAAAAGAGTTATATTTTCTTTTTTTTTCTTTTTTTTCTTTTTATTTTATTTTATTTTTTTATTAACTTGAGTATTTCTTATATACATTTCAAGTGTTATTCCCTTTCCCGTTTTCCAGGCAAATATCCCCCTCTCCCCTCCCCTTCTTTATGGGTGTTCCCCTCCCCATCCTCCCCCAATTGCCGCCCTCCCCCCAACAGTCTAGTTCACTGGGGGTTCAGTCTTAGCAGGACCCAGGGCTTCCCCTTCCACTGGTGCTCTTACTAGGATATTCATTGCTACCTATGAGGTTGGAGCCCAGGGTCAGTCCATGGTTAGTTTTAGGGTAGTGGCTTAGTCCCTGGGAAGCTCTGGTTGCTTGGCATTGTTGTACATATGGGGTCTCAGCCCCTTCAAGCTCTTCAGTTCTTTCTCTGATTCCTTCAATGGGGGTCCCATTCTCAGTTCAGTGGTTTGCTGCTGGCATTCGTCTCTGTATTTGCTGTATTCTGCTGTGTCTCTCAGGAGCGATCTACATCCGGCTCCTGTCGGTCTGCACTTCTTTGCTTCATCCATCTTGTCTAATTGGATGGCTGTATAATGCATGGGCCACATGTGGGGCAGGCTCTGAATGGGTGTTCTTCTGTGTCTGTTTTAATCTTTGCCTCTCTATTCCCTGCCAAGGGTATTCTTGTTCCTACAAAAAAGGAAGTATTCACATTTTGATCATCACCGTCTTGAGTTTCATTTTTCAGGCATCTGGGGTAATTCAAGCATTTGGGCCAATAGCCTCTTATCAATGAGTGCATACCATGTGTGTTTTTCTGTGATTGGGTTACCTCACTCAGGATGATATTTTCCAGCTCCAACCATTTGCCTATGAATTTCATAAAGTCATTGTTTTTGATAGCTGAGTAATATTCCATTGTGTAGATGTACCACATTTTCTGTATCCATTCTTCTGTTGAAGGGCATCTGGGTTCTTTCCAGCTTCTGTATTATAAATAAAGGCTGCGATGAATATAGTGGACAGGTGTCTTTTTTATATTGGGGCATCTTTTGGGTATATGCCAAGAGAGGTATCACTGGATCCTCAGGCAGTTCAATGTCCAATTTTCTGAGGAACCTCCAGACTGATTTCCAGAATGGTTGTACCAGACTGCAACCCCACCAACAATGGAGGAGTGTTCCTCTTTCTCCGAATCCTCGCCAGCATTTGCTGTCACCTGAGTTTTTGATCTTAGCCATTCTCAGTGGTGTGAGGTGAAATCTCAGGGTTGTTTTGATTTGCATTTCCCTGATGACTAAAGATGTTGAACATTTCTTTAGGTGTTTCTCAGCCATTCGGCATTCCTCAGGTGTGAATTGTTTGTTTAGCTCTGAACCGCATTTTTTAATAGGATTATTTGTCTCCCTGCGGTCTATCTTCTTGAGTTCTTTTGTATATTTTGGATAAAGGCCTATTCTGTTGTGGGATTGGTAAGATCTTTCCCAATCTGTTGGTTGCTTGTTTGTCCTAACTGCAGTGTCCTTTGCCTTTACAAGAAGCTTTTGCAGTTTTAGAGGATCCCATTTGTGATTCTTGATCTTAGAGCATAAGCCATTGGTGTTTTGTTCAGGAAATTTTTCCAGTGCCCATGTGTTCCAGATGCTTCCCTAGTTTTCTTCTATTAGTTTGAGTGCGTCTGGTTTGATGTGGAGGTCCTTGATCCACTTGGACTTAAGCTTTGTACAGGGTGAAAAGAATGGATCGATCTGCATTCTTCTACATGTTGACCTCCAGTTGAACCAGCAGCATTTGCTGAAAATGCTATCTTTTTTCCATTGGATGGATTTGGCTCCTTTGTCAAAAATCAAGTGACCATAGGTGTGTGGGTTCATTTCTGGGTCTTCAATTCTGTTCCATTGGTCTATCTGTCTGTCTCTGTACCAATATCATGCAGTTTTTTTACTATTGCTCTGTAATACTGCTTGAGTTCGGGGATAGTGGTTCCCTTGAAGTCCTTTTATTATTTGAGGATAGTTTTAGCTATCCTGGGTTTTTTGTTATTCCAGATGAATTTGCAAATTGTTCTGTCTAACTCTTTGAAGAATTGATTGGTATTTTGATGGGGATTGCATTGAATCTGTAGATTTTGGTAAAATGGCCATTTTACTATATTAATCTGCCAATCCATGAGCATGGGAGATCTTTCCATCTTCTGAGGTCTTCTTCAATTTCTTTCTTCAGAGTCTTGAAGTCCTTGTTGTACAAATCTTTTACTTACTTGGTTAAAAAGTCACCGAGGTACTTTTTATATTATTTGGGTCTATTATGAAGGTGTCGTTTCCCTAATTTCTTTCTCGGCTTGTTTTTCTTTTTGTGTAGAGGAAGGCAAACTACTAAAGTTGATAAAACAACTTCAGTAAAGTGGCTGGGTATAAAATTAACTCAAGAGTTATATTTTCATTTGGCTTGAAATAACTAATCAATAATTTGTTACCAAAATTAGATTAGTTCCTTATGTACTATATTATTAAGCATCAAGGGAGAATGTATTGCATATTTTAAGGCCTATAGGATTCTTTTGTCACAGTTATTGTCAAGTTATTGATTGAAGTAGAAGAGTAAATAATAAAAAGGAAATTTAAAAATCTATTGGATTGTGACACTTTTAAAATTACAACAGTCAATATTACTGTTTTATGGAATATCATCACCAATAGATCTCTTCAAGCTGCTTATCTTGTATTTAAAATTTTATATTCTAACAAAATCTCTTTTCTTCTACTCCTGACTTCTGAAAACTACCATCTTGTGTTTTGTTTCTGTAGGCTCACCTTTATGCTTCATGTATGTGAGATCACACAATATTTCCAACATTGGAAACACTGGTGCCCCAACAAGGCTATTCTCTGCTACATATGCAGTTGGAGCCCTGGGTCAGTCCATATATAGTCTTTCAGTAGTGGTTTAGTCCATGGAAGCTCTGGTTGGTTGGTATTGTTGTTTTTATGGGGTTGTAAACCCCTTCAGCTCTTTCAATCCTTCCTCTAATTCCCCTATTGGGGTCCTGTTCTTAGTTCAGTGTTTTGCTGCTAGCATTGATCTCCGCATTGGGCATACTCTGGATGTGTCTCTCAGGAAAGATCTATAACAGGTCCCTTTCAGCATGCACTTTTTAATCTTCATTAATCTTATCTAGTTTTGGTAGCTGTATAGATATATGGTTCACATATGGGGCAGGTTCTGAATGGCGGTTCCTTCAGTTGCTGTTCTAAACTTTGCTTCCATATCTCCTCCTATGGATATTTTTCCCCTTTCAAGAAGGAGTGGGAGCATCTGCATTTTGGTCATATTTCTTCTTGAGTTCCTGTGGTCTGTGGATTACATCTTGGGCAATTTGAACTCTTGGGCTAATACCCACTTATCAATGAGTGATTGGGTTCATTCACATGTTGATGAACTTTTAATTTGAATTTATTTCTAGACTAGTAAATAATTAGGTTGTGATCATAAAATATAGACAGATTGCATAAATAATGATTTTTCTGAATTATACATAAAGCAGTGAAGCTATTTGTTTTCAAGTCCTCCAAATGTCTCATGTCAAATTAGAAATATTGCCATAAATTCTAGTTTATGGAACCCTTTCAAATTTATGAATAATAGGTCACCATAATTGTTGCCAAATTTCCTCTTTTTTCCTCTTACCACACATAAACACAAGTATGTGCGCATGCAGGCACACATGCGTATACACACACACACAAACACACACATACACACACACACACACACACACACACAAACACATACACACACACACTATTCTGCTTGAATTGGATCATATTTTACATTCCAAAATTAGTTCTCCCCTAAAATTATATTGGCAACAAATTATATTAACATTTTATAGTATTAAATCACATGTTTGCCTTCAGCAGCTGATGTTGTCTTCCTCTAATACATAAGGCTGTATTGAAAAGATGTGATTCTAAGGAAAAAAACAGGATATGTAACAAGAATAGTTAATTTGTTGATAGATAGACACTGATAATATCTATAACACCTGCTACTATTCTGTTCTTTCTCTAAAGAGCCTAATTCTTGCTTAATACTTTATCATTCAGATATAAGAACAATGTTCTATTTTGCCTGGGTTGAAAACAATAACTAAAGAGAAAGAACAAATTTAACTCATATATTATAAAGAAATAGTTATGAAGTTAATAGAAAACAACATTTCTTAATTGTTATGATAGAAATAGAATTCCCTATAAAGTTTAATTCATTACAAAGCATAAATATAGTTTCTGTTTAACAGAATTCAAAGACTAGAATGTATATCATGGATAAGAAACTTAGGATATAAGGAGCCATTTTTCAAACGAACCACAAATTATTTCAATTTTTCTTTTTTATCTATGAGTAAAAAATCTATATTATCTATTTTTCACAATATACTAAAAGTCTCATAAGACTCTAAAATATATGAATATCAATTCTGAAAAGGAGAAATCAGGAACTATTTAATCTAGAAAAGATATTGATATATGCTGTTTTTTTAAATCTCTAAACATAAGAAATTTTCTATTTTATGGATAGTTTGCATCAAATTGCTTTTGTAGTATTGATGTTGTTACCTAATTTTGAAAAATACACTTATACATTAAAGGTTTTATAGACTAAATTTGCTCTGTGATAATAAAATGTGCCTGTGATTACAGGCCTAGTAGTGGAGCCTTTTAGTCTTACTGATAAACAACTATATGCAACAACTGTGCCTACCCAGGGTCCATCAGCTGTCAGTTTTTCACAATGGAGAGGTAGACCTCCCAAGTTCCCTTTTGAATCTACCACTTTCTATTCAAAAGGCCAGTCAGATACAGTTACTATATATTTAACTATGACAGCTGTGTATTTATGAATGTCTTGTCTATATGTTTTCTGGAAAATAGCATTCCCCATATATCTCCCGATCTTCTGACTCTTATATTCTACTTCCTCTTGTGGAATATTAACTGAGTCATAAAGGGGATTGTATAAATATTTAGTTTGGGGCTGAGTACTCTAATGTCGTTTATTCTAAGTATCTTGAGCAGACATGAGCCATGAACATTAATTATGATTCACTACAAAATAAGGCAGCTTTTCTGAACCAGAGTGAGAGTAGTACTTCTCTTCTTTCTTGTACTAATCTTTAAGTAAAAACAATTCCTCTGGATTGAATTTGACCTTTCCACCATCGGTTCTTGACCAGCTTTATAGCATATATATTCTTCTCTGTGGCAGATCAAAAAACCAATCCAAGAAAATGTGGTTGACACCTAAATATCATGCCACTGTTGCACAAGTGGGAACATCTTCTCCAGTTTGTCGGCATTATAGTCCATAGTGATCATAGTTATAACACAACTGATGCCTTATCTCCTGTAATCATATGCATAGTAGTTTCTAACACCATGAAACATAACCAGTAGGAATTTTTCCGCTTACTTTCAGCTCATTTCCTTTATATCTTTCAACCAAGGGATTGAAATGCCTTTTGGTAATAGGGTATTTTCATGCAGCTCTGGTTGGAAACTAAGAAAAATGGCAATATTTTTATTTGGTGCGTGCTTGTAAAGCCTCACTAAAAAACAACACATAAGGAATTATCTTTCATCAAACATTCAGATGTTGGCTTAATAACAAAGAGCTTCCAGAAAGTTGTTGTCATGCAAGATATGTAACTTTTTTAAATATTTCGAATTGCATTTCTAAGTGGTGAATTTCCATCCAATATTTCATTCAAGTTTTTCAACCTGCTTTCCTGTCACCTCACCCTTGTCTTCTCTATCAACACCCAATCCTCTGCTTGAACCTTACTATTCCCATTATTTCTCTCTACTTGTATCATAGCACCTATATTTCTTTAGCCTCCCTATCTGTTAAGACATCTCCCCAAATGCCATTTCTATTTTGCTGGCTGCTGCTGCTGCTACAAAGTAAACAAATAAAACTAAAATTTCAAATCTAGGATCCATATATAAAAACATATGTCCAATTGCTCTCTCTTCTAGAAACAGAACTGACATGTGATATAGCTATGCCACTCCTGAAAGGGCTCGATGACCTATCAGAGTGATATATTTTTGTCCATGATCATTACTATTCTATTCACAATAGCTAGCTAGTGTTTTGGCAAGTTTAAGTCAACTTGACTGAAGGTAGAATCATCGGAGAAGAGGGGCCTTCATTTGAGAAAATATATCCATAAGATGTAGCTGTAGGCAAGCCTGTGGGGTATTTTCTTAATTTATGTTTATATGGCAGGGCCTATCCCACTGTGAATGAATCTACCCCTGGACTGGTAGTCTCGGGCTCTATATAAAAGCAGACTGAGAAAGCCATAAGGAACAAAATAGGAAGCCACATACCTCTATGTCCTCTGCATCAGCTTCAGCCTCCAGGTTCCTGTGCTAAGTTACTGTCTTAACTTCCTTCAGTGATAGAAGTACTGTGGAAGCTTAAGCCAAATAAATCCACTCTGCCCCAGGTTGCATTTGATCATGATGTTTCATTCCAAAATCAGTAATCCTAAGTAAGAAGACTAGGAAATGAAATTGCTTAGATGTCCCTCAACAGAGAAGAGTATGATGAAAATATGGATCATATACACAATGGAACTCTACTTAGATATAAACAATAATAAACAATGTACATTTCAGGTAAGTAGATAGAAACATAAAAAATATACTAAGTGACCTAACCCATGCCTAGAGAGACAAATGCTACTTGTTTTTTCTCATACTGGAAGTTTTTCAGATAATCAGTTTTAACATGATTGTCATTTTTTCCCGAAAGACAATACTGAACTGTCATGCCAAACTGGAGCCACTGAGGTGAAATGGTCTTCAAAAAAGAGGACTGTCTCATCTGACATCAGTGGGAGGGTAGGCACTTGGTCCTGTTGAGACTTGATGCCCCCAGAGAATGGGGATGCTAAAGCAGTGAGATGATAGTGGGTAGGTGGGTAGGGGATCACCCTCTTAGAGGCACAGGGGAGGGGAATGGGTAGGAAGGTTCATGGATAGGAGACCAACAAGGAGGATAACATTTGGGGTGGAACAAGAAGAACAACAACAGAGATAAGCAAAAGTGCGTAGACAGAAATTATCATACAGTGCTGTAGTAAGAAATAACAAAAGGAACAGTGATTTAAAAAGCATTAAAAAACACAGTTTTTCTCTGAATGTCATACTAATTAAAAGGTTGGTTTTTTTGTAACAACTAAAGGTTTTATTATTCCATCTTTTTTTATATTGGATTTATTTCTTTATTTACATTTAAAATGTTATTCCCTTTCCAGGTTTCCTGTCTGTAAGCCCCATATAGCTTCCTCCTCACCCATAATGGTGTCCAACCTCATCTACTTCCCTTATCGCTCGCCTGACATTCCCATGCATTGGGGGTCCAACCTTTGCAGGACCAAGGGCTTCCACTTCCACTGGTGCTCCAAAAAAGCTATTCTCTGTTGCATATACAGTTGGAGCCCTGGGTCAGTCCATGTACAGTCACTAGAGGAAATTCTCTTCTGGTACAATCTGTTTGGAGTTCTGTTGTCTTTTTGTTTATTCATGATCAACTCTATTTTTAGGTTTAGGAAAGTTTTCTTCTACATTTTTTTGAAATTATTTACTGACTTTTTAATTTGTGAATCTCCATTCTCTTCTATGCCTATTATTTTAGATTTGGTTTTCTCATTGTGTTCTGGAATTCCAGGATGTTTTGGGTTAGGAGCTTTTTACCTTTTGCATTTTCTTTGACTATTGTGTCAACAATTTATATTTTATATTCTGTACTATGACTTTTTCTTCAATCTCTTGTATTCTGCTGGTGATGTTTGAGTCTATAACTCTTGATCTCTTTCCTGTGTTTTCTATCTCCAGGTTTGTCTCCCTTTGTGATTTCTTTGTTGTTTCTATTTCCATTTTTAGATCCTAGATGGTTCTGTGCAATTCCGTTACCTGTTTGCTTGTGTTTTCCTGTAATACTTTCAGTGATTTTTGTGTTTCCTCTTTAAGGCTTCTACTTGTATACATGTGTTGTCCTATATTTCTTTAAGGGAGTTTTTTTATCTCCTTCTTAAGTCCTCTATCATCATCATGAGATGCGATTTTAAATCCAAACCTTGCTTTTCCAATATGTTGGTATATCCAATATTTGCTGTGATGGGAGAACTGTTTCTGATGATGCCAAGTTTCTGTTGCTTAGTTTCTTGTGCTTGTCTCCCACCACCTTTTTATCTCTGATGTTAATTGTTTTGGCTGCCTGACTAGAACTTTTCTCTCCTGTGGGCCTCTGAGCCTGTGAGCCTTTGATTTAAATGTCAGAGTTTTCCTGGGAGACCAGCTTTCTCAAGGCAGGTTTTGGGTCCAAGAGCTCAGGGTGTACATGGGGACCAGAAGTGTCCTGTCCCAGGCTGCCCTGTTACTCCTACACCCCTTGAATTCCAGGAGGATCTCTTTTTGGACAGTCAATGGAGAAAAGGTATGGTCCCCCCTGTGGGCTGTGAGCTTTGATGGAAGAGTCCTCTCTGCAGGCTTGTTTTGTTCTAAGAGCTGTGGAACAGCACCAGCTGTAGGGGCAGGTACAGACCAGAAGGACATATGGAGACCAAAGCCACATGCAGACAGGAAATAAAGAATTTATCATACAATTGGCACGAACAAAACCCAGCCCTGAATAGCCCAAGAGAATTGAAGGACAATCCTGTGAATTTAGATCCAATTGTATGAAGACACTAGATGCTTTAAAGAGGATAAAAATAATGTACTTAAAGCAATACATGAAAATTTTCCTTCTGGTCAGCAACTACGTAAGGTCAGATCTGCCTGCCTCAACCTCTCTCAACATCCTACAGTGTGCAAGACCCCGAAGAGATCTTCTGTAGCCATGACAACAGGTAAGATAGCTGTTCAAATAACCATAGGAGCTGGGGCCACCAGAAATTCAGGATAAAATGAAAATACCAAACCAAAGAATAATAGGAATAGAAGAGGGCAAAGATTCCCAACTCAAAGGTCCAGAAAACATCTTTTACAAAAATCATAGGTGAAAACTTGCCCAAAATAAAGAGGTGGCCATAAAAGTACAAGAAGGCTCAAAAACAACAAAAGAACAGATACATTGGAGCGTAAAAGAAAATCCTCCTGTCACATAATAATAAAGACACTAAGGGGACAAAACAAGAAATCATATTAAAAGCTGTAAGGGAAAGTGCCAAGTAAAAAAAAATAAAGGCAGACCTATCAGAATTACACCAGAATTCATCACAGAGACTCTAAAAGCCTGAAGATACTGAACAGTTGTCATGAAGACCTTAAGAGAAGAAGACTGGCAGTCCAGAATAATATACCTAGCAAAACACTCAGTCATCATAGACAGAGAAACCAAAATATTTCATGGCAAAACCAAATTTAAACAATGTGTTTCCACTTAATCAGCCCTACAGAGGATTCTAGGAGGAAAACAACATGAGGACAATATCTACATGAAAGAATAAACAATGAATTAATCATTTAAAACAATCCCAATAGATGAGAATCACATACACATAATTCCACCACCACCACCAACATAACAGAAATTTAAAAAAAAAATCAGGCAGAGCAGAAGGGACCACCAACACTGCCCACACCTGCCCACATCCCTGGCCCAAGAGGAAACTGTATACAGCCTCTAGGTTCCCTTGGGTAAGGACACAGGAGCAGGAAATCCGCTGCGACTGAGACACCGCCGAGAAACCAGAAGAGTCTACACTCAGCCCACATCTTTGACTCCAGAGGAAAACACCAAACTCCATCTGGAACCCTGGTGCATCTAAGCTTCCTTAAAGGGCGGCGGAGATCTTCCTGGTTGCTGAGGCCGAGGAGAGCTCATAGGCAACACCCCACGAGCAAACTTGAGCCTCGGGACCACAGGTAAGACCAACTTTTCTGCTACAAACGACCTGCCTGGTGAACTCAAGACACAGGCCCACAGGAACAGCTGAAGACCTGTAGAGAGGAAAAACTACACGCCCGAAAGCAGAACACTCTGTCCCCATAACTGGCTGAAAGAAAACAGGAAAACAGGTCTACAGCACTCCTGAAACACAGGCTTATAAGACAGTCTAGCCACTGTCAGAAATAGCAGAACAAAGTAACACTAGAGATAATCTGATGGCGAGAGGCAAGCGCAGGAACCCAAGCAACAGAAACCAAGACTACATGGCATCATCGGAGCCAAATTCTCCCACCAAAGCAAACACGGAATATCCAAACACACCAGAAAAGCAAGATCTAGTTTCAAAATCATATTTGATCATGATGTTGGAGGACTTCAAGAAAGACATGAAGAACTCCCTTAGAGAAACACAGGAAAACATAAATAAACAAGTAGAAGCCTACAGAGAGGAATCGCAAAAATTCCTAAAAGAATTCCAGGAAAATATAAATAAACAAGTAGAAGCCCATAGAGAGGAGTCACAAAAATCCCTAAAAGAATTCCAGGAAAACATAAATAAACAAGTAGAAGCACATAGAGAGGAGTCACAAAAATCCTTGAAAGAATTCCAGGAAAACACAATCAAACAGTTGAAGGAATAAAAATGGAAATAGAAGCAATCAAGAAAGAACACATGGAAACAACCCTGGATATAGAAAACCAAAAGAAGAGACAAGGAGCTGTAGATACAAGCTTCACCAACAGAATACAAGAGATGGAAGAGAGAATCTCAGGAGCAGAAGATTCAATAGAAATCATTGACTCAACTGTCAAAGATAATGTAAAGCGGAAAAAGCTACTGGTCCAAAACATACAGAAAATCCAGGACTCAATGAGAAGATCAAACCTAAGGATAATAGGTATAGAAGAGAGTGGACTTCCAGCTCAAAGGACCAGTAAATATCTTCAACAAAATCACAGAAGAAAACTTCCCTAACCTAAGGCAAGAGATACCCATAAGCATACAAGAAGCATACAGAACTCCAAATAGATTGGACCAGAAAAGAAATTCCTCCTGTAACATAATAGTCAAAACACCAAATTCACAAAAAATAAAGAAAGAATATTAAAAGCAGTAAGGGAAAAAGGTCAAGTAACATATAAAGGCAGACCTATCAGAATCACACCAGACTTTTCGCCAGAAATAGGGAAGGCCAGAAGATCCTGGACAGATGTCATACAGACCCTAAGAGAACACAAATGCCAGCCCAGGTTACTGTATCCTGCAAAACTCTCAATCAACATAGATGGAGAAACCAAGATATTCCATGACAAAACCAAATTTACACAATATCTTTCTACAAATCCAGCACTACGAAGGATAATAAATGGTAAAGCCCAACATAAGGAGGCAAGCTATACCCTAGAAGAAGCAAGAAACTAATCGTCTTGGCAACAAAACAAAGAGAAGAAAAGCACACAAACATAACCTCACATCCAAATATGAATACAACCGGAAGCAATAATCACTATTCCTTAATATCTCTCAACATCAATGGCCTCAACTCCCCAATAAAAAGACATAGATTAACAAACTGGATACGCAACGAGGACCCTGCATTCTGCTGCCTACAGGAAACATACCTCAGAGAAAAAAGACAGACACTACCTCAGAGTGAAAGGCTGGAAAACAACTTTCCAAGCAAATGGTCAGAAGAAGCAAGCTGGAGTAGCCATTCTAATATCAGATAACATCAATTTTCAACTAAAAGTCATCAAAAAAGATAAGGAAGGACACTTCATATTCATCAAAGGAAAAATCCACCAAGATGAACTCTCAATCCTAAATATCTATGCCCCAAATACAAGGGCATCTGTATACGTAAAAGAAACCTTACTAAAGCTCAAAACACACATTACACCTCACACAATAATAGTAGGAGATTTCAACACCCCACTCTCATCAATGGACAGATCATGGAAACAGAAATTAAACAGAGACGTAGACAGACTAAGAGAAGTCATGAGCCAAATGGGCTTAACAGATATTTATAGAACATTCTATCCTAAAGCAAAAGGATATACCTTCTTCTCAGCTCCTCATGGTACTTTCTCCAAAATTGACCATATAATTGGTCAAAAAAACGGGCCTCGACAGGTACAGAATGATAGAAATAATCCCATGCGTGCTATCAGAACACCACAGCCTAAAACTGGTCTTCAATAAAAATAAGGGAAGAATGCCCACATATACGTGGAAATTGAACAATGCTCTACTCAATGATAACCTGGTCAAGGAGGAAATAAAGAAAGAAATTAAAGACTTTTTAGAATTTAATGAACATGAATTACAACATACCAAAATTTATGAGAAACAATGAAAGCAGAGCTAAGAGGAAAACTCATAGCTCAGAGTGCCTGCAGAAAAAAAACAGGAGATAGCATATGTCAGCAGCTTGACAGCATACCTAAAACCTGTAGAACAAAAAGAAACAAATACACTATGGAGGAGTAGAAGTCAGGAAATAATCAAACTGAGAGCTGAAATCAACCAAGTAGAAAAAAAAAAGGACCATAGAAAGAATCAACAGAACCAAAAAGTTGGTTCTTTGAGAAAATCAACAAGATAGATAAACCCTTAGCCAGACTAACGAGAGGACACAGAGTGTGCCCAAATTAACAAAATCAGAAATGAAAAGGGAGACATAACTACAGATTCAGAGGAAATTAAAAAATCATCAGATCTTACTATAAAAGCCTATATTCAACAAAACTTGAAAATCTGCAGGAAATGGACAATTTCTAGGACAGATACCAGGTACCGAAGTTAAATCAGGAACAGATAAACCAGTTAAACAACCCCATAACTCCTAAGGAAATAGAAGCAGTCATTAAAGGTCTCCCAAAAAAAGAGCCCAGGTCCAGATGGGTTTTGCAGAATTCTATCAGACCTTCATAGAAGACCTCATACCAATATTATCCAAACTATTCCACAAAAATTGAAACAGATGGAGCACTACTGAATTCCTTCTATGAAGCCACAATTACTCTTATACCTAAACCACACAAAGACCCAACAAAGAAAGAGAACTTCAGACCAATTTCCCTTATGTATATTGACCCCATATGTACAGCAATGCCAACCAACCAGAGCTTCCAGGGACTAAGCCACTACCCAAAGACTATACATGGACTGACCCTGGACTCTGACTTCATAGGTAGCAATGAATATCCTAGTAAGAACACCAGTGGAAGGGGAAGCCCTGGGTCCTGCTAAGACTGAACCCCTAGTGAACTAGACTGTTGGGGAGAGGGCAGCAATGGGGGGAGGGTTGGGAGGGGAACACCCATAAGTAAGAGGAGGTGGGAGGGGGATGTTTGCCCGGAAACCGGGAAAGGGAATAACACTCGAAATGTATATAAGAAATACTCAGGTTAATATTAATAATAAAAAAGAAAGAACACATGGAAACAACCCTGGATATAGAAAACCAAAGGAAGAGACAAGGAGCCTTAGATACAAGCATCACCAACAGAATACAAGAGATAGAAGAGAGAATCTCAGGAGCAGAAGATTCCATAGAAATCATCGACTCCGGGAGAGAGGCCTCACCCCCTGGTCAGGTGGGCACTCCTGAGGCTGCAGAGCGGAAGAGACCACCAACACTGCCCACCCCTGCCCACATCCCTGGCCCAAGAGGAAACTGTATACAGCCTCTGGGTTCCCGTGGGGGAGGGCCCAGGAGCGGCAGGACCCCTGCGCCTGAGACACTGCCGGAACCTGAAGGAACAGACCGGATAAACAGTTCTCTGCACCCAAATCCCGAGGGAGGGAGAGCTAAACCTTCACAGAGTCAGACACGCCTGGGAAACCAGAAAAGACTGCACTCTGCACACATCTCAGACGCCAGAGGAAAACACCAAATGCCATCTGGAACCCTAGTGCACGGAGTCTCCTGGAAAGAGCGGCACAGATCTTCCCGGTTGCTGCCGCCGCAGAGAGCTATTATTACCCTAGATGCATAGAACACATGAAACTCAAGACGGATGATCAAAATGTGAATGCTTCACTCCTTCTTTAAAAGGGGAACAAGAATACCCTTGGCAGGGAAGAGAGAGGCAAAGATTAAAACAGAGACAGAAGGAACACCCATTCAGAGCCTGCCCCACATGTGGCCCATACATATACAGCCACCCAATTAGACAAGATGGATGAAGCAAAGAAGTACAGGCCGACAGGAGCCGGATGTAGATTGCTCCTGAGATACACAGCCAGAATTCAGCAAATACAGAGGCGAATGCCAGCAGCAAACCACTGAACTGAGAATAGGACCCCCGTTGAAGGAATCAGAGAAAGACTGGAAGAGCTTGAAGGGCCTCAAGACCCCATATATACCACAATGCCAAGCAACCAGAGCTTCCAGGGACTAAGCCACTACCTAAAGACTATACATGGACTGACCCTGGACTCTGAACTCATAGGTAGCAATGATTATCCTAGTAAGAGCACCAGTGGAAGGGGAAGCCCTGGGTCCTGCTAAGACTGAAACCCCAGTGAACGTGATTTTGGGGGAGGGCGGCAATGGGGAGGTGGAAACACCCATAAAAAGAAGGAAGGGGAGGGATTAGGGGATGTTTGCCCGAAAACTGAGAAAGGGAATAATATTCAAAATGTAAATAAGAAATACTCAAGTTAATAAAAAAAAGAAAAGAAAAAAAAAAAAAAAATCAGATATCTTTACAATCTCTCAACATTAATTGACTCAATTCTCCAATTAAAAAAAGTAAAAAACCATATGCTAACAGACTGGATAAAAAGGCAGGACACAACCCTTTACTCCATTCAGGAAATTCACTTCAGGTTAAAAAAAATCCAAGCAAATTGTTTCAAGAAAAAAACTGGGAGTTGCCATTCTAATATCCAATAAAGTAGACTTTCAACCAAAAGATACCAAGGGAGATGGGGAAGGACTCTTTATTCTTATCAAGGAAAAAGTCTCAGTTCTGAAAATATATGTCCCAAATGCAACAGCACCCACATTCATAAAACAAATTTTACTGAACTTCAAAACATAAATTGAATCCTACCCAACAATCATGGGAGGTTTCAAAACCACATTCTCTCCAATGGACAGGTCATTGTAACAGAAACTAAACAGAAGCATAGAGAAATTAACAGAAGTTAGGAACCATATGGACTTAACAGACAGATATTTATTGAACATTTCATGTTAAAAATAAGAATATACCTTCTTCTCACCACCTCATTATACCTTCTCCAAAACTGACTATATAATCAGCCAGAAAACAAGTCTTACCTAGCAGATACAAGAATATTGAAATAATTCTCTGCATCCTGTCAGAGAACCACAAACTAAGGCTAGACTTCAATAACAAGTAAAACAACATAAAGCCCATATAATCATAGAAACTGAACAACTGTCTACTAAATATTGACTTGGTCAGGGAAGAAATAAAGCAAGAGATTAAAGATATTCTAGAATTCAATGAACACGAATACACAACATACTCAAAATTATGGGACATAATGAAACCAGTGCTAAGAGGAAAATTGAAAAGGAGAGAGGAGAGGAGAGGGTGAGGAGCCATGGTAGGTGATGTTAAGATTCTGCTCTGTGTATTTACAGATTGTTATCAATGTTTCTAAGGGGTGGATGGTACTGGGATTTGTATGTTTAAGTGGGCAATTATATCTTACCAATTGGGTCAAAAAAAAAAAAGAAATTGAAAAGATTCTACACTAACAACTGAACAGCACACCTTATAGCCCTATAACAAAAAGAAGCAGATACACACAAGAGGAGTTGACTGCAGGAAATAATCAAACACAGGCCAAAATCAACAGATCAGAAACAAAGAGAACAATACAAAAAGTCAACAAACTCAAAAGTTGATTTTTTTTGAGAAAGTCAATAAGATAGATAAACCCCTAACCAAACTAACTAAAGGGCCCAGAGACAGCATCCAAATTAACAAAATCAGAAATAAAAAGTAAGACATAACAGAACCTGACATAACTGAAAAATCATTATATCCTACTACTAAATCCTATATTTAAAA
Organism: Rattus rattus; assembly: GCF_011064425.1. Lineage (NCBI taxonomy): Eukaryota > Metazoa > Chordata > Mammalia > Rodentia > Muridae > Rattus > Rattus rattus. The sequence goes on from NC_046172.1 coordinate 76,748,634, forward strand.
ATATTGGAAAATCTAGATGAAATGGATGAACTTTTAGATGGATACCATATACCAAATTTACATTAAGAGCCAGTAAATTATCTAAAAAGTCATATATCTCCTAAGAAATAGAATAAGGTATTACAAACCTCCTAACCACAAAAGCCCTGGGCCAGATGGCTTAAACACAGAATTCTATCAGACCTTCAAAGAGATAATACCAATAATATTCAAACTAGTCCATACAATGGAAAAAGAGGTAACACTATGAAATTAATCCTATGAAGCCACAGTTATTCTGTTACCTAAACCACACAAAGATCCAACAAATAAAGAGTACTTCAGAAAAATTTTGCTAATGAATATCAATGCAAAAATACTCAATAAAATTCTGGTAAACTGGTTCAAAAACATATCAAAATCAACATTCACCACTATCAAGTAGGCTTCATCCCAGGAAGGCAAAGAAATGGTTCAATATATGAAAATCCATCAACATAATCCAGTATATAAAAGTCTCAAAGAAAACATCACAAGGTCACCACATTAGATACTGAAGACCTTTGAAAAAATCCAACATCTTTTTATGTTAAAAGTGTTGGACAGATCAGGAATTGATAGCACATACTAAACATAATGACACCAATATATCGCAAAACCAACAGTCAACATGAAATTGGAGAGAAACTTAAAAGCAATCTCCACTAAAATAAGGGATAAGAAAAGACTGCCTTACTCCCCTGTCTATATCCAATATAGTGATTGATGGTCTAGCTAGAGTAATAAGGCAACAAACAGAGATTAAGGGTATACAAATTGGCAAGGATAAAATCAAGGCACTAAGTTTGGAGGATAATATGATAGAATGCATAAGCAAATCACAAAATTATACTGGAGAAAGTCTATAGATAATAACAACTTCAGCATAGTGGCTGGATATGAAATTAACTCAAAGAAATCAGTAACCCTTCTTTTATATATTAAAAACAGGATGAGAAAGACATTAGGGAAACAGCATCCTTTAAAATAGCCACAAATAACATAAGGTATCTTGGTATAACTCTAAATAAGCAATTATAATATCTGTATTACAAGAACTTCAAGTCCCTGTAGAAAGAAATTGAACAAGATATCAGAAGATGGAAATATTTCCCATCCTCAAGAAATATTGTGATTTGCATAGTGACAATGGCCATCTTACCAAAACAATCTAAAAACTCACTGCAATCCCCATGAAAATTTCAACAATTTTTTACAGACTTTGAAATTGTAGTTCTCATCATCCTGGGGAAAAACCAGAAACCCAGAATATCTAAAACAATCCTGAACTATAAAAGAACCTCTGGAAGTATCAGTATCCCTTAAGTCCAGCTCTACTAAAGAGTAATAGTGATGAAAACCAAATGGTATTGGTACAGAAACAGACAGGTTGATGATCAGAATAAAATAAAAAACCAAGAAATTAATCCACACAGCTCTGGAAACTTGATTTTCAATAAAGAACCCAGAACCATACAATGAATAAAATAAAGCTCTTCAAAAATAGTTCTGGTCTAACTGTATTTATGCATGTAGAAGAACCCAAATATATACAGTTTTATCACCTGGAACAAAAATCAAGTCCAAGTGGATCAAAGACCTCAACATCAAAGGGGATACATTGAATGTAAATGAGGAGAAAATGGGAAATAGACTTGAATGCATTGGTACCTGAGATAACTTCCTGAACAGAACCAGAATGTCTCATGACCTAAGATTAACTGAAACATTGAAAATACTGATAAGCTTCTGTAAGGTAAAATTTTTTTCAAAAGAATAAAATAGCAGCCCACAGATTGCAAAAATATCTTTATTAATCATCATTTCAACAGAAGACATATATATATATATATATATATATATATATATATATATATATATAGTAGAACTAGAGTTTTAAAAAGGTTATTCATTGTCAGAGTCCGGATGTGCAGGGCCGGACATGCCTGAGGGAGAGCCAGAGATAGGACTTGCCAAACCAGCTATCAGCCCCAAGGACATTGATCATCTGTAGCCACCCTCCCTTCCTTCACCCCCTGAGTGAGATGAGCCACCCTACCCGCGCTGCTGAGCTGCTAGATAGCACTTACTCCTTACTGATGTAATTTCGCGCCGAAAGTAACTGTGCACCATTTGAAATGACCAATCATGTGTAACCTCTCGAATGCCCCTAACCTCCCCTATATAAACCCCCGAGTTTGGAAGCTCGGGGTCGATTCCTCTGTCTCCTGTGTGGGATACGTATCGACCCGGGATCCCACTAATAGGGATCTTGTTAATAAAAGCTACCTCCTGCTGTTACATCAAGGCCGGCTACTCGTGATTCCTGGGGGCACCTCACCCCGCGATTGGAGCGAGAGACACGGCTCCCCGTTTACGCTCTTTCAATATATATATAAAATTCAAGAACATAAAGGTCAACAAACTAAAAAACCCAATTTAAAAATGAAGTCCAGAGTAAAACAGAACATTCTCAATAGAGGAGTCTCTCTCTCTCTCTCTCTCTCTCTCTCTCTCTCTCTCTCTCTCTCTCTCTCTCTTTAATTTTAAGTGTTTTATTGGTTGTTTTCTTCATTTCCATTTCAAATGTTTTCCCCCTTCCCGGATTCCCCTTCACAAACCCCCTATCCAATCTCCAATCCCCCCTGCTCCTTTGAGGGTGCTCCTCTACTCACTCCCTCCTCACATCCCTGGCATTCTTCAATACTGGGGCATGGAGACTTCACAGAACCAAGGGCCTGCCTTCTCATTATTGCCAGATAAAGTAATCCTGTGCTGCATATGCAGCTGGAGCCATGGGCCCCTCCATGTGTAGTATTTGATTGGTGGTTCCTGGTAGCTCTGGGGAATTTGTTTGGTTGATATTGTTATTTTTCTTTTGGGATTGAAAACCCCTTCAGTTTGTTCAGTCTCTCCCCTAACTCTGCCCAGCCCAATGGTTGGCTGTATTGGTCAGACTCTGGCAGAGTTTCTCAGGAGAAAATTATGTCAGGCTCCTGTCAGCAAGCACTTCTTGGCATCAGCAATAGTATCTGGGTTTGGTGTCTAGGGGATCTCAAATGGCAGAGAAGAACTTAAAGAAATATTCAAAATCTTTAGTCATCAGGAAAATACAAATTGAAATGTCCCTGGGACTCTACCTAACACAAATCAGAATGGCTAACATAAAAAACTCAGGTGATAGGAGAACATGTTGGAGAGGATGTGGAGAGAGAGGAACACTCCTCCATTGCTGGTGCGATTGCAAACTGGTACAGCTACTATGGAAATCAATCTTTAGGTTCCTCAGAAAATACTAACTATACTGCTCTTAGAGATATACACAAAAGATTTTCCACCATGTGAGAAGGACATGTTCTCCACTGTGTTCATAGTCTTATTTGTAATATTCAGACACTATAAGGAACCTAGATGTCCCTCAACGGAAGAATGAACACAGATATTATGGTTCCTTTGCAGAATGGATTATTATTCAGTTATTAAAAATAAGAACATCATGAATTTTGCAGGTAAATGGATAGATCTAGAAAATGTCACCCTTTGTGAGATAAACCAGACCCAAAAGATACGTGTGGTATACACTCCCTGATAAATGGGTATTAATTAAAAAATACAGAATACCCAAGATACAGCCCACAGACTGTAAGAAATTTAACTAGCACAAAGGCCTAGTAAAAATGCTTCGATCCACTTACATGGGGAATAAAATAATCATTGGAGGCAGAGGCAAAATGAAGGGGAGATGGAGGGAAAATCAACTTTTTGAATGTAAGTAAATAAAGTAATTAATAAAAATGTGGGTAGTGATTTCTATATAATAGGATTTTTCTCTTATTTTAGTAGTTTTGATATTTTAGAATACTAAATATAGATTACTATGCTATTCAATTTATCGTCTTTGTCTAGCAACAAACTCTTAATCCTGTGTAGAATATCTATAATGCATGTGACACTTTCAAGTAGTTTTATAACAGAAAAGTTCATAATAACATCTCTGAAATATTTATTAAAGAAATATTTCAAACAATAGAAAAATTAGAGTTGCATTACCATGAAATATAATACATTGTGTTTTATTTCGATTAACTGGACTTTTCCAAGTCAAATTATTCAAGGAGCTATAAATCTACCAAACTGAATGGCATATAAAATGTATATTTCTACCCTTTACTCACAAATATATGCAGCTCACTGAAATGGTATACATCTGTAATGCCAGTTATCAAGGGCTGGAGGTAAAATGTATATGAGTTTGAAGCCAGCCTCAGGTTCACAATAATACTTTCTATTAAAAACAGAAAGTGTGAGACACCTTGCTAAATGTTTTATGGAAGTACAAACATACTGTCTACAGTATTTCCTGTAACTATCAATTGAGTAGTACTATATAAAGGAAATTAGGTTAGAACTAATTAAAAGATGAAGTCATTAGACAAGCAAGAAGCAGAGCAGCTGTAAATGAAATCAAACAAACCAAGTTTAGTCATAAGTGGTTGAATAAGTTCATGTAGTATTAACAGTCATGCCTCTTTCATATGACCCAGTAACTAAAGATGCTACTGAAATGCAAAAGTGATTCCTTATTATTGGACTTCTCAATGTAAAATTTCTCCCTAATTCCGCTAAGAATGCCTTTAGTGATGAATATTTTCTCTGATTGCCTTCAATAACCTAAAAGTGTGATGAAGGAAAACCCATTTGGGACAGTTTCCAAAAGGATGTCTCATGAATATAATTCTCCATAAATAAGCTGTTTATTTTCACTGTCTGGTTCCTCTGATATCACAGGAAAACAGAAAAGCAGTTAGAAGAGCTTTAATAAAAATCTATGTTGTGAAAAGGGTCCACATGCTTTTCAGTGTTTATCTTTTGTTTGTCATCAGTCTTGTTAATAACTTCTTCTTGGCTAACAGAACAATGCTTTGGCAATGACACAGAGTGTTCTGTAAAGATGTCATGGTTAATTTAGATAAATATTAGTTTTTCCACATTTTCTGGCAGAAGAGGTTGTTACTCAGATCAATGCTTCTAGCAGTACTAAATATCCTCTGTGACTGAATGTTGGCTAGCAGATAACTTGGATAAAATATAGTCTATCTAGTTGAAGCTAGCAGGAGAGTGATTGCTTTCCCAATATACTTTTTCAAAATATCTCCCTTCTGTCTTTGATGATATCTCTCTTTAAAGAATTTCTTTTCCTATTTCAAATGCTATTGTCTGTGGAATTAGAATTAAATAAGACTCCTTTGACCACATAGCTTCACTATGTAGAGGATTTTTATTCTTATACTTTCTTCTTTAACTGCGTTAATTTTCTGAAATATGACTTCCTTCAATAACATGTGTACCTTTCTCTGAATTCATATGCTATTTTCAAATTCTCATTTCTAAAATGTTACTTCTTCTTATTATTATTATTATTATTTATCTGATACACATGTAAGCATATGTGTCATGACACTTTATGCAAAGCCAGGTACAAAAATTGCGAAGATGGGTCTCTCTGTCTTTACTTGGTTTTAAAGAATTGAATTCAATTACTGAGTAAGTGCGTTCACTTGCTAAGTCAACACTCACCCCAAAAAGGAATCCTTAACTTATAGCATTTTACATTTCTTGCTGTGGCAATTTGACATATTATTTTCATATCTCTATCCATTTTATCAAGAAACTATAATATAATAAATGCCTTATTAAATGCATATTGATGCTTATTACTAAGGAGTGCTTTGTTTATTGATACAGAGAAAAATAACTAATAGTCCGGTTTCAAGAAAATTTCCAAAGGAAATAGAATTTGTATACCTTTTACAGGGATGAATAAAGATTTGCAATTATTTTTAAGCAAAGAGTAGCATGAAAGGTAGAAAACACGTTACATATTGAGGCACTCCACTTGTTTGGATCAGGATGCTATCTATAGAGTACCTTAAAAACCTCTTGAAGACTTGCAAAATGGGAAGGAAAAGACACATGGAAATGAAGATAAACAGACATGAGGATTCTAGATTAGAAAGAAATTTATTATTCAATTAATGATCCAGAGCATGGAATGATTTTTATGAGAGTCATAGAACCAAATTTGCATATTAAAATAACCATTCTGAAGATAAGGAAGAGCAGAACTTTTTAATGTTTCTTCAATTGTGACAGTTTTATCCCAGAGAGAAAATTATGTGACCTTGTAGAAAAGTATAGTAAAAGTAGTTAGGCAAATCAAATATTTGCTAATAATATATTTACTTTAAAATAATTATATGAATTGTGATTTTATCATTTAAAAAGGAAAAGAACAATTCTTAACATCATGGATAGATTTGTTTATTTTTACATTGATAATTAAATATTGGTGGAATATTTGATGCTGCAGCATTAGCATTTTCAAAGATTGTCAATTTTTTTCTCTTATTATTATCAGTTTTGAGAATGCAATATTGCATAAATGTATAGTGCAAACTAAAGATTTATTCATGGATATTTTAGAATTTATTGGAATTTTATCTAATCACTAACCAAAATTATTTTAATCTTTTTGAGACACAATTCACCAACTAAAAGAACACCAGACATGGAGTTGCAATGTATGCCAGAAGAGGCCATCACATCCAACCCCCTACAATCCAGGAATCTCCATATAAACAGCTGTGTGTCCTGTAAGTTTTAATGGGGACATGTAGAAGAGAAACAATGCTCTTAATTGATTATTAAAATTCTAACATTGTAATACAAAAGATAGATAAATTTGATACTTCTGTGCTAAGTAATTTTTTATTGGATTTTTAAAATTTTACATTTCTAATGTTATTCCCTTTCCTGGTACCTGTCCATAAGCACCTTATCCCATTCTCCCTTCTTCTATGAGAGTGTTGCCCTGCCTCAATAAAACCCCCTTCCAGACTCTAAACGCTGACACTCCCCTATACTGGGGGATCCAGACTTGGCAGGACCAAGACCTTTTCCTCCCATTGGCGCCTAGCAAGGCCAGCCTCTGTTACAAATGCAGCTGGAGCCATGGGTCTGTCCATGTGTACTCTTAGGGTAGTGGTCTACTCCCTGTGATCCATAGTTGGTTGGTATTTTTGTTATGGGGTCGTAAACCCATTCAGCAACTTCAATCTTGTTTCTAACTCCTCCAATAATGGGGACTCTGTTCTCAGTTCAAAGACTGGCTGTGAGCATTGCTTTCTGTAAATGTCACCTGCTGGTCTCTCAGTAGACAGCAATGTCAGGCTCCTGTTAGAATGCACTTCTGGATTTGATCAATATTGTCTAGGTTTGGTGGCTGTATGTGTGTGTGTGTGTGTGTGTGTGTGTGTGTGTGTGTGTGTGTGTGTGTGTGTGTGTGTGTGTGTATGTTAGATCTACAAGTGGGGCAGGATTTGAATGGTCATTCCTCAGTCTCTACTCCAAATTTTATCTCCGTATCTCATCCTATGAATATTTTTATTCCCACCGTTTTTTAATTTTTTTAAAAAAAAACGGATATATTTATCCATATTTTTAAATTTTTATAGTTATTTCTATTTGAATATATTTTATATTGGAGAATTTTATTTACATTTCAAATGTTAGTCCCTTTCCCGGTTTCCTGTCCGTAAGCCCCCTAACCCCTTTACCTCACCTTCTTCAATAACAGTGTTCCCCTCCAGATCCACCCCCTTTACCCCCACCCCCAGACATTCCCTTACACTTGGAGTCCAACCTTGGCAGGACCAAGGGCTTCTCTTTCCTTTGGTGCACAACAAGGCCATTCGCTGCTACATATGCAGCTGGAATCATAGGTCAGTCTATGTATAGTCTTTGGGTAGTGGTTTAGTCCCTGGAAGCTCTGGTTGGTCGACATTATTGGTCTTATGGGGTTGCAAGCCCCTTCAGCTCTTTCAATCCTTTCTCTAATTCCTCCATCAGGGGTCACTTTCTCACTTAAATGTTTTACTGCTAGCATTCAGCTATGTCTTTGACAAGCTCTGCCTATTTCTCTCAGGAGACATATCTATCTGGATCCTGTCAGCATGCACTTCTTAGCTCCATCAAACTTAACTAGTTTTGATGCCTGTATATATGTGGGCCACATGTGGCGCAGGCTCTGAATGGCTGGTCCATAAGACTCTGCTCCAAACATTGCTTTCATATCCCCTCCTATGAACATTTTTGTTCCCTCTTCTAAGAAGGTGCGAAGCATCTGTACACTGGTCATCTTTATTTTTGAGTTTCAGGTGGTTTATGGATGGTATCTTGGGTAATTCAAGCATTTGGGCTAATATTCACTTATCGGTGAGTCCATACCATGTATGTTTTTCTGTGATTGGGTTACCTTACTCAGGATGATATTTTATAGTTCAATTCATTTTGCCTATGAATTTCATGAGATCATTGTTTTTGATAGCGGAGTAGTATACCATTGGGTAGATGTACCACATTTTCTGTATCCATTCCTCTGTTGAAGGACATCTGGGTTCTTTCCAGCTTCTGACTATTATAAATAAGGCTGCTATGAACATAATGGAACATGTGTCCCTGTTTTATGTTAGAGCATCATTTGGGTATATGCCCAAGAGAGGTATAGCTGGGTCCTCAGGTAGTTTAATGCCTAATTTTCTCAGGAATCTACAGACTGATTTCCAGAGAGGTTGTACAAGTTTACAATCCCACCAATAATGGAGGAGTGTTCCTCTTTCTCCACATCCTCATCAGCATCTGCTGTCACTTGAGTTTTTTTTATCTTATCCATTCTGACTGGCATAAGGTGGAATCTCAGGGTTGTTTTGATTTGCATTTTCCTGATAACTTAGGATGTTGGGCATTTCTTTAGGTACTTCTCAGCCATTCAATATTCCTCAGCTGAGAATTCTTTGTTTAGCTCTCTACCCCATATTTTAATAGGGTTATTTGACTCTCTGATTCTACCTTCTTCAGTTTTATATATATATACATATATATATACATATATATATACACATATGACATTTTTTGTTCTATTAGTTTGAGAATATCTGGTTTGATATGGAGGTCCTAGATCTACTTGATTTAAGCTTTGTTCAGGGCAATAAGAATGTAATAATTTGCATTATTCTACATGCTGACTTCCAGATGAGCCAGCAACATTTGCTGAAAATGCTATCCCTTTCCCATCGGATGTTTTTAGCATCTTTGTCAAAGATCAAGTGACTATAGGTGTGTGGGTTCATTTCTGGATCATCAGTTCTGTTCCATTGTTCTATATTCCAGTCTCTGTACCAATACCATACAGTTTTTATCACTATTGTTCTATAATACTGCTTGCGGTCAGGTATGGTGATTCCCCAGAAGTACTTTTATTTTTGAGTATAGTTTTTGTTGTCCTGGTTTTTTGTTATTCCAAATGCATTTGAAAATTTTTCTTTCTAACTCTATGAAGAATTGAGTAGGAAATTTGATGGAGATTGCATTGAATCTGTAAATCGCTTTTGGCAAAATGGCCATTTTTCAAATATTAATCCTGCCAATCCAAAAGCATGGTACATCATTCAATCTTCTGAGAATTCTTTAATTTCTTTCCTCAGAGACTTGAAGTTGTTATCGTATGGGTCTTTCACTTCCTTGGATAGAGTCACGGCAAGGTATTTTACATTATTTGGGACTATTGTGAAGGGTGTCATTTTCCTAATTTCTTCCTCAGCCTGTTTATCCTTTGAGTAGAGGAAGGCTACTGGTTTGTTTGAGTTAATTTTATAGCCAGCCAATTTGCTGAAGTTGTTTATCAGGCTTAGTAGTTCTCTGGTAGAACTTTTCAGGTCACTTAAGTATACTATCATATCATCTGCAAATAGTGATATTTTGACTTCTTCCTTTCCAATTCGTATCTCTTTGACCTCCTTTTCTTATGTCATTGCTCTGGCTAGGATTTCAAGTACTATATTGAATAAGTAGGGAGAGAGAGGGCAGCCTTGTCTAGTCCCTGATTTTAGTGATATTGCTTCAAGTTTCTTTCCATTTAGTTTGATGTTAGATACTGGTTTGCTTTATATTTTTTGTTACTATGTTTAAGTATGGGCTTTGAATTCCTGATATTTCCAGGAATTTTATCATGAAGGGGTATTGAATTTTGTCAAATTCCTTCTCAGCATCTAATGAAATGTTCATGTGTGTTTTTTTTTCATTGAGTTTGTTTATGTAGTGTATTATGTTTATTTATTTCTGTATATTGAACCATCCCTTCATCCCCGGGATGAAGCCTACTTGATCATGCTGGATGATCGTTTTGATGTGTTCTTGGATTAAGTTTGCAGGAATTTTATTTAATAATTTTGTCTTGATATTCATAAGGCAAATTGTACTGAAGTTCTCTTTATTTGTTAGGTCTTTGTATGACTAGGTATAAGTGTAATTGTGGCTTCATAAATGGAATTGTGTAGTGCTCCATCTGTTTCTATTTTGTGGAGTAGTTTGGACAATATTGGTATGAGGTCTTTTATGAAGGCCTGATAGAATTCTGCACTAAACCCATATGGTCCTGGGCTCTTTTTGGTTGAGAAAATTTAATAACTGCTTCTAGTTCTTCAGGAGTTATGGAGTTGTGTAGATAATTTACCTGATCCTGATTTAATTTTGGTATCTGGTATTTTTCCTCAAAATTCTACATTTCCTCCAGAAGTTCCAGTTTTTTTGAATATATGCTATTATAGTAATATCTGAGTTTTTTTTTTAATTTCCTCAGATTCTGTTTTTATGTCTCCCTTTTCATTTCTGATTCTGTTAATTTGGATACTGTCTCAGTGCCCTCTGGTTAGTCTGGCTGAGTGTTGATCTATCTTGTTGATTTTCTCAAAGAACCAGCTCCTGGTTTTGTTGATTCTTTGTATAGTCCCCTTTGTTTCTACTTGGTTAATTTCAGCCCTGAATTTGATTATTTCATGCCTTCTACTATTCTTGTGTATATTTCCTCTTTTTGTTCTAGAACATTTAGGTGTGCTGTCAAACTGCTAAGGTATGCTCTCTCCTGTTTCTCTGTGGAGGCACTCAGAGCTCTGTGTCCCATAAGTTTAGCTATGTTGTGCCTTAAATTTAATTAATAATAAAAAGTCTTTAATTTCTTTCTTTATTTCTTCCTTGACCAAGTTCTCATTGAGTAGAGCATTGTTCAACTTCCGTGTATACTTGGGCTTCCTGTTGTTTTTGTTGTTATTGAAGACCAGGCTTTGTTCATGGTGATCTGATAGAAAGCAAGGTATTATTTCAATCTTCTTTTATCTGTTGAGAATTGTTTTCTGACTGATTGTATGGTCCCTTCTGGAGAAGGTATTGTGGGGTGCTGAGAAGAAGGTATTTTCTTTTGTTTTAGAATGAAATGTTCTATCAATATCTGATAAGTCTATTTGGTTCATAACTTCTGTTAGTTTCTCCATATCTCTTTTTAATTTCTGTTTCCATGATCTCGCCATTGATGAGAGTGGGGTGTTGAAATCTCCTACTATTATTGTGTGAGGTGCAATGTGTGCTTTGATCTTTCCTAAAGTTTCCTATGTGAATATAGTTGCCCTTTTATTTGGAGCATAGATATTTATGACTGAGAGTTCATCTTGGTGGATTTTTACTTTGATGAATTTGAAGTGTCCTTCCTTATCTTTTTTGATGACTTTTGGTTCAAAGTGGATTTTATTAGATATTACAATGGCTGCTCCAGCTTGATTCTTTTGACCATTTGCTCGGGAATTTGTTTTCCAGGCTTCTTTGTTTCTGACGTGTTTTTCCTGTATGCAGAAAAATGCTGGGTCCTCTTTACATAACCAGTCTCTTAGTCTATGTCTTTTTATTGGGGAATTGAGTCCATTGATGTTGAGAAATATTAAGGACCAATGACTATTATTTCCTGTTATTTTTGTTTTTAGAAGTGGAATTATGTTTATGTGTCTCTCTCTTCATTTGGTGTTGTTGCAAGATTATTTTCTTTGATTTTCTAGGGTGTAGTTCCCCTCCTTGTATTGAGTTTTCAATTTATTATCCTTTGTAGGTCTGGATTTATAGAAAGATATTATGTGAATTTGTTTTTGTCATGGAATATCTTCATTTCTCCATCTATGTTAATTGAAAATTTTGCTGGATATAGTAGCCTGGGCTGGCATTTATTTTCTCTTAGGGTCTATATGTTATCTGCCCAGGATATTCTGGCTTTCCTTGTCTCTGGCGAGAAGTCTGGTGTAATTCTGATAAGTCTGTACTTATATGTTACTTGACCTTTTTCCCTTACTGCTTTTAAAATTCTTTCTTTGTTTTTTGCATTTGGTATTTCGACTATTATGTGATGGGAGGAATTTCTTTTCTTGTCCAAACTATTTGGAGTTCTGTAGGCTTCTCTTATGATTATGGGCTTCTGTTTCTTTAGGTTAGGGAAGTTTTCGTCTATAATTTTGTTGAAGATATTTACTGGACCTTTATGTTGTGCATCTTTTCTCTCTTCTATATCTGTGATCCTTAGGTTTGATCTTCTCATTGTGTCCTGGAATTCCTGCATGTTTTGGGCTAGGAGCTTTTTGCATTTTACATTATCTTTGATGATTGTTTTAATGTTTTCTATGGTATGTTCTGCCCCTGGGATTCTCTCTTCTATCTCTTGTATTCTGTAGGTGAGGCTTAAGTCTGTGACTCCTGATCTCTTTCTTAGCTTTTATATCTCCAGCGTTTTCTCCCTTTGTGATTTCTTTATTGTTTCTATTTTCATTTTTAAATCCTGATTGGTTTTGTTTAACTCCACCTATTTCATTGTGTTTTCCTTTAATTCTTTAGTGATTTTTGTGTTTTCTCTTTAAGGGCTTCTTGTTTACCTGTGTTCTCCTGTATTTCTTTATGGGAGTCATTTATATATTTCTTAATGTCCTCTATCGTCATCATGAGATGTGATTTTAAATCCAACTCTTGCTTTTCTGTTGTGTTGGAATATCCAATATTTGCTTTGGTGTGAGAAATGGGCTCTACTGTTGCCATGTCATCTTTTTTGTTGCTTAGGTTCCTGCACTTCTTTCTCACCATCAAGTTGTCTCTGGTGTTAGCTGGTCTTGCTGTCTCTGACAGTGGCCTGACCCTCCTGTGTGTCCGAACTCCTTGTATACCTGTTTTATTACAGGTCAATGTTGGTACAGAGAGTGAAGGGACCATTTCAGCTCGAGGTGCATGCAAAAACTGGAAGTGTCCTGTCCTAGACTGCTCCTCGGTCTGTGTGCTGTGAGGTCTACAGGCTAGCTACTCAGAGCTGAAGATTTGGTCTTACTGCTGCTCTCAGGTGTGCCAGTGCTCCAGGTGACTGGCTTTCAGCTCTTGGTGCAGTCTGGATCTGGAAGACTCCTGCCCCTGGCTGCTCCTAGATTCCTATGCCCAGAGTTCAATAGCTGTGTTCATCTTGGGCCAGGAATATGAGCAGAAGTAGTTGTCTCCTCTGGTCTCTCAGGAATGTCCACATTTCTGAGCGTCCAGCCCTCTCCCTCATAGGATGTGGGTACAGGGAGCTTTGGGACCAGTTCAGCTCTGTGTTAAGGCAGAAGCCAGAAGCCCTATAGTTCTTCTTAATTTTTATTCTTTATGTACTTTACAACCCAACTTCTCCCACCTCCACTTCACAGTAGTCTTAGTAAGAAAGTATTAAGTCTTTGTTTCTCCTAGTTAGACAGTTCTGTTCTATAAGAGCAAAGTAATCTGAATATAAAATAATAACACTGCAATTCATGACATAAAGCAATCTAAAATCTGAGGTAAATTGACTTAGCAAGTGGTTTTGGGACTGTGGAGAAATGGCACGCACACTGCAATGTGCATTTAAAAGGGAAGATGCTGTCACAATGTGAGTGGAGTGCAGCATAGAAAAGTACTCTCTTGATCATGAATTAATTTTTGAATGTTGGCCTTCAAAGACCTTTTACTATACTCAAGTTCTTGTTTGCTTTGGCTACATACATATTGAGGCTTATGTTACCCCTTATGAGATTTAAGAATATAGACTTTAGAATATATACTACAATATAATAGAGCTATGAATTATTAAAATGAATCAAGGTAAGATGAGAATACGATGTAAGACACTAAAAATACACACGAAGAGAATGGAATTCAAGATAAATTTACATACTAATCTCTTTTCTGCTGGAAAATGTATATAAAGAAAAAATGTAAGATCACTACAGGCTTTCTTACTTAGGTGACAAGATTAATAGTAACATCCTTTAACATAATGTAAGAGCAAATGAATATTGTAATTTTATTCATATTTCTTATAAGAACCACCAGACTGATTTTCAGAGTGGTTGTACCAGTTTGCAATTCCCCCAACAATCGAGGAGTGTTCCTCTTTCTCCACATCCTAGCCAGCATCTGATGTCACCTGAGTTTTTGATCTTAGCCCTTCTGACTGGTGTGAGGTAGAATCTCAGGGTTGTTTTGATTTGCATTTCCCTGATGACTAAGGATGTTGAACATTTCTTTAGGTGCTTCATGGCCATTTTATATTCCTCAGCTGAGAATGTTTTGTTTAGTTCTGTAACCCGTTCTTAATAGGGTTATTTGGCTCTCTGGAGTCTAACTTCTTGAGTTCTTTGTTTATTTTGGATATAAGGCCTCTATCTGTTGTAGGATTGGTAAAGATCTTTTCCCAATCTGTTGGTTGCCATTTTGTCCTAACAACAGTGTACTTTGCCTTACAGAAGCTTTGCAGTTTTATGAGATCCCATTTGTTGATCCTTGATCTTAGAGCATAAACCATTGGTGTTTTCTTCAGGAAAATTTTCATAATGCCCATCTATTCGAGGCCCTTCCCCACTTTTTCTTCTATTAGTTTGAGGACCTGTTTTGATGTGGAGGTCCTTGATCCTCTTGGACTTAAGCTTTGTACAGGATGATGATAATGGATTGATTTGCATTCTTCTACATGCTGATCTCCAGTTGAACCAGCACCAATTGCTGAAAATGCTACCTTTTTTCAATCGGATGGTTTTAGCTCCTTTGTCAAAGATGAAGTGACTATAGCTGTGTGCGTTCATTTCTGGGTCTTCAATTCTTTTCCACTGATCTACCTCCTGTCCCTGCACCATCTTGGTGTTAGGTTTTTTATCTTGTTTCTTTATCATGATAGCCAAATGATATTTCCAATGAAATTTACTGTTATCTCAGTTTTCTTAGTTTTATTCTTATATGTTGAATGCTTTAAGGTAGTCTTCTTATATAATACTAGCTAACCTGGTACTTCCCATGTTGCCCAGGCTAGTATAAAATTGACAGTCACAATTATATCTCAGATTCCAGAGTACTGGAATATGCATTTTTTGCCACTGTATTTGTCAGAGTTTTTCTCATATTTCAAAATTATATAAGTAAGATCTATAAGTTAGATCTCTAGTAGAGTACAGTTCTTGTTTTGATTTTAGCACTAAGAATGATCAATACTTTTGATAAAAAACATATAAATCACTCCAGCATTTGGTGAGTGTTTATATCTTTATCAGTTTTATCATATACTGTTTACATGACATTAAAATTAAAATGGCCTAGTCCACAATCTGAAAAAGTAATACGGATTTCAAAATTCTCTAGTATGTCAGGATTACTTTCACTTGCTTTTTAACTTATTCCTGTTTTTCCTATATGTCTTTACTTTTCTGTTTTTCTGTACCTAATCATACTAAATTATTATTTCCTCTGATTTCTCCAAGTTCTGCATTGCTAATATATGAAGTTATCTAGTTAAAATTATAAAAGATATTTGAAGGAAGTTTTTATTACTATACAGCCCAAGAGATGGGGAAAAACTAAACAATAGGTATTCTTATTATCAAATTTTCTTTGGCTTGATATGCTATGGGACTTTTTCTGGAAACGTTTTTATTTGAAACTCCAGGCCCTTTTCCATATTTTTTGCCAACTGTTTGACTATGTGTACCAGTTAGACAACAGGCTCTGAAGCCAGATGGCCTGATTTTGAATTTTGGCTTTGTCATTAATTTGAAGCCTAATTTTGAAAAATTACTTATTCTAATCTCTCATATCTCACCAGTAAAAAGCAGAAATTTTTTTTAAAGCAGAAATTTTTATAGAATTGCACTAAGAATTAGGTAAGCAAATTTATGTAAAGTATTAATATATTGCTGGACATGTTCAACATTGTGCTTGCTAATAACTTGAAGGCTATTGTCATTAACATTTCATCTATTATCTCTGATGCAAAGTCTTCTGACATTATCTTATTTTCTCTATAATATATCCCCAAAAGTGTCTGTATATCTACTATGTTCTCATCTCCAAAATTTTAAACTCTCCAAAATTCACGAGAAAGAATACATAAACGCATTCCTTGGGAGTAACAATAACTGTGCCAAAATGTGTATAAGACATAAAACATTCAAAATGATACTTTAAAAGTTGTTATGCAGTAATATTGGTACAGAAAGTATTACTATAAAAGATTTGGTCTAAAAGAAGTCAGTTTTTATCTGATAAAAAAGAATTATCTCTTAAATATCAGAAAATGGGAAGCCTAGAAGAAAAATGTTTTTCACTAAATGGTTTCAACGTTGAAAACATCATTTATTATCACTCCTTTTTACCTGAGGAAACTCATATCTCCTCATCTCTGTCTTCTGGAGAGTGTGACCTGAGTTTCATTTATTAAAATGGATTTTGCAGGTTTAGTCATGGTATGAAAGTAGAGGTGTCAGGGGAGTCTGTCTCTGTGCTGACATTTTCCAACCTTTCTAAACTGTGTTCACATATTATAAAAAATAAGTTTTACTCAAACTGATACACAAATCACACCTCAGATACTTTTTCCCTTTTTATTTCAAGGAAAATTTCCAAGGAAAATATATAATGTACTACTGCTTTTTTGCTGCTGCTGCTGTTACTGCAACTACTTCTACTACTACTACTACTACTACTACTACTACTAATAATAATAATAATAATAATAATAATAATAATTTATTTTAGTCCACTTTCATTATAATCCACCATTGTTCAAGTATATATCTTCAGCTTTAGAAAATTAAAAGTAACAAAATTCAAGTCTAAGCTTCTGTTTAAATCTGGCATTGATTGATGAGTAAGAGAAAATTTCCTTAATTTGCTACTCATAATAAAATGACATAGGGAAAACTATCCACTGTTTTAGTTAAATATACCTGAATTGGAATATGTTCAACCATTACTTACTTGTGTAAACTTGGGCAAGTTGTCTGAGCAGTCTTGGCCTTAGTGTCCCCATCTGTGAAACAAAGTTAATGGTACATAGTATAAAAATTGTAATATGACAAAAAGATGCCCCAAATGTCATATGAAGTATGTCGTATAATTTCAGACACAAAAAAGATGTATTTAATGTATTTAATGGTACTGGATGTGGGTATCATAATTAAAAATCATTTAAATTTTCTAATGTACCTGGGTCACCATAATATAGTGATATGTTAATCATAGTCAGAATAATTACCATTGTTATTATATACTACATTTAGATTAACATTTTTACAGGCAAGGGGGACAAAAAAAAGCACAGTATCAATATTTATAAGCATGACTTTTTCTTTATTTTAAAGTTAGTTTAGTATCTGAAATTGTCTGTCTGTCTATCTATCTATCTATCTATCTATCTATCTATCTATCTATCTCTATTCTTTTCTCATATAATATGTCCCAACTGCTCAATTTCCTCATTTTCCCCTCAATTCTCTCCTCCCAGTTCCTCTCAATACCTCTCTTTTCCCTCAGATGCACTTCCCTTCAGAAAAGAGCAGGCCTTCCTGCCCTTCATCAGAACATGGCATAAGAAGGTATAATAAAACTGAACAAGAACCTTTATATCAAGACTGGATGAGGTAACACAGTATTTGAAATTTATTAGGACCATTGTTATAAACATTAATTCTTTAATGATTATAGTGAAGAGAAAGTTTTAAGGCACTGGAATCAGGTTAACCTTGTCTAAATTCAGCTGTGTCTCTTATTAACTTTGTAAGGAAGTAAGTAACTTACTAGATATATTTCCCCATCTACAAAGTAAAACTCTTAATATACAAATTAACTACATTAAAAAATTACATGAAATCATACAAAAAAAAGCACACTGATCCAAACATATTAGGAGCTCAAAAAGTATTATTATTATAAACCCCTAACTTTCAAAATGATTTGACTGTAGCTTGAAAAACAGCTGTAACCAACGTTAAAAGACCTCTATTTTGCTAAGTTCAATGAGTAGATCTCAATTCTTATTTAGATTCTCAACAGTATTTCACAAGCTTGACCACTTTTTCATTTGAGAAATACTTTTCTTAGAATTTGTATCAAGCTTAGCTGGTTTCCATGCTTTCTTGACAGTTGTTCTATGAGTTTCTGTTTCTGCTTTTGTTTTATTTTTTAAAATTTAATGTCATAAAAATCTTTTCTATTATGTATCAACTTAAAAAATTAATTAGATCTATAAATAAAACTCAACACTAAAGCAATTGCCCAGTACACAGAATGATGCAGTGCATTTTAATTTTAAAATTAAAGAATTTAAATAATTTTTAAATTTTACAATGTTATAGAAACATAAGGTTAGATAAGATAAAAGTTGCAAATCAGAATTAGCTAACCATTTGAAACTATAAAGCTCACCTTTGCCTCATCATAACATCAGGCAGTATTAACATTTGAGGGTAGGCAGCCTACATATTTCTATTCCATGTCTTAGTTACCATTTGAGGCAGATAGTACACTCATACTGTGGCTCTTCATTCCAATTATAATTTATGGTAAGAAGCATGTCATGCCTATATTTGGGCCCTAACTACAGGTCACAAAGCAATGCTTGGGAGTTCTCTGAGATTTTACTGCTAACTAGGCTACCAACAATGTCAGAGAGTCAGCTAAGATTCCTTTCCATATCCATTTATTCTTAATTCAGTAATTGTTGTAGTTTGAATATGTTTATCCCATGTTAATTGGCACTAATAGGAGATATGGTTGTGTTGAAATGAGTGTGCCCTTGTTCTTGAAGGGAGTGCATCACTGTTTTGAGGGGGTTTGAGATCCCATGATCAAACTCCATTCAGTGAAGAAAAGACCCCTTCTGGCTGCCTTCAGTTCAATTAAATAGCTGTTGGTTGTCATGGGCATATGATTACTACTTTTTAGACTTTTATCCATGTCTTGCTATGCTGGTGATTATACTGTTTCATAGGTGTCATTGATGTGTAAGACTGTGCTTTCCTCATTTGGCAACTTGCATAAAAATTTCTGAAACCATAAGACCACATTTTTAAATCTCTGAGTTTTTTATTAATCAAATTTTGTTCTTAGATAATTTTACACATTTGTATAGAACACACTAATCATTTTCCCTTCCTAAACACTCTTACCACTCTCCTTACCTTTTCTTCCATTGAGCTTATCCAAAAAAATATTCCTTATATTAATGTCTATTTTTCATTTAATGACCCACAAATTTTAATAAGAATCTTCTGTGTTTTCATGGGTTTGGAGAAATCTGTTGGAGCCTATATGTTCAGAAACTGGTATAAAACTGATGAAAGAATTTTATTGAGTATTATTGCTTCAATATTCATAAGGGAAATTGGTCTGAAGTCCTCTTTCTATCTTGAGTCTTTGTGTGGTTTCGGTATAAGAGTAATCGTGGCTTCATAGAAGGAATTTGGTAGTCCTCTATATGTTTCTATTTTGTGGAATAATTTGAACAGTATTGGTTTGAGGTCTTCTGTGAAGGTCTGATAGAATTCTGCACTAAACCCATTTGATCCTGGGCTGTTTTGGTTGCGAGATTTTAATAACTGCTTCTATTTCTTTAGGAGCTGTGGGGTTTTTTAGATGGTTTATTTATTCCTGATTTAACTTTGGTTTTTGATATCTGTTTAGGACATTGTCCATTTCCACCAGATTTTCTAGTTTTGTTGAATATAGGCTTTTGTAGTAGGATCTGATGATTTTTAAATTTCTTCCGATTCTGTTGTTATGTCTCCCGTTTCATTTCTGATTTTGTTAATTTGGATACACTCTCTCTGACCTCTGGTTAGTCTGGCTAAGGGTTTATCTATCTTGTTGATTTTCTCAAAGAATCTCGTTGATTCTTTGTATAGTCCTTTTCATTTCTACATGGTTGATTTCAGCCCTAAGTTTGATTATTTCCTTCCTTCGACTCCTCTTGGGTTTATTTATTTCTTTTTGTTCTAGAGCTTTTAGGTGTGCTGTCAAGTTGCTGATATAGGCTCTCTTCTGTTTCTTTTTGCAGGCACTCAGAGCTATGAGTTTTCCTCTTAGTACTGCTTTCATTGTATCCCATAAGTTTCAGAATGTTGTATATTAATTTTCATTAAATTCTAAGAAGTCTTTAATTTCTTTATTTCTTCCTTGACCAACTTGTCATTGAGTAGAGCATTGTTCAACTTCCATGTATATTGTGGGCTTTCTGACATTATTGCTGTTATTGAAGACCAGTTTTAGTGCTTGGTGATCTGATAGAATGCATGTGATTATTTCTATCTTCCTGTATCTGTTGAGGCCTGTTTTGTGACTGATTATATGGTCAATTTTGGAGAAGGTACCATGAGATGCTAAGAAGAAGGTATATCCTTTTGATTTAGAATGGAGTGTTCTATAAATATCTGTTAAATCTACTTGGTTCATAACTTCTGTTAGTTTCTCTAAGTCTCTGTTTAATTTCTGTTTCCATGATCTGTCCACTCCTGACAGTGGGATGTTGAAATCTCCTACTATTATTGGGTGAATTGCAATGTGTGCTTTGAGCTTTAGTAAGGTTTCTTTCATGAATGTAGGTGTCCTTTCATTTGGAACATAGTTATTTAGGATTGAGACTTCAACTTAGTATATTTTTCCTTTGATGAATATGCAGTGTCCTTCATTATCTTTATTAATGACTTTTGTTTGAAAGACAGTTTTATTTGATATTAGAATGGCAACTCCACAAACTGAATCCAAGAACATATCAAACCAATCATTTATCATGATCAAGAAGGTTTAATCCAAAGGATGCAGGGACGGTTTAATATGCAACAATCAATCAATGTAATCCACTACATAAACAAACTCAAAGATAAGAACCACATGATCATTTCATTAGATGCTGAGGAAGCATTTGACAAAGTTCAATACCCCTTCATGATAAAAGTGCTGGAAAGATTAGGAATATAAGGCCCATATCTATACATAGTAAAAGTAGTATACAGCAAACCAAAAGCTAACATCAAACTTAATGGAGAGAAACTTGAAGCAATATCATGAAAATCAGGGACTAGACAAGACTGCCTACTCTCTCCCTACTTATTCAATATAGTGTTCAAATTCCTAGCCAGGGCAATCAGACAATGAAAGGAGGTCAAATGCATACAAATTGGAAGGGAAGAAATCGAGATATCACTATTTGCAGATATGATAGTGTACTTAAGTGACCCCGAAAGTTTCACCAGAGAACTACTTAACCTAATAAACAACTTCAGCAAAGCGTCAGGGTATAAAATTAACTCTAACAAATCAGTAGCCTTACTCTACTCAAATGATAAACAGACTGAGAAAGAAATTATGGAAATTACACCCTTCACAATAGTCCCAAATAATATAAAATATCTTGTTGTGACTGTAACCAAGCAAGTGAAAGATCTGTATGACAAGAACTTCAAGTCTTTGAAGAAAGAAATTGAGGAAGATCTCAGAGTATGGAAAGATCTTCCATGCTTGTGGATTGGCTGGATTAATAAAGTAAAGATGGCTATTTTGCCAAAAGCAATCTACAGATTCAATGCAACCCCCATCAAAATTTCTACTCAATTCTTTATAGAGATAGAAAGAGCAATTTGCAAATTCACTTGGAATAACAAAAAAATCCAGGATAGTGAAAACTATACTCAACAGTAAAAGGACTTCTGGGGGAATCACCATTCCTGACTTCAAGCAGTATTACAGAGCAATAGTCATAAAAACTGTATGGTATTGGTACAGAAACAGGCAGGAAGATCAGTGGAACAGAAGTGAAGACCCAGAAATGAACCCACAAACATATGGTCATTTCATCTTTGACAAAGGAGCTAAATCCATCCAATAGAAAAAAGATAGCATTTTCAACAAATGGTGCTGGCTCAAGTGGAGGTCAGCATGTACAAGAATGTAAATAGCTCCATTCTTATCACCATATACAAACTTAAATCTAAGTGGATCAAGGACCTCCACATAAAACCAGATACACTCAAACTTATGGAAAAAAAGGTGGGAAAGAGCCTCAAACACATGGGCACTAGTCAATATTTCCAGAACAGCACATTAATGGTTTATGCTCTAAGATCAAGAATCAACAAATGGAACCTCATAAAATTGCAAAGCTTCTGTAATACAAAGGACACTGCCACTAGGACAAAACAGCAAGCAACAGATTGGGAAAAGGTCTTTATCCTACATCTGATAGAGAGCTAATATCCAATATATACAAAGAACTCAATGACTTAGAATCCAAAGAATCAAATAACCCTATTCAAAGTAGGGACATCGATAGAAAAAGAATTGTCAGCTGAGGAATATAGAATTGGTAAGAAGTACCTAAAGAAATGTTCAACATTCTTAGTCTTCAGAGAAATGAAAATCAAAACATCTCTGAGATTGCACCTCACACTACTCAGAATGGCTAAGATCAAAAAATTCATGTGAAAACAGATGCTGCTGACGATGTGGAGAAAGACGAACATCCTCCATTGTTGGTGAAATTGCAAGCTTATACAACCACTCTGGAAATCAATCTGGATGTTCCTCAGGAAAGTCGACATAGTACTACATGTGGACCCACCTATACCACTCCAGTTCATATGCCCTAAAAATGTTCCAACATATGACAAGGATACTTTCTCCACTATGTTCATAGCAGCCTTTTTCATACTAGCCAAAATCTGGAAAAAAAACTGATGTCTTTCAACAGAGGGATGAATGCAGAAATTTTGGTACATTTATACAAGAGAGTACTATACAGCTATTAAGAACAATGACTTCATGAAATTCTTAGGCAAACGGATAGAACTAGAAAGTATCATTCTGAGTGAGGTAACCCAATCTCAAAAGATAACATATTATTTGGACTCACTGAATAGTGGATATTAACCCAATAGCTTAGAATAACCAAGGTACAAGTCCACATAAAGCTCAAGAATAAAGAAAACCAAAGTGTTGATGTTTCAGTCCTGCTTAGAATGGGGCATAAAAATACTCACAGGAGGAAATATGGAGATAAAGTGTGGAGAAGAGACTGATGTAAAGGCCATCCAGAGACTCCTCCACCTGGGTATCCATCCCATATACGGCCGCCAAACCCAGACATTATTAAGGATGTCAAGAAGTGCATTCTGACAGAACTGTCTCCTAGGACTCTCTGCCAGAGCCTGACGAATAGAAATGGATGCTAGTAGTCAACCATTGAACAGATGCTGGGTCCTCAATGGAGGAATTGGAGAAAGGACAGAAGGAGATAAAGTGGTGTGTCACCCCTTAAGGAAAAAAAAAAACAACAGTATCAACCAAACACATCCCCCCAAACTTCCACAGACTAAACCACCATCCCTAGAGTACACAGGGATGGACCCATTGGTCAAGCTGCCCACATAGCAGAAGATGGCCATCTAGGTCATCACTGGGAGGAGAGGCTCTTGGTTCTGTCAAGACTTGATGTCCCAGTATAGGGGAATGTTAGGGTGGAGAGGTGAGTGGGTAGGAGTGGGTGGGTGGATGAGCATCCTCATAGAATTAGGGGGAGATTTTGGGTTTCTGGAGGGAGGGAAACTGGGAAAGGGGATAACATTTGAAATGTAAATTTAAAAATATCCAATAATAGAAAAAGAGTAATAAAAACAAAACAAAACAAAACAAAAGTAACCAACATAATAAGCCTACACATGCATGGACATTTAAGAAATCTCACTCAATCATCTCTGCTTCAGAGAACACATAAGGAAAGTAATTAAAGACATTTTAGAAGTCAATGAAAGTGAAGGTACAACAAACCCAAATCTATGGGACACCTTGAATGTAGTCCTAAGAAGAGTTGTCAGAGTACTAAGTGCCTTTATAAAGGAATTAGAAAGTTCTCATATAACCAATTTAAAATTTACCCTGAAAGCTCTAGAAATAAAAGAAGCCATCACAGAAAAAAGGAGTAGATGGACAGAAATAATAATAATTAGGGCTAAAATCAATCAGACTGAAACAAACCCATCAATCTAAATTCTTAACAAAACCAAGATCTGTTTTTTTTTTTGAAAAAATAAACAAGATAGAAAATCCCATAGTTAAACTATTCAAAACAAAAAATAGACAGCATCCAAATAAACAATCAAAATTGAAAAGGAAGATATAACAACACTCACAAAATAAATCATTAGGTCCTACTTCAAAAGATTGTAGTCCAATTTTTTTTTTAAATTAGTGAACTATACATGGACTGACCCTGGACTCTGACCTCATAGGTAGCAATGAATATCCTAGTAAGATCACCAGTGGAAGGGAAGCCCTTGGTCCCACTAAGACTGAACCCCAGTGAATGTGATTGTTGGGGAGGGGTGGCAATTAGGGGAGGTGGGGAGGAACACCCATAAAGAAGGGGAGGGGGGGATTAGGGGATGTTTGCCTGAAACAGGAAAGGGAATAATATTCTTGAAAATGTAAATAAAAATACTCAAGTTAATAAAAAAATTAGTGAAATGGACAATATTCTAGATATATACCACTTACCAGAGTTAAAGCAAGCTCAGGTAAACTATTGAAGCACTCATATAATCTCTAGAGAAATAATTAAATGTTTCCCAACCAAAAAAAAAAAAAAGGGACCGGATGGTTTTAGAGCAGAATTATCAGATTTTCAGAGATCAAATATTATCAATACTCCTCAAACTATTCCTCAGAACAGAAACAAAAGGAACAGTGCCAAACTGATTCTAGAATGCTAAAGTCACCCTGATACATAAACCACACACTCAACAAAAAAAGAGAACTTAAGACTGATCAAAACTAAATCCAGGAACACATCATAATCAAATAGGTTACATCCAAGGATTGCAGGGATGGTTCAATATATGAAAAGCCATGAATGCTATCCATCATATAAATAAACAGAAAGAAGAAAAAATCACAGGATAATCTCATTAACTGCCCCCTAAAAAAACCCTCAACCAATGGATACAGAAAATATGCTTCATTTGTGTAATAGAATACTATTCAGCTATAAAAAAATGAGCATATCATGGATTTTGCAGGCAAATGGATGGAACTAGAAAATATCATCCTGAGTGAAACAACATAAGACAGACCCAAAAGTATATGTATGTTATGTACTCAGGAATAAAGGGATAATAGTCAAAAAGTACAGAATACCTAGGACACAACCCACAGATTATAAGAAGTTTCACAAACAGAAAGACCCAAGTGAAGATGTTTCAACCCACTTAAAAGGGGGAAAAATAATGAAGATAGGTAGAAAAGGGGAGAGATTTGGATACGACAGGAGAGGAAGCCAGGAAGAGAGGAACATGATCAGGTATTTGGGGGGAAAGTCAGGAGAGAATTATGCCCAGAGGGCCTGGATTTTAATGGATATATACAGCCTCTGGGAATGGGATTGGGGGGAACCTCTAGAAAGTATCAAAGATCTGGGAGGTGAGAGAATCTCAGGACTCAATGGAAGTGACCTTAGTCAAAGTGCTAAACAATAGGGAAAGGGAACTTGAAAATGAGACCTCCAGTAGATAGACAGGGCTTTAAATAGAAGGAGAAGGGTTATGAACTCACAGCCAAAATTGCTGAACCAATATTGTTCCTATCTAAAAAATATTCAGGGACAAAAATGGAGAAGGCACTGAAGGAAAGGCAGTCCAGTGACCAGCCTAACTTGGGGTCCATCTCAAGTGGTGACTCCAAGGCATAACACTATTACTGATGCTATGGTGTGCTTACAAATAGGAGCTTAGCGTGGCTGCCTTCTGAGAGGACCAATAAGCAGCTGACATAGACAGATGCAAATAGTTATACCCAAGCATTGGAAAGAAGTTTTGGACCCCTATAATTTAATTAGGGGAAATGCTAAAGAAACTGTAAGGGAGGGCAACCCCATAGAAAGACCAGCAGTCTCAACTAAAACAGAACCCAGGGAGCTCCCAGAGCCTGAGCAACAAAACCAGAGATGTCTGAGGCTGCCAACACATACATTGCAGAGGATTGTCTGTTCTGACCTCAGTGGGAGAAGATGAACCTAGTCCTGGAGAGACTTGAAGCCATAGGGAAGGATAATATCTGGTGGGGTGGAGGGAGAACCATCTCAGAGGCAAGGTGGAGGAGGAATGGGATGAGGAAATTTGGGAGGGAGTATTACTAGGAGATGGGGCAACAACTGGAATAGAAAAATATAAAATATTTTTAAAAAGAAAACATAACATAACATAACATAACATGAAAGAACAGAAAATTTTTATGTTAAAAATATTAAAGATATGAAGGATATAAAGTACATACCTAAACATAATCAAAGCACTATAGAGCAAGGAAACAGCCAGCATCAATTTATATGGAGTGATACCTAAAGCAATTCCACCAAAATCAGGCACAAGAAAATGTTGCTAACTCTCTCCATATCTCTTCAATATTTGAATTTCTAGACAGAGCAATAAGACAACTAAAAGAGATCAAGGAGATACAAATTGGAAAAGAAAATGTCAAATATTGCTATTTGTAAATCACATAATAGTATATCCGAGATACCCCCAAAAATTCTATCAGAAAACACCTAATGCTGATAAACAAGTTGAGTAAAATGTCTGGTTACAAAATTAGCTCAAAGTAATTAGTAGCCCTCCTTTATACAAACGATAAACAGGAGGGAAAAGAAATTACGGAAACAGCACTCTTCACCATAGCCAGGAATAATATAAAATATCATGGCATAACACTATCCAAGAAAGTGAAAGATCTCTATGACAAGAACTTCAAGCACCCGGAGAACAAAATTTATGAAGATATCAGAAAATAAAATGACCTCCCTTATTCATGGATTGGTAGGATTAACATAATGAAAATTGCCATCTCACCAAAAGCAATCTACAGATTCAATGCAATTCCATCAAAATCTAACTTTTTATTGACTTTGAAAGAATTTCTCAACATCATATGGAAAAACAAAAATTGAGGACATCCCAAACAATCCTGGAACAATAAAGTAACTTTGGAGGAATCACAGCCCCTGTCCAGAAGCTATACTACTGAGCAATAGTGATAGAACTTGCATGGTATTGGTGCAAAGAGAGAAATGTTGATCAGTGAAATTGAATTGAAGGCAGAGAAGTAAACCCTAAAAAGTAGGGACACTTGATTTTTGATAAAGCCAAAACCATACCATGAAAAAAAGAAAACATCATCAACAAATGGCATCGGTCTATTGGGATGTCTACATGTAGAAGAATGGAAATTGATCCATATTTAACACTCTGCAAAAGTGAACACATTGTCTTAATAAACTCAGTCCAAGTAAATTGAGAACCTCAAACAGAAATCCTAAATCTCACAGAAGAGTAAGAATAGGAAACAGCCTTGAATGCACCCTCACAGGCTATAATTTCCTGAATAGAACACCAGTGGTTCAGGTTCTAAGATCAACAATTGATAATGGGACCTCATGAAATGGCAACCTTCTATATGGCAAAGGATGCTGTCAATATGGTAAAATGGCAACCTACAGATAGGGAAACATCTTCACCAACCCTACATCTGATAGCGAACTAATATTGCCTATTTATAAAAAAAACCTCAAGTCGTTAAGACACCAGCAATCCAAATAACCAAACTAAAAATGGGTACAGAGCTAAACAACAAATTCTCAACTGAGTAATCTTCAATGGCAGCAATATTCTTAAAATGTTCAAAGTCCTTAGTTATAAGGGAAACAAAAATCAATAAAACTCTGATGTAACACGTTACTCCCTTCAGAATGGCTAAGATCGAAAACTCAGGAGAGACCACATGCTGCCTAGGATGTGGAGCAAGAGAAGCTCTCTTCCTTTGCTGGTGGAGGACAAACTTGTACAAACACTTTGGAAATCAATTCAGCAGTTTCTCAGAAAACTGGAAATACTTCTAACTCAAAAGTCAGCTATATACCATTCCTGGGCATATAACCAAAAGGTGCTTTACTATCTTACAGAGACACTTGTTCAACTATGTTTACAGCAGCTTTATTCATAATAGCCTGAAACTGGAAACAACCTAGATGTCCGTCAACTGAAGAATGTATAAAGAAAATGTGGTATGCCTACACAATGGAATACTATTCAGCCTTTTAAAACAATGACATCATGAACTTTGCAGGCAAGTGGATGGAGCTTGAGAATATCATCTTGAATGAGATAAACAGGTCCAAGATAGACATGTATAGTATTACTTACTGATAAGTGAATATTAGTTATAAAATGCAGCATTCTCATGCTACTTTCCACAGACCCAAAGAATCTAAACAAGAAGGAAGGCCCAAGGGAAGATGCTTGAATCTCTCTTGAAAGGGGAGATAAAATACTTATAAGAGGCAAAAGTAGGGAGGAATTTGCTAAGAGGGGAGATGGGAAGGTGAATGAGGTTTTCAGGATCGGGTGCTGGGATAGCCAGAGGGCAATGAGAATGAATGGAGATATAACAGCTGGGATCAGGATGAGAAGGAAGGTGGCATCTCCAGGATGAGACAGAGTCTTGGGATAAAGAAGACACCGAAGAATCAATGGAGGTGTCCTTAGCTTTAAGTCGCAGCATTAGGATTATGAAACCTGGAAGATCCACCTACTGTAGCCAGACTGGAAGTCCAACAAAGCGAGAGATACCAATCCACTCACAAAAATTTTTGACCCAATATTTATTTTTTTCTACCAAAAAAAAAGCAGGAATGGGGGGGGCAGAGACGGAAGGAAAGGCCAACTAATGGCCTGCCCAAATTGTGCTCCATTCCATGGGTAATCACCATTCATGGATACTTTGATACTCAGTTATATTTGCAGAAAAGAGTCTATCATGGCTCTTTTCTGAGAGTCTCCACCCAGCAGCTGACTCTGACAGCTTTAAACACCCACAGCAAAACAGTGATTGGAGCATGGGGACTCTTACAGGAGAATAGGAAGAAGTATTGTGGGCACTGGAGCAGACAGGATCTCCAGAGGAAGACCAACAGAGTCAACTAACCTAGGGCGGTCAGAGACTGAACTATCAAGCAAAGAATATATACAAGTTGAACCTAGGCCTCTAGGCACATATGCAACAGATGTGCAACTTGGTCTTCATGTGGGTGTCCAATATCTGGAGCAAACTTGGGGGATGGGCTATCTCCAAAGCTGTTGTCTATATGTAGGCTTTGTTCTTCTAGCTGGGTTTTTTTGTCTGGGCTCAGGGAGATAGTATGTGCCTTGCCTGGAAGGTACCTTAAAGTACCAGAGCGGGGAACTACCCAGGGGAGCTCCTACCTGCTCAGAGGAGAAAAAAATGCAGCATGGGGGGGGAAGTTTGTGGGAGGGGTGATGGAGAGGCAGGCCATGAGTGGGATGTAAAGTTAATAAGTAAAATAAACAAGGAAAGAAAGAAAAAGTATAGTTATAGAATACAAAGTATTCCTAATAAATACAAATTAATTTAATATAAAGAAAAACAAACAAGCAAAAAGCAGATGAATAAGTATTACAACACTTAGTAATGGTAATTTCTACTGAAAATTTAATCAATGAATAAAATTGAAATGAATATATTAAACTAATATATCTTTTGATAGTTAAACTATTATTTTTGTCTATAATAAAATGTGGCATCCCCCACCCCAAAAGCTATCAATAATTACTTTCAACTTTATTTTCAAAAAGGATTCTCAAACCTGTTTCTGCTTACCTCCACCAGTTTTAACCAACCCAAACCACCAATAGTTTTATCAATAATCTATAGTATTTTCATAACTCTCTTTGTTTCTTTCTCCCTTGAAGCCTTTATACTATTGCTACACAACAATAAAAATAACCCTTAAAGGTTTTTTTTTAACTTATTATTCCCAAATTTTCTAATAGTGATGCAATTCATTTGACATGAAATAGAAACTGTTTAACATGAGGGCAAACATCATCTGACTATAAACAAAACTATTTTTTTTTTCTTATCCGTTACCACTTTCTTCTTAGGCTATGTTACGCTTCCAATATTCCTAGAAAACCTGAGGTAATTTCAACCTTAGAATTTTTTGTAAGTATCTTTGTTCATAATAATATTTAGAATCAAATCTCCTTCATACAAGTCAGTACCCTGTTAAATGTTATTTCCTTAGCCTTTAACCACTCTAGATAAATGTTAGGCTAGTATTTTTAGTTTTCTACATAGCACTTGCAAATTTCAGACTTTGCATAGTATATTACTATAATATATTTTAATAGTATATAATTTTATTTTTTATCTCTGTAGCTTTACATTTTACCCTTATTATAAATAATAAACATATAATAATTATTAACAAGATATAATCACTATCTTTGTCACACTATACTGTTTGATCCTAACTACAACTGCCAATTTTTTCTTAAAATTTATAATTGTTTCTAGAAATCAAAGAACATTTGAAGCTAGGTAGAATATATTTTAGATAAGCAAGAAGTGATATACGTTCTAAATACATGATGAACGACATGTAAATCTGCCTGATTGTAAAAGCAAAATCCACAAAATGATTCACCAAAAAATACTTCAAAGTGTTCACTGTCTGATAATTTGTGCTATTTCTTTGAAAATAGACTTTTAAAAGAGCATCAATATACAATCAAAGATACAGAGAAAAGGTCACCCATATCAAAGAAAAATCCTGGATTAAGGGTAATCTGGATTTCTTCTCATTTTGACACAATGGGAGAAAATATTCCCAGTTCAAACACCGCATCTGAACAATAGATACTTATTCTTTTCTTAAATGAACATGTTGTTTCTATTTTTCTGAAAATGTCAAGTAATTATTTTATAAAAAACATGCAGAATACTTAGAAAGTAACTGCCATCCAAAGAACATCCTTTAAGTCAATGGTGTCACATTGGGTATATCTCTCATGGCAATGTGGAATAAATTTTCTGACACATAAAATTGTCTTAATTTCCTGTGGTTCAGACAAAATTATATAATGAATATTAGAACTACTGAATGAATCCTTATGCTTACAGCATTACCTTCTTTTAAGATTTTAGGTTTATTAAAGTGTAAATGAAAAAAATAGAGTAAAAGTAATAGCATATATATTAAAAGAAATTAGAAGCACTGATTACAACTTAATGTGAAATTATACTCTTGAAAATATGCAAAAGGGGAGAATGAAGACTATGGTAGATAAACTGCATGACAACAATATTTTCCCACACTCTTTCCCTCTGGATTTTCATGGTATTCTGCCTCCCATATTTTCTTTAATGTGTTTATTTTTCAGGGTAATTTTCCTACAAAAGGAATAACATTTTTCTCATTATGAAGTTAATAGCTATAAAGAAATGGGAGATGTCATTTAAATAGTTTATCACTATTATGAACATTATCTAAGTCTATATTTAATGAATACTAAGGAATTCATGTACAAGAGTGTACTAAACAAGTGCTAACCCTTATATTAGTGTCAAAAAGAAGCTCACCCAGTAATGGTATATAATTTTTTCCATAATATTCTTAAACGATTCAGACTTTTATGAATATTGCACATATTTTTCTTTCAGCTGTGCTGCTATATTAATCCTTGACTTCTGAGGAGACAGCGAAGTGAACTCTTCTCTGAGGAGCAAAACAAAAAAGATGAAATGGAAGAATATATTTCAAGAAACTTGAGGTAAGGACTCTTGTTTAGTTCTGTCACTTTTAACTGGACTTAGTGGAATACAAGGACCATGTGAGAGCATAAGCATGACGGGGTGGAAATTCTGGCTTTGTGTAGATGATAAACCAGTAGGTCTTTTGCTCAGTATAATAACAATATATTTTTAAATGACAATGAATAGAGTA
Source organism: Rattus rattus (assembly GCF_011064425.1). Lineage (NCBI taxonomy): Eukaryota > Metazoa > Chordata > Mammalia > Rodentia > Muridae > Rattus > Rattus rattus. The sequence goes on from NC_046172.1 coordinate 76,780,681, forward strand.
AAATCAAGGGCCTCCTCTCCCATTGATTCCAGATAAGGAAATCCACTGCTACATATGAACGTGGAGCCATGGGTCCCTCAATGGGTACCCTTTAGTTGGTGGTTTAATCATGAGAACTCTGGGTGGTCAGGTTAGTTGATCTTGTTGTTCTTCCTATGTGTTTGCAATCTCCTTTATCTTCTTCAGTCCTTCCCCCAACTCTTCCACTGGGAACCTCAGGCTCAGTACCATGGATGGCTGTGATGCCCACATTTGTACTGATCAGGTACTAGCAGAGCTTCTCAGAACAGCTATACCAGAACTCTGTCAGCAAAACATTCTTGGCATCAGCAATAGTGTGGGAGGTTGGTGTTTAGAGATGGGATGGATCCCTGGGTGGAGCAGTTTCTGGATGCCTTTTCTTTCAGTCTCTGCTCCATTTTTTGTCCCTGCATTTCCTTTGTGCAGGAACAATTCTGGGTTGTTTTGAGATGTACTGTATCTCCGGTTATTCTGTGTTTTTTGCTAATAGCCATTTATTAGTGAAAGAAAAGAAACCACAAGGTAGAAGAGGGGGAAGATCCAGGGGAGGAAGGGGATCAGAATGGGGAAGAGGGAAACATAATCTGGTTGGTATGGGTGGAGAAAAGACTGAAGCCCTGAGGGCTAGCAGAAAGAATGGAGACAGTCAGCCTCAGAAAAAAAGGAGGTAGTGAGAACCCTCTAGAATGTACCAGAAACCTGGGAAATAAGAAACTCTCAGGACTCAAAGTGGGGGACCCTACATGAAATACTCTACAGTGGAGAGAGGGAAATTATTGAACTCATCTCCAGCAGAAAGACAGGGCATCCAGTGAGGGATGGGGTTGTTATCCCACAGTCAAAGCTCTGACTCATAATTATTCCTGTCTGAAAGACATGCAGGGATAGAAATGAAGAAGATCCTGAGGTAAAGAAGGTCCAGGAACAGGACCAAAGTGGATCCACCTCAAGGGGAGGCCCCAAGACTTGACATCATTACTGAGGCTATGGGGCATTCACAAAAAAGGACCTAACATGACTGCCCTCCAAAAGACAAAACAAGCAGCTGAAAAAGAGTCAGATGTATGTGTGTGCACAACCAGACAAAGAGCCTGTTGACCCCTATTGGTTGAATTAGGAAAAGTTGGAGGTAATGGAGAGCTTGGGAGGAGGGCTGCCTGGCAGAACCAAGTCTCGGGCAACCTGCCAACCCTGAGATCTCTCAGACACTGGGTCACCAACCAAGCAGCATACACCAGCTGATATGAGGCCTCCAACAGATAAACAGCAGAAGCTTCCTTGGTCTGGGTTCAGTCAGAGAAGATGCACTTAACACGCAAGAGATTGGAGTCTCCAGGAAGTTTAGATATCTGGTGGGGTTGGGGGGAGAGGAAATCCTTGTGGAGACAGGGAGTGGGGAACCTTATTTGGAAAATTTTCAAGTTATGATCCTAAATTCTCAAGTTCTCTGATGACTCAAGGTGTTGTAGAGCTAATCAAAGTTAACAAAGATAGCTGTAATCCAAATCATATATGGCTAGCTACTAATTTTTTAAAGTTATTAGAGAATGTTATATAATATTGAAGCATTTCAAAGTGAAATCACATACTAGAATAGCAAAAATATGGTATAAAAAGAAGTTATTTACCAGAAGTAAGGTTGGAATCAGTGAGCTTTTACAAACTCCATGTTCTTGAATACATTTCCAAGAAATTCTAATGTGACATTTTTGTCACAATTTTTATCTGACATCCTGGTATTGGTGTTATCTTTGTATTATGCTGTATAAATTGCATATACTTTATATATGCTATATAACACTGTATACATATATATATATATATATTTGTATATATAATATGTACAGACAGAAAGTGGGAGAAAAGAAGTAAAGAAAAGATATCACAGTTTGTTTTACATATAAGGAACAACTTTTCAATGCTATATAAAATTAAGTTTTAAGTAATTTTGAAAGTAGACTCTATGAGGAGTTCTAATAGGATCAGATCAAGAGGAATAAAAATTCAGAATGAGCATATTCACACATACACTTTTCTTCAACTCTAAGTTCCCACCAGAGCTGGATAGTTGACAGAACGTATGAATCTAATAGTTTAGATTCATATCATTATCATTATCACTTATTCTCCATAAGCAATATTAGCATTTGTATTCTGTTTTATATTTCACGAGATTAGATAGATATGTGGTGGTTTGAATCAACAATTTAATTTCCATACAAAATATTTTATTATCAAAGATATATTTTCCTCCCCCTATCCAACCTTTTCTCCCTCTTACTTCTGATATGCATATAGGGTGAAGTAATTTTTGGAAAAAATTCAAAATCGAAGTTCAACAAGTTCATGAAAAATCTGGAAAAAAATGTCGATTTAGTCTTGGAATCAGGTATCCTTTTCAATGGCACCTTTTGTTCATTCCCCTACCAAAAGCTCAGTGTATGAAACGCTGATCAGAGTATGTCTTATGAATGTATTAGATTATTCTAATCTTTGTCACTTTCAATATCAATTTATTAACAAGTAATTTCTCATTCTGTTATATTGGCATTTGCTAAGTTGATTTTTTTTTTTGTTTTTTTTTGTTTTGTTTCATTCGGTAGAGACAGAATAGTCAGTAACCCCACCTAGGTAAAATAGGATAAACATGCATCGCACATACTAGAAGCTCAATCTGAATATTCCACTGCTCATAATATCTGAACTTCTATTAATGTAGTTATTTATCCCCCTATACAGAGGTTGATGTACTGAAGGTCTGTGGTAAGGAAACTTCATTTTATTGAAAATATAAGCAGAAACACACTTATTTAAATGCACATATCTTGCAAACTTAGAATAATAAGAAAGACTAACTTGTGTATCTAGAGTTTTTATGTAAGTGAGTTAAACTATAGTACATTCTTTACTGACTGTAGGACTTACAATTCTAGAAAAACAAGTAATATAAGTCTCTTTTTGTAGTCATTTAAAATAATTTCCTGAAAATTGTAAACTTGAAACTAAGATCCTGGAATTAAATTTTTCACACATTTTTTCAACAGTGTTTTTTTTTTAAATGTAAACATTTCTAGATTTATTCAAAGTGAATTACTAATTGGTTTCCTTACATCATCCATATAGAGAGTATTATTTTAACGTATTTGTTCAGAAATGGACACAAATCTCTGTTTTACTGACATATATATGTTGTTGGTTTACCTGTGGTGAAATTTGATTGGATGGTAGCAAGTCTATTCTATATGGACTATTGAAAATAATAGGATATAGGAAACAATTTGCCTATTTTTTTCATGTGAACACTAAATTTTTGTCAGTTTTTCTCCACTTAATTTATATTAATTTTGTGTGGTAGGTGAAGAATTGTTTTTACTGATGCATAAAAATCATCAGCTAAATAGGATAAGCACAGAGCATATTAGTAACTCAAATATCCTTTTCTAAAAATGAAACAGAGACAAAAACTACTGTAGAAGTATAAAAACCATTGTGAGTTAAATATTTTTCCAATCAGTATTTTAATAATCATGACTTTTTTCTGTCTTGTAGTTAGGTGAATATGGTTTACAGTCTTTTAATTTTGTATTGTTATTATAGCCAGAATAATAGCCATAGACATATTTCCAGAGAAAGCACTTTTTTTATTAGAGTATTCACTCATAAAATCAGAGATAACACATGTATTTAGTACTTTTATCATATGTGAAGCTTGTATGTGTACCTCACTCATGTGAAGCCATTTGATTACATTTCATAGTCCTGTGAAATTGAAGAATGATTTTAGATAGATTGCTATTTGTAGTTCTTGCCTTGGCATAGGTCTGTAATTCCCAGACCTTATACCATCACTATGTTGAAGAATTACAGATAAGGAAGATAGAACTTTTGAGCTTTCTTCAGTACATTTTTTATATTAAAGGGTACAAAAAATATTCAAAGCTAAGGTTCCTAGAATCCTAATGAGTTTTTCTTAACTTTATGTAGGATAAAAACATCCTGTTGAAATCTTTTTTCTTTTATTTTTGATAATATAATATAATTACATAATTTTCCCCTTTCTTTTCCTCCCTCCAAATTCTCCCATATACTACTCCTTACTCTATTTCAAATTCATGGCCTGTTTTGTTTTTCACTAATTGTCATGTCATTATATGTATGAATATGTATATTTGTTTTATTTTTAAATGCAATCAGTTCAGTTTGTATAATGTTACCTGTATATATATTTTCAGAGCTGGTCATTAGTTATCCATTCCCTCACTTTCTGCTCCTTTATATATAGGAAAAATTGTGGGTGGAAGGTTTCTTGGCTGTGTTGGTATCTCTATCCCTCCATTGGAAGTATTGCTTATTTGATTACAGGAGGGAACCATTTCGTGTTCTATGTCACCTATTGCTAAAAGTCTTAGCTTGGGTCATCCTCATAGATTCCAGGAACTTTCCATTGAATAGATTTCTAGCTTATTCTTTTGTGAGGAGTGACTGGTGGGAGAGAGAACTAGGATAGAGAACTGGAATCAGAGGGGTATAGTTTCTGACATTCCTGAGAGGTACAATCTGACAGTAAATTCTCTGATCCTTTGGCTCTTAAAATATTTTGTCCCTTCCCATCCACAGTGTCTGCTGAGCCTGAGGTTCAATAGTTACTTTGTAGATGTAACCATTGGGAATGTGTTCCACATAAAATAAAATAAAGCCAATTTGAAAGAAACATTAAAAATTCAGTTTATATTATATTTTAATAAAAAATCTAAAGTAATATCCTTAATTTATTAACGGTAATTAAATACTAGACAAAGATGCTTAGGTAAAAATAACTACAACTAAACACATGAACTTCTTTACTTAATCTACTGAAAATATGAAATTTTAGTTGTTGCAATTAAATCATTTATATTTTTAATTCTTATAGGTACTTTGAAAATGTAAGTTTATTTTATTTGTTATTATATTTTTGACTACAATTATGTATGTAATACATGCTTGTGATACTCATCTGACTTCTTTTTTTTACCCATACCTACCATGCTCTACTTCATGTAATTAAATCCCATTTCACTCCTATACCTATGTTTTTCCCCCATTTTTTGAGTTTTCTTTCTTCCTCATTGCTCAGCTTTCACTTGACTTCTGGCCCCCTTTCCTTGATATTAGTCAAACTTTGGAGAAATTGATATGGATGTCCTATTTTAGTATGAGTGTTCCACTGTCATTCTCATAACTTTGAAACACCAGGAGTATCTGTATTAACATATGTAGGTGCAAGAAAAAGAAGTTTTTTTTGTTTTTTTTTCTATCCACTCCTTTTATTTTATTTCGTGTGTGGATCACATAACCACAGAGGTGGTTCTCCTTTTATTAACCTCCATAGCACAACTGGGACAGAAGTGCAAACTATCATCTACCTATCTGGGAGTGGAGTGGTTGGATACAGGGAGATGGAACATTTGCAGATAGTAAAGTTCTGCTGTCGGTTTTTTTTCCTTTCCTTTTTGGAAAAAGAAGTTTTAAGAACAAGGACAGCACTAGTCTATACATAGAAACAAATATATCTAGTCAATATGTTGAAAATTAAATAAAACTAATAAATTGATTTCTGTTGTCTATGATCAGTCAAACTAAACAGCATCTAATTTCTCCTACAATGAAGGCCTCACAACAAATAAGAAATCAATAGATTAGGCCTTGTAACAACTGTGCCACCACTCTACCAGTAAGAATATTTTTTCCTGCAGTGCCACAATGCCCAGAGGAAGCTTGACTCCCAGGAGCTCTAACATGCCCAGAAAAACAGGGGAGAAGACCGCAACAACTGCCCCAACACCTGGAGTAACTGTGATGCCTGGGATCCAGTGATGCAAGAACCCACACCCAGCCAGTGGCATGAGTTCCTTCCAATTTAAACATGCATATGGAGCAGAATTTGGGCACTAGCTCTACACCAGCTCCTACAACACAGAGAGGCCAATACGTAAACATAGTAAAAGCAATATACAGCAAACTTATAGCCAACATCAAATTAAATGGAGAAAAACTTGAAGCAACCCCACTAAAAAGAGGGACTAGACAAGTCTGCCTACTCTCTCCCTATCTATTTAATACACTACTTGAAGTCTTAGCCAGACCAGTTAGACAAAAAAGGACATCAAAGGGATATAAATTGGAAAGGAAGAAGTCAGTCTATGACTATGTGCAGATCTTATGATAGTATACTTACATGACCCCAAAAATTCCATCAGAGAATTACTACTACAGCTGAAAAACAACTTCAGAAATGTAGCTGGATATAAAATTAAGTCAAATCAGTAACCTTCATCTACTCAACAGATAAACAGGCTGAGAAACAAATCAGGGAAACGAAACCCTTGACAATAGTCAAAAATAATACAAAATACCTTGGTGAGACTCTAACCAAGCAAGTGAAAGATCTGTATGAAAAGAATTTCAAGTTTCTAAAGAAAGAAATCGAAGAAAATCTCACAAGATGGAAAGATCTCCCATGCTCATGGATTGGCAGGATTAATATAGTAAAAATAGGAATCTTGACAAATACATACCACAGATTCAATGCAATCCCCATCAAAATTTCTACTCAATTCTTCAAAGTGTTTGAAAGAGCAATTCTCAAGTGCATTTAGAATAACAAAAAACTGAGGAGAGTGGAAACTGTCCTCAACAGTAAAAGGACTTCCAGGGGAATCACCATCCCTGACTTCAAGCTGTATTACAGAGCAATAGTGATAAAAATTGCATGATATTGGTACAGAGACAGGCAGGTAGATCAATAGAATAAAATTAAAGACCCAAAAGTGAGCCCCTGTGCCTATAATCACTTGATTTTGACAAAGGAGCTAAAAACATCCAGTGGAAAACAGACAGCATTTTCAACCAATGGTGCTAGTTCAACTGGCAGTCAGCATGGAGAAAAATGAAAATTGATCCATTCTTTTTATTTTTTTAATTAATTAGTTTACTTTTACACTCCAGTTTATTCCCATCCAGTTCCATCCCAGACTGTTCCACATCCCATATATCCTCCCTTCCCACCCCTCAGTCTCCACAAGTCTGTCCCCACACTACTTACCCCACCAGAACTCTAAATTTCCTGGGGCCTCCAGTCTCTTGAAGGTTAGGTTCACTTTCTCTGGCTGAATACAGACCAGGGAGTCCTTTCCTATATATGTGTTGGAAGCCTCAACTCAGCTGGTGTATGCTGTCTGGTTGGTGATCCAGTATCTGAGATCTCCCCTTGAGGTGGACCCAATTTTGGGCCTATCCTGGACCTTCTTTTCCTCAGGCTCTTCTCCATTTCTAACCCTGCATGTCTTTCATACAGGAAGAATTATGGGTCAAACCTACGACTGTGGGATACTGGAGGTGGGTTCAATAATTTCCCTCTCCCAACTATAAGACATTTCTTCTTTGGTCCCAACCTCCCTTGGAGTCCTAAAGATTCTCTCACTTTCCAGGTCTCTTATATATTCCTGAATGTCCTCCCACCCCCTTTCCTCCCAAGGTCACCTCTTTCCATTCTTTCTGCTGGCCCTCAGAACTTCAATCCTTTTCCCTGAAGCAATACCAGAAAATGATCCATTCTTATTGACTTGTACAAAGCTAAACTCCAAGTGGATCAAGGACCTCCAAATAAAACCAGATACACTGAAAGTAATAGAAGAGAAAGTTGAAAAGAGCCCCGAACACATAGGCACAAGGGAAATTTTCCTGAACAGAACACCAATGGCTTACGCTCATGAGATCTCATAAAATTACAAAGCTTCTGTAAGGCAAAGGACACTGTCAATAAAACAAAACAGCAACCAACAGATTGGGAAAAGGTCATTGTCAATCTTACATCTGACATATGAGCACTGGGGAAATTTTTCTGGACAGAATATGAATGGCTTATGCTCTAAGATAAACAACGGACAAATGGGACCTCATAAAACTGCAAAATTTCTTCAAGACAAAGGACACCTTCAATGAGACAAAGTGTCAATCAACAGACTGGGAAATGTTCTTTACCAATCCTTCATTTGATAGAGGGTAATTCCAAGATATACAAAGAACTCAAGAAGTTAGTCTCCAGAGAATCAAATAACCCTATTAAAATGGGGTACACAGCAAAACAAAGAATTCTCCACTGAGAACTATTGAATAGCCATGAAGCACCAAAATAAAATGTTCAACATCCTTAGTCATCATGGAAATGAAAATCAAAACGACCCTGGGATTCCACCTCATAGCAGTTAGAATGGCTAATATCAAAAAGTTAGGTGACAGCAGATGCTTGCGAGGATGTAGAGAAAGAGGAATACTCCTCCATTATTGGTGGGATTGCAAGCTGGTGCAACCACTCTGGAAATCAGTCTGGATGTTCCTCAAAAAACTGGACATTGCACTAACTAAGGACCCAGCTATACCACTTCTGAGAATATACCACTTCTGACCACCCAAAGATGGTCCAACATATAACAAGGACACATGCTGCACTATGTTCATAGCAGCATTATTTATAAGAGCCAGTGTCTGGATCAATAATGGAACAAGTTTATAATGAGCAGTTGATCTCCTTGCTTCAGATTATTATATAATCTGTGACAGGTTCGCCCTTATTCAGAAAGGCTATAAGTGAATTCATTTTAGGAAACATTTCTGCTATCAATATGGTTCTCCTGTTGTTATTAAACATATACAACAATCATTAAGTAATAGCCCACCAATTTGGATCGTATCTCTTCAGATCTATGAAATATACTATCTTGTAGTGATGTTATATATACAAATAAGATGACTTCTTAAGTCTAATGATGATCCTAGAAGTATTCAGACCTAAAATTAAGTAATCATTAAGTAATAGCCCACCAATTTGGATCGTATCTCTTCAGATCTATGAAATATACTATCTTGTAGTGATGTTATATATACAAATAAGATGACTTCTTAAGTCTAATGATGATCCTAGAAGTATTCAGACCTAAAATTATAGCAGTGATTATTAAGGTCTTTCACAATGGCACTGTTATTGGGTCTTTCTTTGATAGTCAAAACTGAAGTGAGAACTCTGCCAGTCTCCCACGTGTCACCAGTTAATTGATATTAGATAGTAACCAGACTTTCTCCTACACAGAGCACATTCTAATACATTTTATAACAATTTACTAAAAGTCATAAAAAGGGAAATAATTTATTATAGGTGCTAGGATAGAAGACAAAATATTGACTGGGTTTATCTATAAAAAATGTCACTAATAACTTAGTTATGGTTTTAAACCTTCAGTGAACCTGTGGGACTGTAACACTTGATGTATATTTAGTCAGATAATTACTACTAATGGATATGCATGTAAACATTCTCTGTTGTAAACTTCTATTTCAATTTGATTTGATTTATTGTGTGAACTTGTGATGAAGTTTTTAACATTTGATCATGTATTCAGAAACATGAATAAGTACTGAGGACAAAGAGATGAGAACAACTAGATAGAAGAAACTTTTTTTCTCTTTAGGAGAAGTTTTTGCCTTTCCCACCTTAGAGTAGAAACTTTTTCTTTTTCCCACTTCGAATAACTTTTCCCTTTCCCCACTTAAGATCTTTCCACTTTCCCTCTTAGATAGCTTTCCTAGGAAACATTTTAAAACTTAGTAATAAAGGCTGTAATCACTTATCAAAGTGTTCCTTTTTCTTCATGTGACCTCTAACTAGCAAGCTGAAAGTTAGAGGCCACAGTTCTTGCTGAGATAGTACAAACACTATTTACATAATCCTTTGCTGATTTAAGAAGAGGTGCTAAAGTGCCAGAGATTGCAGTTTCTGGCCTGAGAGGAACACAGAAGACAGGTCAGTTACAGTAGCATAGTAACGTAGACTTAGATAAGTAAACTTTATTTTTATTATACAGCAACTCTAAATATCTTGAAGGACCAAGTCTTACCTCCATATCTCTTAAGACAAATTCTTCCATTCCACTGATGCTCTTCCAGCTCTGCTGCCTCAAGAAGAACCAACAAGAAAGAAGATACTCTGCTGGAGCTGCCCTCCCCCACTCCCTGCCCCCACTGGGCAAACAAGAAGCTGAAAAAGAGCCCAGATGTTCTTCAACAGAGGAATGCATTCAGAAAATGTGCAACATTTCCAAAATGGACTACTACTCAACTATTTCAAAACAGTGATTTCATGAAAATCTAAAAATATCCAGGGCGAGGCAACCCAGTCCCAAAAGAACACACATGGTATGCACTCACTGATAAGTAGATTTTAGCCCAAAGGCTCAGAATACCCAAGATACAATTTACAGACCACATGAAACTCAAGAAAAAGGAAGACCAAAGTGTAGATTCTTCAGTACTTTGTGGAAGGGGAAACAAAATACTCACAGGAGGAAATACGGAGACAAAGTGTGGAACAGAGACTTAAGGAAAGGCCATCCAGAGATTGCCCCACCTGAGGATCCATCCCATATTACAGTCACCAAACCAAGACATTATTGAGGATGCCAAGAAATGCATGCTGACAGGAATCTCATATAGCTGTCTCCTGAGAGACTCTGACAGAGCCTGACAAATACAAAGGTAGATGCTGATAGCCAACCATTGGACTGAAACCAGGGTCCCCAGTGGAAGAGTTAGAAAGGACTAAAGGAGCTGAAGGGTTTGCAACCCATGGGATGAACAACAATATCAACCAACCAGGCACTCTAGAGCTCCCAACAAAAGAGTACCCATGGAGCAACCCATGGCTCTAGCAGCATATATAACAAAGGATGTCCTTGTAGGACATCAGTGGAAGGAGAAGCCCTTTGTCCTGTGAAGGCTAGATATCCCAGTGTAGGGGAATGCTAGAGTGGGGAGGTGGGAGAGAGTTCAGGGGGAAGTGGGGAGCACCCTCATAGAAGCCGGGGAAGGGGGGATTGGATAGGTGTTTTCTGGAGGGGAAACTTAGGAAGGGGATAACATTTGAAATGTAAATAAAGACAATATCCAATAAAATATAATATGTTTCCTTATAGTTGCTATTTTGCTTCCAGTCTCTAAAGCTGGTGAATATGATCGCCATCTTTTCTTTCCCAGTTGTTCCCAACTTCTATTAGCATAAAGAATGCATAATGATGTGAGTTAAGCTTGGCATAAAGTAGGCTAACGTTTTAAGTTGTCCAGTATGTTTACTGCAAATCTTATTTTATGTTTATTTTGCCACCACCTATTTTTATTTTAGGTGAAGTGTATGTGTACCAGGTATGACTTTGATGCTTATAGAAAACAGAAGATGGCATCAAATATCCTGGAACTGGAGCTACCCAGTGAATGTGATTGTTGGGGAGAGGGCGGTAATGGGGAGGGGAACACTCATATAGAACGGTTATTAGTAACCATACAGATGCTGTGAATAAAACATTGGTCCTATGAAAGAGCAGGAATTATTCTTCATGATATTCCTTTCCAGACCCAATATAATTGTAATATGTTCTCTTGTCCCTATGAGAGTACCTAGGTCAGAAGATAAATTATTGATATCACTAGTTGCACTTTGCAAAAAGAATCAACATTAAGTCTTATATTAACTTTTGCCATGCTTCATCGTAATTTTCACTGATGATTCAAAAGCAGGGATTTGAATAATGGAACACTGTTCACCTTCTTTCATTCCTAGTAATTTTACAAGACACTGAACACCCAGATATCCTCAAGCAAAAAAGTAGTTACTCACCTCAGTTCAACAGCTACCTATTTATCATCTGCTATATACAAAGCATAATGGTAGTATTTGAGAAAAGTACTGGTATATGTAACAGGCTATAAACTAAAAGAGATTTCACTTAAGTGTAAGAAGTAAGACACAGACAAAAAGATTTAAGGTACAAAACAAAAGGCAGCCTGAAGTAAATGGTGTGATCTCTTAAACAGTGAAAGTGTTTGCATATAACGGATGAAATAAGGAAGATTCATGTGAAAAGAAATAAAGCTCTAAGCAGGACTTTAAGAATTAGTAAAATCATAGCTAGAAATAAATGAAGTGCAGAAAGAATGACAAATAGTATTATTAAACCAAGACAACTGAGAAAGGATGATGGTTACAATAAATGAAGTTAGGAAACTGACAGCAGTATTTTGATCATTTGCATAATTAAAACATTTTAAGCAAATGAAATGACTAAAATTTGAAAATATAACCTGACTTATATTGTGAGATTTTATAAGCAGACTTAGGAACTTGTACTTAATTTGCTAGGAATAAGACATTGATTATAACATTTTGAGATTTGTGATTAGGAATTTAACTCTAGTAACCACATGTCCTTCAGTGTATGCAGACAAATGTGAAAAAAAGCAGAAAATAATTGTTGATAAGAATACTGTTTCAGAAGGAGGCAGGAACCAGGTTCACACCACAGGAATTTTGAATTGAAGTAAAAGGGGCCACATCAGAAGACTGGAAGAAATTTGTACATTGCAAGGCAATGATATTAATATACCTAAAGCAAAAAGGAGTATTGTTCTGTACCCCAAGAAAACAGGAACTAGCAGAAGAATTCCTGAAACATGATCAGCTGCTGTGAAATAGGCTGTTAGTGTCTTGAGTTTTGCCTTTCAGGACCTGAGTGCCCTAGCTTTGAGGACCTTCACTGGGTAAGGAAACTCATCACAACTGATCCAGAACCCAGGTAAAAGTTCACATAGCTTCTGTTCACAGTTGATTTGTGAAGGTAATGTACAGGAATATTGGATAAACTCTTGGTCTAAAAATATTATTTCAATCAAATATGCTACTAGGTTGGTTGTTCAGCCTCTGCAATCCCCCAAAGATCAAGCTCTGTTAGTCTTCCTATGCACTTCATATCCCCTTCCAGAAATCTTTCCCCATCTCTTCCACATGACCTCCCGAGTTCCCTCCAATGTTTTGGCTATGGACACCTGCAACAGTTTCCATCAGCTGCTGTGTGGAGCCTCTCATAGGACAGTTATGCTAGGTTCCTTTCTGAAAAGCATAACAGAATATCATAGTAGGGTCAGAGATTGGGCTTGCCCAAGGAATGAGTCTCAAATTAGACCAGTTGATTGTCTGTGGTCTCAGTCTCTATCTTTATCCCTGCCATTCTTGTAGAGTGGACAAAATTTGGACTGAAAGTTTTGTGGGGTTATTGCCTGCCTAAACGTAGTAGACACTTCAGGTTTCATATTTCCATTGCTGGGAGTATCACCTTAGATTTGTGGGAGCCTACCCCAACCCAAGACCCTTGAGATCCCCCATGTCCCACCTATACAAGCAGCCAGTTTCCATTCCTCCTGATCTTCTCTCCTGTCTCTCCACACACTTGATTCTGCACATCCCCACATCTCCCTCTGTATCCCATCTCCCTACTAGTCACATCCATCTGCTTCTTGTGACTATTTTATTCCATAGTTTTTTTTTTTTTTGTGAAAAATCAAGCATTCTTGTTTTGGCATACCTTTTGTTTAACTTCTGTGGTTTGATGGAGAGTAGAATGGGTATCTTTTACTTAATAGATAATATCCACTCATCAGTCAGTATATATCATGCATGTCATTTTGGGTCTTGGTTACTTCACTCGGGATGATATTTTCTAGTTCCATCCATTTGCCTGTAATGTTCATGATGCCCTTGATTTCAATAGTTAAGTACATTGTATAAAGAAACCACGTTTTCTGTATCCATTCCCCAATTGAGTGGCATCTGGGTTGATTCCAGTTTCTGGCTATTATGGATAAAGCTGCTGTGAACATAATGGAGCAAATGTTCTTGTGGTGTGGTGGAACATATTTAGCTATATGCCAAACAGTAGTATAGCTAGGTCTTGAGATAGAATTATTCCCAATTTTCTGGAACACACCAAAGTTATTTCCAGAGTTGTTGGTTGAGTATGCACTTTCACTAGCAATGTATTTATGTTCCCCTTCCTCCACATCCTTAACACCTTGTGCTTTCACTTGAGTTATTTGTCTTAGCAATTCTGATGTGTATAAGGTGTAGTCTCAGGGTCATTTTGATTTGCATATACCTGATGATTAAAGATGTTGAACATTTTAGCCATTCAAGTTTCCTCCATTAAGAATTCTACTTAGGAATGCTTCTTCTTCTTTAAAAGGGGAACAAGAATACCCCTTGGGAAGCTAAAGTTTAGAACAGAGGCAGAAGGAACACCCATTCAGAGCCTGCCCCACATGTGGCCCATACATACAGCCACCAAACTAGATAAGATGGATGAAGCAAAGAAGTGTGAGGCTGAGGAACCGGATGTAGATCCCTCCCCTGAGAGACTCCAAACAGAATATGGCAAATACATAAGCAAATGCCAGCAGCAAACCACTGAACTGAGAACAGGACACCCGTTGAAGGAATCAGAGAAAGGACTGAAAGAACTTGAAGGGGATCAAGACCCCATATGAACAACAATGCCAACCAACCAGAGCTTCCAGGGACTAAGCCACTACCCAAAGACTATACATGGACTGACCCTGGACTCCAACTGCATAGGTAGCAATGAATAGCCTAGTAAGAGCACCAGTGGAAGGGGAAGTCCTTGGTCCTGCCAAGACTGAACCCCCAGTGAACGGGATTGTTGGGGGGAGGGCAGTAATGGGGGAGGATGGGGAGGGGAACACTCAATATAGACAGGGAGGGAGTGGGTTAGGGGGATGTTGGCTTGGACCTAGGAAATAACAATTGAAATGTAAATAAGTTAATAAAGATGGAGGAAAAAAAGAATTCTGCTTATATCTCTACCCCATTTTTTAATTGGGTTATTTGTTTTGTTTAGTTTGTTTTTTTGTACCTATGTATGTATGTCTAACTTCTTAAGTTCCTTCTATATTTCACTAATAGACCTCTGTTGGATATAGGGTTGATGAAGATGATTTGAATCTAAAGGCTGCTATTTGGTTCTGTTGACTGTGTCCTTTATAGAAGTTTTCCTGTTTCATGAGATCGCATTTATTATTGACACATTTGTGTTCTTTTCAGGAAGTTGTCACATATTACAATGAGTTCAGTGCTATTGCACCCTTTCTGTTCAATTACATTTAGTATATTCCATTTTTGTTGAGGTCTTTGACCCATTTGGAATTGAGTTTTGTGGAGAGTAAGAAAGAGATCTATTGGCATTCTTCTACATGGAGGCAACCAGTTAGACCATCACCATTTGTTGATGACATTTCCATTGTATGATTTTGGCTTCGTTGTCAAAAGTCAAGTATACTTGGCTGCATGCCTTTATTTCTGGGTCATCATTTCAATTCCATCAATCATGCTGTCTGATTCCTAGTGCTCTGTAGTATAGCTTGAGGTCAAGGATGGTAGTATCTCCAGAAGTTCTTTTATTGCACAGGATTGTTTTAGCTATCCTGTTTTGTTTTGTTTTTAATTTTCTTTTCAATATGAAGTTGAGAATTGTTCTGCCATGGTCTGTATGGAATAATTAGGGAAAGAGTAGAAGATATTAGGGAAAAGGGTGACTCTACAGGAAGACCAGCAGTCTCAACTAACCTGGACCCTCAAGATTTCTCATACACTGGGCCAACAACCAGGCAGCATACACTAGCTGGTATGAGATCCCGGACACCAAAGAACTGCCTCATGGCCTCAGTGAGAGAAGATACATTTAACATTTGAGAGACTTGTGGCCCCAGGGAGTAGGGAGGTCTGGCGTTGTGGGTGGCATGTGGACATCCTCTTGGAGACAGGGGTGGAGGAATGTGATGATAAACTGTAGGAGGGCAGACACGGGGAGAGGGATAATGACTGGACTGTAAAATGAGCTAAAGATAATTAAAACTACAACGAAATAAAACAAAAACCAAACCAACAAACAAACAAAATAGAATTGTGTTAGAATTTTGATGGGAATTACATTAAATCTGTACATTCCTTTTGGTAAGATTGGCATTTTTCTATGTTAATATTCGTGAATTATGAACAGGGAGATCTTTCCAAATTCTGCCATATTCTTCAATTTTTCTTTCATCAGAAACTTGAAGTACCTGTCTTTCAAGTCTTTTACTTGCTTGGTTAGAGTTATGCCAAACTATTGCATATTTTGTGTGTTTTTTGTGAAGGATGTTGTTTTCCTAGTGTTTCTTTCTCAGCCCATTTATGAAAATGAGCAACTGATTTTATTTTTTTAGTTAATTTTGTATCCAGCCCCTTTGCTGAATATGTTTATCAGTTGTACTTGTGTGGTACAGGTTTTGGCAACACTTATAAATACTATCATATCATCTGAGAATAGAGATTCTTTGACTTCTTCCTTTCCAATTTATATTGCCTTAATCTCCTTTGTTTTCTTATTGCTCCATCTAAAACTTCAAGTACAACATAAAAGAGATACAAAGTGAGTGGACAGCCTTGCCTTTTCTGTGATTTCAGTGGAATTGCCTTAAGTTTCTCTCCATTTAATTTGATATTGGCTATTTGTTTGCTGAATATTGCCATTATTGTGTTTAGTTTTATGTCTTGTATCACTGATCTTTACAAAAGTTTTAACATGAAAGGTATTTTCAATGTTTAATGAGATGGTCATGTTGGTTTTTTTCTTTGAATTTGCTTATATGGCAGGTTATATTGATGGACAGATTGGAAATGTTCTTTAAATTTTTGTTCTTGTGAGGCTTGTCTGTTTCTACTTTGTGGAATCGTTTGAGAAGTATGGTAGAACTCTGTGCTAAAATATCTGGCTTTGTTTTTTTGTTTGTTTTTGGTTTGTTTTTGTTGTTTTGTTGTTGTACTTTTTTTTTTATTTGGGGGGCTTTTAATGACTGTGTGTAGTTCCTTAGGGGTTATAGGACTTTGCGAATAGTTTACATGATCTTAATTTAACTTGGTAAGTGTTATCTATCTATAAAATCATCCATTTCATTGAAATTTTATGAAATCCAGGCTTTCAAAGTAACATTTAGCAATTTTTTCTTTCAATTTCTTCAGTGTCTGTTTTGTCTTCATTTTCATTTCTGATTTTTTTTAACTTTGGATGCTATCTCCGTGTCTTTTTAATTAGTTTGGCTATGGGTTTGTATATGTTGTTGATTTTCTCAAACAATCGACTATTAGTTTTGTTCATTCTTTTTATTTTTGTCTTACTTTCTAATTGATTTCAATCCTGGGTTTCATTATTTCTTGAAACTTACTTTTCCTGGGTATGTTTGCTTCTTTTTTCTAGAGGTTTCAGGTATGTTTTCAAATCATCAGTATGATAACTCTCTCATTTCTTTATGAAGGCACTTAGTGCTATGAACTTTCCTCTGAGAATTGCTCTCATTGTGTCCCAAAATTTTGAGTATATTGTGCCTTCATTTTCATTGAATTTTAGAAAGTCTTTGTCTTTATTTCTTCTCTTAGCCCATGGTCATTGAGTTGACAGTTGTTCGGTTGATATGAATTTGTAGGCTTTGTGCTGACTCTGTTGTTGTTAAGTCCAGTTTTAATCCATGGTTATCTGATAACATGCAGAGTTATTTCAATCTTGTGTGTATTGAGGCTTGCTTTTGAAGTGAGTACATGATCAAATTTGGAGAAGGTTTCATGAGAGCCAGAGAAAAACATATATTCTTTTGTATTAGGATTAAATATTATATAGATTTATATAGATGCCTGTTGGATCCATTTGTTTCACAACTTCTGTTAGTTTCATTATTTCTCTATTTAGTTTCTGTTTTAATGTCTTGTCCATGGATGAGAGTGGAATGTTAAAGTCTCCCACTATTAAAATATGTATTTTGACATGTGGTTTATTATTTAGTAATGCCTCTTTTATGAAATTTTCAGCATTTTACTCAGAGCTAATGCCTGTCTTTTTTCCTAATGTCTATTTCTTTTATGCAGCAGAATTATGGATCCTCTTTATGCATCTACTCTTACAGGTTGTGTCTTTGATTGGTGAATTGAATACATTGATATTGAGAAATATTAATGACCAATGACTTTTAGTTCATGTTATATTGATGTTGGTGATGTTAGTATGTGTGAAGGTGTGGTGCATGTGTGTGCTTCCATTCTTTTTAGTATTTTTGTGAAGTTATTAATTTCTTGATTTTTCTTGGGTACAGTTAACTTCCTTGTCTTGGAGTTTTCTTCTTAGTATTCTTTGTAGGACTGGATTAGTAGAAATTATTGCTTATATTTGGTTTTGTCGTGCAATATCTTTGTTTCTCTGTATGGTAATTGAATCTTTTGCTTTGTATAGTAGTCTGAGCTAACATCAATTGTGCCTTATGGTCTGCAACATATCTGTCTAGGCCCTTCTGGTTTTTGGAATCTGTCTTAAGATATCAGCTTTAGGTCTTATAAGTCTGCCTTTATATGGTAATTGGAAATTTTCCCTTGTAGTTTTTAATATTCTTTCTTTATTTGGTATATTTAGTGTTTTGATTATGATATGGCAGGAGGATTTGTTTTTTTCCTGGTTCAATCTGTTTAGTGTGCTGTAACTTTCTTGTACCTTTATATCCATCTCTTTTTTATTTTATGGAAATTTTCTTCTATGATTTTTTGAAGATATTTTCTTGGCACTTAATCTGGGAGTCTTCTCCTTCTTCTGTTCAAAGTTTATTCTTAGATTTGGTCTTTTCATATTCTCCAAAATTTCCTAGGCGTTTTGTGTTAGAAACTCTTTAAATTCTTCATGTTCTTTGACTGGGGTACAATTTCTTCTATCATATCTTCTGCATCTGAGATTTTGCAGTCCAACTTTTATATTCTCTTCTTGATGCTTATATTTGTAGTTCCTGTTCTATTTCCCAGATTTTCCAACTCCACGGTTGTCTCATTTGTGTATTTTTTATTACATTTCTTTCCATTTTCAGGTATTGAAGAGATTTAATTAGTTTCTTCACATTTTTATTATATTTTATTTTATTTTTTTATATTTATTCATTTTCCTTTCAAATACCTCTGTTTCATTGTATTTTCCTATATTTTTGTAAGGGGTTTATGTCTTTCTTCTTTAAAGGCTTCTATCATCTTCGTAAGATAAGATGTAAGCACGTTGTCTAGTTCTTCAGGTGTGTTAGGTTTTCCAGGTATTCCTGTAGTAGGGAGCTGGGTTCTGATGTTACCATATTGCCCTGGATTTTGTTGATTCTTCAGTTAGCCTTATCCATCTGTTTATGTCTGGTGTTGACTGACGTGGTAGTCACTGGTGGTAGCAGACCTCTGGGATTGCAGATAGTCCTAGTAGTCACATTTAATGGCAGCAGGCCTCTTGTGGTCTTGGGTGGAAATAGGTCTCCTTGGAAGGAGACAATGCTAGTTGTCCTGGTTGTCCAAGGAACACCTACCAGGAGGCAGGCTGAGCTGTGGACCAGGAAATGGAGTATAGATACGGTATTGCAAGCAGAGTAGTTGGGCACATATGTGATGGGCAGACATTACAGCAGCTCTGCTTGTTGAGATCCTAACAGGTTGTATCTGGGGCCTAGGTATCTAACCTTATTTTCCAGGAAGCAGCAGACATCAAGAGTGGCAGGCTGCGCTGTAGCCTAGAGCTGTAGTGTGCAGATCTGAGATTGCAGGGAGATGGATAGTTAACTGTTAAACAGAAAAGGAAGGACAAGTTACATCAATGGAAAACAAACTAAGTCAAATAAAAGGGTAACAGCAAATGGATGCTAAATATTGAAAAGCTAAAGGACAAATGTGAATAAGGAAACAGCTGTATGAAAATATGAGTGTTTAAAAGACAATGAGATGAATTTCCAAATCTATAGAATGAAGAATAATATTTCATAATGTCAAATTGCCTCTCTAACATTTGATTGGAAGAGCTGATGATGAAATTCTAAGAAATAAAGTAATATCTTGACATGCCCAAAATCCTAATGGTAGTGCACTGTACAGCTATTCATTTAATATATTTTATAGTCTCTTTCTGAATCTATGAAGAATTTTCTTAATTGTTTTTTCTTTTTTTATTACTTTTTTTACAGTAATTGTTTTATTCTTATTATGAGTTCTACACTTCCTCTCCCATCTCGATCCACTCCCTTTCTGACTCATTGGAAAACAAAAAAAAAGTTTTATAAACAATAAAGTTATATATAATATAACAGAGCAAATTAAGCATATTTGCAATTGTACAATAAAAACAAACAGAAGAAAAATAACCCAAGAAATATGTGTGTGTGTGTGTGTGTGTGTATGCATGGAGAAAGAGAGAGAGAGAGAGAGAGAGAGAGAGAGAGAGAGAGAGAGCCACTTGTTTGCACAGTGAGGAATCCCCAAAAAAATGTATGAATGTGGAAGCTATTGTATGCAAAGAACCATTAAGAAAAAAAAAAACAGAAAAACTAAGTAGATAATAAAACTAAAAAGATTAAACTAAATTAAAAAAAACCCAGAGAATTAATGTCAGGACATGACATTATGAGACAAAGATGATCTAAAAATGATGATATAATTTTCTGTTGGTCACCTCTTTGATTTCTTCAATTTTGTTGTATTCTGATATAAGAATATGATCTGTCTATATTATACATTTGAAATTTATTTTTGAAGTATACATATTCCTTAGCTACCAAAAAGAAATTATCATTCTCTGGTTGGAATATTCTAGGCAATCTATATTTTAGGATATACATATGGGTATGTGTATATATGCTATGAAAAAATAGTTTTATAAGGACAATGCTCATTTTAATCACATTCTTTTATAGCAATTGTTTAGCCATAAAAGGAATTGAGATAGAAAGATAAAATAAAGCATAAACGGGTCAACTCTAGATGGTCTCCAACTTAAAAAGTTTCAGGTGACAGCAAATGCTGGCGAGGATATGGAGAAAGAGGAACACTCCTCCATTGTTGTTGGGATAGCAGACTGGTACAACCATTCTGGAAATCAAACTGGAGGTTCCTCAGAAAATTGGACATTGCACTACCTCTCTTGGGCATATACCCAAAAGATGCTCCAACGTATAACAAAGATACATGCTCCATTATGTTCATAGCAGCCTTATTTATAATAGCCAGAAGCTGGAAAGAACCCAGATGCCCTTCAACAGAGGAATGGATACAGAAAAAGTGGTACATCTACACAATGGAATATTACTCTGCTATCAAAAACAATGACTTTATGAAAATCATTGGCAGATAGATGCAACTGGAAAATATCATCCCAATCACAGAAAACACACATGGTATGCACTCATTGATAAGTGGCTATTAGCCCAAATGCTTGAATTACTTTAGATGCACAGAACATGTGAATCTCAAGGATGACCAAAATGTGAATGCTTCACTCCTTCTTAAAAGGGGAATAAGAATACCCTTGGGAGGGAATAGGGAAGCAAAGTTTAGAACAGAGGCAGAAGGAACACCCATTCAGAGCCTGCCCCACATGTGGCCCATACATATACAGCCACCAAACTAGGTAAGATGGATGAAGCAAAGAAGTGCAGGCTGACAGGAATGAGATATAGATATCTCATGAGAGACACAGGCAGAGCATATCAAATATAGAGGCGATTGCAAGCCGCAAACCATTGATCTGAGAACTGGATCCCAATTGGAGGAATTAGAGAAAGGACTGAAGGAGCTGAAAGGGCTTGCAACTCCATAAGAACAAAAATGCCTACCCAAAAGAGCTCCTAGGAACTAAACCACTACCCAAAAGACTATACATGGACTGACCCTGGGCTCCAACTGCATATGTAGCAGAGGATGGCTTTGCTGGAAACCAATGGAAGAAGCCCTTGGTCCTGCCAAGTTTGGACACACAGTGTAGGGTAATGTCATGGGAGTGGGGGTGGATGGGGAAGGTAACACCCTTATAGAAGAAGGGTAGTGGGATAGGTTAGGGAGCTTATGTCCAGGAAACCGGGAAAGGGAACAACATTTGAAATGTAAATAAAAATCCAATAAAAGAAATAAAAAAGAATTACTATTCCATTTCAAAATAATTCTATAGATATTTTAGGAAAAGATGCCATAAAACAAAAAAAAAAAAAATCATGGTTACAGTTTCTTATAGTCCTTCTTCTATAGTTTTATGCTGCTTCAACGAATAGATGTTGATAAGGAAACATCCAAATCTTTTCTTGTGAATAGAATACCTACCGTGTATATTCCAACAAATTGTCTGCTGTCTTGAAAATGGTAGCTGACTTAAAATCCCAGATGTTTGCTGTGGTTTGGATCAAACAATATTGAATTTGGTATGTATTTCTTGTATTTTAAGTTATTTTGTTGAGAATGGTTTCATTGAAATTTTGCCAGTAATTTCAAATTTATAATGTAATAGTTGAACAATGTGATATGTTTAAAATAATATCCACATTTTTATAAACTCTTTCAAAATGTGACATATATTTTCTTTTAATATAATTGTTAGTGTATGCTATAATATAATTTAAATTTTATTGATTAAATATGTTTTCCCTCTTTATTTTAATACCCCAACTCTTTCCCCCATCCTCTCTTGCTCTCTTTCTAAATTGATGTCCTCTATGTTTAAATTGATTTATATCCCTTTTAATACAATTAATCAGAAGTAATTTGAGAATATCAAGTGTGTCTAAGGCATAAAGTGTACCCTAAATATTATTTCTGCATTTAAATTACCTACTCTTAGGAAAACAGCTGATATATTGAAAGGTAATTCATGAAAGAAGCCACACATCAAGGAGTTAAGGGCTCCTTTAACATACAGCACAAGCACAGCAAGGTGTCAGTAAATCATGGGAGAAACAGCTTCTTAGCTAGTCTTCATTCAGATGGCTTCCAACCGCGATGTAACATCACTAAAACAGTAGAGAAGACATTGAGTCATTTCCACTCAACAGAACTATTGTTGAATGCCGTGACCAATGCTGCTTTCATTTATTTTTAACTTTCCAGACAATAGTAATTAATAGAGTCAAGAGTTACATGGATGGACTTGCCAAAATGCTTTCTTTTTAGAATACCAGTACACATTTGTATGCACATGGCCATGCTTTCTACAATGAATTAAATGGGCTACTCCTATAAAACTTTAAGCAAGCTCTAATTAAATGCTTTTATAGGACTTATCATTGTCATGGTGCCTCTTAAATAGACATAGAATACTAAGGCATTGGCACAAAGTACAAATATTTATTCTTGAATATTTTCAGAGAATGCTGCTAGTATATTAGTTGTTTCATTTGTGGTGCTTTGAATATGCTCGTGCCATGGAAAATAGCACTGTTAGGAGGTATAGCAATACAAGAGTTGGTATGATCTTACTAGAGGAAGTGTATCACTTTAGAGCAGATGTTGAAATCTTTATTGTCTGCCTAGTAGGAAAAGAGATCCTCCTTATGGCTTCCTGTTGTATATTCTGCCTGTCTTCAGACCAGAATTTAGAACTCTCAGTTCCTTCAGTAACATATGTGCCCATACCCTACAATGCTGAAACTGTAAGCCAGCCCTAATAAAATGTTTTACTTTATAATTACTACCTCGGTAATGGTGTCTCTTCATAGGAATGAAACTCTAAGACAGCATTTTGAATATATTGAATAAACAATATTTCATCAGAAGCTAATAGTTGAAATATATTGGAGAACACTGAGGGGAAAGTCATGAATATTTGGAGGGAATGCACATTTTAGCAGAAAGGAGTTAGTTTGAAGTCTTCAAGTTTGATACTTAAAAAACATGATCAATGTATAACCATAATTCTTAGGGAGCTGCAACAAACTGAATGGAGGTGGACAAAACAGGAGATGAGCTCTGAGAGTTTAAAGTATAGCTGCTATAGCAGATTTCATTGTCTGATCTAGGTCAGTGGAAAATCTATTATTTTTTGCCAGTATACATTGCAGGATAAATAATTAAAAAGGAAATAGCTCATGAAAATAACTTTTGAAACAGTTAAGACAGACATTTTAAATAAGAATTACAAATACCATTCTGCAGTGAAATGAAATAAAACTAAATAGTTTTATTTAGAAGATATATTTATTAAAATCTTTAAATGTGGTATCACAAAATTGATGAGAAAAAACGCCTTATCAAATTATCTTGGACCAATTTAATCTATTTTATTAATATTATTTTCATTAGTTGGCTAGCATAATTAAAATTAAATAAAAAGTAAATGCTAAGATTAAGACTCAGTGCCTGTTATGTTTTGTCTGTTTGGTCCAGGAAATGGCACTATTAGTTAAGTGTGGCCTTGTTGGAGTAGGTGTACCACTGTAAGCATGGGCTTTAAGACCATCATCCTAGCTCTCTGGAAGACATTTTTCTCCTGTCTTTCTTTGGATAAAGATGTAGAAATGTCAGCTACTCCAGCCCCACATCTACGTGGATGCTACTAAACTTCTGTCTTGATGATAAAGAACTTAGCCTCTGAACCTGTAAGCCAGCCACAATTAAATGTTATTCTTATAAGTGTTACCTTGGTCATGGCTTACATTTATAGTAGTAAAATCCAAACTAAGAAGACAGTGCTCTCATTGCTCAGTGCTTTCCTATCTCCCACTCTTTCATTAGAAATTCAGTTTTCAAAATAAGTAATTATTTCCATTTTTAAAAACTCTTCTTGAGCCAAGAGCATATTCCAAATTTCAGCATGAATAAATTCTACCAAAAGAGATTGTGGAGATTGAGAGCCAGAAATTAAAAATAAACATTTCCACTGAAAACTATAAATAATTTCCAAATTGTGTGGATAAAGCAGATATGATTGTGACAAAGTGCAAAAGCATGTCAGTTATTTAAATGATGCAACCATCATTCATTTTGGGTTCAAATATGCTCTAGTGCTAATAAAATAATAGAAAAGCATTTTTCTTCATTTGCTTTCCACATGTGGGTTTACAAGTAAGACAGCAGATAAAAATATACACTGAAACATCAGAAATAATCACTAAACAGATTCTATGGACTAGAGTTATGAATATTTAAATAACAATTATATTTATTTTCTTATCTGTCATAAGTTTCTAAAATAAAAGTAAATTAACAAGAAAACATAATTTTCTTTGTGATCTTTCATTCTAAAATTAATATAGGGTATTTTCGTTTATTAAAACTCTATAATCAATAAACCTTGTATGTCCTCAAGTTCATGGTCACCAACCTTACCAGAGCTCCCAATCCCACTAATAATCCTAGTTACTCTTAATCTAAATTTAAGATGAAATGATATTTCCCCTTCCTCTCCTCTTTCCTACAGCTTCCATATTTTCACAACCCTCCACATATTAATATATTCTTTTAAATAACTATTGTTTTATGAATTGCATATAAATAAGTATACACATAATTAAAAGATACTGAGTTTATTCAGTGCCTATTCATATATAGGCTTCCAGTGCTTATCACTCTGTACTGAAAAAATCAATAAGGGCCTTTTCCTTGAGAAAGATTAATTTTTTTCTCTCACAGAAGTAGTTAATCACTTGCAGATCTTCACGTGAGGTTTGGGGACTGTGATAATTTTCTCATCTCTATCAAAATGTCAACTATTGTTGGGGTTCATTACTAATTTATGTAGTTGAATAAACTGTTATGAAATTTCATGGGTACATTTTCCCTGTTATATATTGCTAGATATCACAATATCACAGAAGACTCTTTAGTCCCCTGACATTTAAAACCTTTTATTTTGATATTTTTTTATTTACATTTCAAATGTTATCCCCTTTCCAAAAACCATAAACTCCCTACTTCATCCCCCTTCTTCTATGTGGGTATTCCCCCACCCAACCACCACCCCTTCCAACTTCCCAACGCTGACATTCCCCTACACTGGGGGGTCCAGCTTTGGCAGGACCAAGGGCTTCTCTTCCAAATGGTTCTCAACAAGGCCATCCTCTGCTACATATGTAGCTGGAACCATGGGTCTGTACATGTGTATTCTTTGGTTAGTGGTTGAGTCCCTGGGAGCTCTGGTTGGTTAGTATTGTTCTTATGGGGTTGCAAACCCCTTCAGGTCCTTCATTCCTTTCTCTAACTTCTCCAGTGGGTACCCCATTCTCAGCTCAATGGTTGGCTGCTAGCATTTGTCTCTTTATTTGTCTTGCTCTGGCAGAGCCTCTTTGGAGACAGCTATATCAGGCTCCTGTCACATGCACTTCTAGGCATCAGCAAGATTGTCTGGATTTAGTGGCTGTCTGTATATGGGCTGGATCCCCTGGTAGGGCAGGCTCTGAATGGTCATTCCTTCAGTCTCTGCTCCAAACTTTGTCTCCATATCTCCTCCTGTGAGTATTTTTGTTCCTCCTTTTAAGAAGGACTGAAGCATCCCCACTTCAGTAGTCCTTAAGTTTCATGTGGTCTGTCGATTGTATATTGGGTAATCCAAACTTTTGGGCTAAAATCCACTTGTCAGTGAGTGAATACCATGTGTATTAAAATCTTATTGATCCATTATGTTAGTTGTGAAATATTTTTGAGCCTTGGATAAGGGTTTTTGTTGAAGAATATCAATTTTGACTAGACAAAGCACAGTCAGCTGTTCTCTTCATTTTGACTGGCTGAAACCCTTCATATTGGCCTCTGTCTGCTGGGAAAAAAATCTTCTAGATGAGAGAAAAGGTAAACACTGTTTCAGGGTAGTTATTTAGGAAGCAAATAGAAATTGTTCTGATTAGGAAAGTGATGGTAGTAGCTTCGATTTAAAGATCTATGACCTCATTAGACGCTTATTGGTGAGGTTAAAAGCAGCTGGCATCCTTTCCTTTCATTGGCATAGAATTGAGTCCAATTAGACAGAAAGTTATTGCCAAGATACAAGTGATACTTCTTTTTTAGGGATATCAAGTGATGCTGGTCATGACTTTGATTTATAGAAATTACAGCTTTGTAGAAATATTGATTATTTTTCTCCCTCACTCACTTTCATATCAGTTTCTGGTACAATGGAAGTTAATCCTCAAGGAAGAGGCTTTTAAGTCAGTTTCAGTTCAAATCCTATGCCATGTGTTCAATATGTATGATATCCTCAGCAATGTGAACTGACCTTCACTTTCTGGGAGAAAACCAAGGGAAGCAAAACTCACATATAGTTTTAGAGGAATCCTGGACTACACTGAGCAACAACTTAAAAGGACATTTATCATGTCCAATAGTGGAACTTTTGTTAGCTTATAGGTCTTGGTGAGAATGTTGTCAATATTTGAAATTTAAATTCATATGAGCTTTGTTATAGTCACAAATCAAACCCTACACATTAATATATACGTAGATATATCATATGTAAATTCAGCTAAACATAGAATATTGGTTTGTGATCTTATTCAAGCCTCCAAAACAGTTTTAGTTCTTCTTCACTCCTCTTCTATACTATTATTCCTACTCTATCCTTAAATAAGTACTTCCTCCTTATTTTTCTCACTTCCCTCCTCACATTAGTGTATTTTACTAATTCCTTTGCTAGAGTTTTTATATACAGTTCCTTTTTATATTTCTGATTTCTCCCATTACTCTAGATTATATACTCATTTGTATAGATCTAGAACTAGGAACCACAATTATGAGAGAACCTGTGGCAATTTTCTTTCTAGATCTAGATTATATCAATCAATATGGAATATATAGTTACACACATTTAGCAGCAAAAGTCCTAACTTCATTTTGATATTCGATTTGATATATTTACAATGTTTTGATTATACATTTATCAGTTAAATTATATTTAGATCATTTGCATTTAGATTATTTGCATTTCCAAAATATTATGAATAGAGCAGAAATGACATTGCTGAGCAAATATATATGGAGTAACATGTATTTTCACAACTCACATTCACAATCTTCTTAACAACTATCATTGATTTTGATGAGTCAAGGCAAACTATCTTTAATTCACCACTGGTTTAAAGTAAGTACAATTTAATGATACTTAGCTCTCTCTGTGTTCTGGTCAAATACCAATGGCATAATTCCTGTTTCAGAAAGTCTAGATTATACATGACTGATGATTAAAATTTTGTAGCCTGAGGTTATTTTATGCTCTAAAAACCTACTAAAGACATAAAAATTAAGATTATATAGGTCATATTTATTTATATTTATCCTATTAGTAATTGAATGTGTACCTAGTTTAAATTTTAATTTATTAATACATTTAAATGGCAATACTAATCTAATTTCATTAAGTACACCATGGCTTATGAAAATAACCATATTTTCAAAACAGTTAATAGGAAGTGCTGTATTACTTTGCAATTATTTTTAATGGTTTGTTATATGCTTGTAATCTTTGTCCCTTTAATTTCATGAACTGAGAATTTAATGCATAAGGGAACCATATTGAGAGGTGGGATTATTAAAATATGATTATACTATGAAAGTTTTGCTTTGAGGATAGATAAATGTTGTAATAAAAGGTCTATGTTATCATGGCTGTGATTTTAAGTTAAAAATGATGGCTTAAACATGAAAGCCCCTCCCCTCTCCCCCAATAAAACTGAAATGATTCTGTAAGGCAGAGGACACTGTCAACAGGACAAAAGGGGAATGTAAAGGTTGGGAAAAGATCTTTACAAACCCTTCATCCAATAGAGTGACAATATGTAATATATAACTCTAAACTTGAATAAAGAAAATGTGGTACATTTACACAATGGAGTACTACTCAGCTATAAAAAAACGACTTCATGAAATTTGCAGGGAAATGGATGGAATTAGAAAATGTTGCTCTGAGTAAGGTAACCCAGTCACAAAGGAAACACATGGAATGTACTCACTGATAAGTGGATAATAGGAAAAAATCTTGGGTTACCTATGCTATAACTGACAGACCACAAGAAGCTCAATAAGAATGAAGAACAAAGGGTGGATGCTTCAGTCCTACTTAGAAGGGAGAACAAAATAATCACAGGAATGAAAGAGGAGAGGGATCTAAGAAGGAAAGGGAGTAGAAGGGGAAAGGTCAGGAATTCTCCCCCTGAGAGGACACAGGGGAGAATTACAGAGGGTCAGGAAAACTAAGAGAGGTGTGTAGCAGTGGGGGATGGGGAACTACATGTAGCCAATAGGAAGTCCAAGATGCCAGTAAAGCAAGAGGCTCCCAGGACCCAACTGGGATGAAATTAGCTGAAATACCCAACAACGGGGGAGAGAATGTGTAACCATATCCAGAAGTTAGGCATGGCCCCCAGTTGAGGGATGGGGACATCCATCCATCTCAAAATATTACCTGAGAATTGGTCCTGTCTAAAGGAATGCAAGGACAGAGTGGAGCAAAGACTGAAGCTAAAACCAGTGGTGCTGGTTCAACTATCAGTCAGCATGTTGAAAAATGCAAACCAATCCTTTCTTATCTCCTTTTGCAAAGCTCAAGTTTAAGTGGATCAAGTGGATCAGATACACTGAAACTAATAGAAGAGAAAGTGAGGAAGACCCTTGAACACATAGGCACATGGGAAAACTTTCTGAACACATCACCAGTGGCATATGGTCTAAGATCAACAATCAACAAATTGAACCACATAAAGTTACAAAGCTTCTGTAAAGCAAAGGACACAGCCACTAGGACAAAACAATAACCAACACATTGAGAAAAGATCCTTACCAATCCAACATCCAATAGAGAGCTAATATATAATATATGCAAAGAACTCAGGAAGTTAGACTCCAGAGAATAAAGTTAACCTATTAAAAATAGGGTGCAGAGCTAAGCAAAGAATTCTCAAATGAGGAATATTGAATGTCTGAAAAATACCTAAAGAAATAATCAAAATCCTTAGTTGTCAGGGAAATGCAAATCAAAACAATCCTGAGATTCCATCTCACACCTATCAGAAGGTCTAAGATCAAAAACTCAGGTGACAGCAGATGCTGGCCAAGATGTGCAAAAAGAGGAATACTCCTCCATTGTTGGAGGGATTGCAAGGTACAACCACTCTGGAAATTAGTCTAGCAGTTTCTCAGAAAACTGAACCTGAGGACCCAGCTATACCACTCCTGAGCATATACCCAAAAGTTGCTGCAGCATATAACAAGGACACATGTTCCACTATGTTCATAGCAACCTTATTTAAAATAGCAAGAAGCTGGAGAGAATCCAGATGCCCTTCAAAAGAGGAGTGGATATAGAAAACGGGGTACATTTACACAATGTAATACTACTCAACTATTAAAAACAATGACTTAATGAAATTCTTAGGCAAATGGAAGAAATTAGAAAATATTATCCTGAGTGAGGTAATTCAGTCACAAAAGAACACAAATGGTTTGCACTCACTGATAAGTGAATATTAAACCAAAGATTGAAATACCTAAGATAAAATTCACAGACCATATGAAGCTCAAGAGGAATGAAAACTAAATGTGGATGCATCAGTCTTTCTTAGAAGGGAGAAGAAAATTTGGAGTTAGAGGGTAGCAGTGACTTGGGACAAAAAGGGATGGGGAAAGGGTGGCAGGATCATGTCTGAGAGGCGACCAGATGATAAACAGAGGGTCAAGAATTTGAACAGAGGTATGTAGCAATGGGGGATGGGGAACTGGGGGTAGCCACCAGCAAGTCTAAGTTGCCAGGAAAGCAAGAGGCTCCCATGACCAACATGGAGGCGATTAGCTGAAATGCCCAACAAAGGAGAGGGAGAAGCTATAGAGACCATATCCAGGGGTGAGGGAAGGCCCCCAGTTGGGGGATGGGGCCACCTACCCTTCTCAAAATTTCAACCCAGAATTGCTCCTGTCTAAAGGAAAAACAGGAACAAAGAGTAGAGTAGAGACTGAAGAAAAGGCCATTCAGAGACTGCCCAACTTGGGCATCCATCCCATATGCAGCCACCAAACCCAGTCACTATTGCTGATGCCACGAAATGCTACTGACAGCAGCCTGATATGGATGTTCCCTGTGAGAATCTGCCAGAGCCTAATTGAGTGATGATGATGCTCACAGCCAACCACTGGACTAAGCACAGAGACCCCAATGGGGGAGTTATAGAAAGGATTGAAGGAAATGAAGGGGTTTGCAACCCCATAGGAAAAACAATGATATCAACCAACCAGATACCCCAGAGTTCCCAGGAACTCAACCATCAACCAAAGAGTACACATGGAGGGACCCATGGCTCCAGCTGCATATTTAGAAGTGGATGCATTATCTTGCATCAATAGGAGGAAAACCCTTAGTCCTTCTGAAGGCTTGATACCCCAGTGTAAAGGGAATGCCAAGGCAGGGAGTTGAAAGTGGGTGGGTGGGTATGAGGGGAGTATCCTTAGAGAAGCAGGGGGAGGGAATGGGAGATGGGGGAACCGGAAAAGGGGATAAAATTCAAAATGTAAATACTTAAAATATCTAATAAAAAAGAAAACAACAACAATAACAGCAAAAACACTTAAGGAAAAGACATCTGAAGACTGCCTCTCCTAAGGATCTATCCCATCTGCAGACATTTAACCCAGATACAATTGCTAATGCCAAGTGATTACTGAAAAGAGTCCATTATTGTTGTCCCCTGAGAGGCTTTGTCCCAGCCTGACCAGTACAGATATACATGCTCACAGCCAACAATCAGACTGAGCACTGGAACCCAAATGAAGGAGTTAGGGTAAGGACTGAAGGAGCACACTGCTTTGCAGTCCCATAGGAAAAACAATAATATCAACTAAGCAGACCTCTCAAAGCTCCCAGTGAGTAAACCACCAACCAAACAGTACTACTCACGGAGGGACCCATGGTTCCAGATGCATATGTAGCAGAGGATTGCCTTATCTGTCATCAATGGTAGGGGAGGCTTTGGTCCTGTGGAGGCTTGATGCCCCAGTTTGGGAAATGCTAGGGTGGTTAGGAGGGAATGGGTAAGTGAGTGGGGGAGCACCCTCATAGAAGCAGGTAGGAGGGGTGATGGAATAAGGCCTTTGTGGGTGGTAAACTTGGAAGGGGAATAACATTTGAAGTGTAAATGAATAAAATAAGCAATAAAAAAAAGGAAAAAAAAAAGAGCTCCCTTGATTCTTCCTTATGTACATTCTCTTATACTTGCTTGTTCTCTGCATTCTGTTATGGGTTGTAAAATATGTAGGCTCATGGAAAATGACAGCCTCTTCATTGATTTCATTTCTAATCTCTAGAAATGTGAAAAATATCTTTAAATAGTTAACCAGGATAAAATAATTTTTAAAGTAAAATATGTGAAGACACTTGACCCAATGAGATATATCTGAATGTTCATTACTTTATTAAATCGGTTGTGCCACATTTAGTTGGTATATGTTGGTATATATGCACAAAATTTCAGCCTCACAGATACACAGTAAAGGAAAATTTCTGCAGAAATAATATTAGAGATTTCTAAAATTCTTTAAAGAATTTTTCATAAACTTCTGCAGATATTTTGTTAGAAACTTGTAATAATATTTGTGGGAGAAGCTGAAACAGGAAAATTACTAGTCATGACCTAGCTAAAGTTACAAAATGATTTACAAAGAAATTAGAAATATATATATATATATATATATATATATATATATATATATATCACATTCATCTCTGTCTCGAATAAAATATGTAATAGGGATTTCAATATTGTATATATCTAAAAAGTACCTGCCAATCAATCATAAGGACCTGAACTTTTATTCCCAAAACCTATAAAAGTTCTGAGTATGGCAATGTGCCCTTGTTATATAAGTTATTGGGACACAGGGATCCCATGTAGTTTTGGTAATTTTGCCTCCCCAATTTTTGTGTTCCGGTTAAGTGAGATAAAACGAGTGTGGTGATTTGAATATGTATGGCTCATGAGAAGTAGCACTATTAGGAGATGTGGCCTTATTGGAATATGTGTGGCCTTTTGAGGGGAAATGTGTCACTGTATAGTTGAGCTTTGGGGTATCCTAGTGCTTAAATTCATCCCAGTACAGAAAAGAGTCCCCTCCTGGCCTCCTGTGGAATACAGAACTTTTCTTCAAATTAAGATGTAGAACTCTCAGCTTCTTCTCCAGCAAAATGTCTGCCTAGACTCTGGTATACTTCCTGTCATGATAATAATTAACTGAACTTCAGGAATTGTAATCTAGCCCCAATTAAATGTTTTCCTTTATAAGAGTTGCCTTGGTCATGTTCTCTCTTCATAATAATAAAACTCTAAGTAACTATGGCAAAAGATAGCAGTCTACATGGACCTTTTTTCACAACTCATGAAAATGTGCACACATATATACATCAAAATGTAGCAAAATAATATTAGGTTTAGTTACAATAGTAGTTACATAAATAAAATATGTCAATATGACATATAGATGCATGCATGAGGGTCTGTGGAGGACATTTCAAAATTAAAATCTAGGGTATGTCTAACCTGTTGTACTAATACAAAATCCAGCTTAGGATAGTTATGACTGCTACTGAAATCACGGTAAACTTACATTAAACATTATGAGATAAATTTATAATTTAAAATATTTGATTGATTTATGCATACATGAAGTTTACAGACAAAAATACCTTTTAACAATATCAAAACATTGTCCATGTCTAACAAATTTCCCCTATTCATAAAGCAAACATAGCCTTTTTCTTTTTTTTCAGAAACACATAAACAGTATATTTATTAAACGAGTTAAGACATATAAACTTTACAAATGGACAAAGAATAAAAGGCTCAGTGGCTAAAGTAGGTGGTAAGCATTATCAAAAGAAATCAACACCATCATGATTGTATCTCAGTTGGCTTACACATGGAAATGAAATTTTCAAAGAGCAATTTCACAGAAAGGTAGCCAGGTTGTTGCTTTTTATTTTCTCTTATAAACTAATCACCATTTCTTGGTTCAAAACTGATAATTTGCTAGGAAAATTACCATATCACACACTTGTAAGATGAGAAGAAGTAACATCTTCAGAGTACAACAATTATTTACAACCACGGAAAGGCAATGATGAGGAGAAAGGGGATTTGAAAAAATATACAAAGATTAAAAACATTTGGGCTGCAAAATTAAACAAGTCTTTGCTTTTTGTTTGGTTTTTTATTTAGGTTAAAGGATAAAAGAGGAAAATGTGGATTATAGATGTTGATTTAGCTATACACACTCTATAATGGGATCCAAGATATGTTTACAGATTGCTTTTAATTTTTTCTTACTTACATAATGCTCTGGAAATTTCCGGTAGAAATTACAGTGTCACAAAGAGATAGACGCACATGGAGCGTTCTTGCTATTACTTCATGGATGTCCTGAGACCTGTTTAGCCTTTTTCAATCTTAAAATATGAGAGCTCTCAAACAGAGAATTTTCAACCAAGGAGTTTTCAAAGGATAGGTGGCACTTAAATAAATGATCAGTGTCCTTAGTCTTCAGGGAGATGGAATTCAAAATGACCCAGAGATTCCATATTATACCTATTAGAATGGAAAAAATTAAAATCCTCAAAGGTATGGATGTGGTGCTGTGGAGCAAGGAGAACACTCCTCCATTGCTGGTGGGAATGAAATCTGACAGTTTCCAAAATAAATGGAAATAATTCTCCCTGAAGACCGAGGTATACTGATCCTGGGCATATATCCAAAAGATGTTCCACTATACCACAAGAACACATATCCCACTATGTTCATAGTAGCTTTATTTGTAATAGTCAGAAACTGGAAGCAACCCCAAATGGATACAGAAAATGTGATTCATTTGGATTGTACAATGGAATAATATTCAGCTATTTAAAAATAAGACAATATGAAATTTGTGGACAAATCAATGAAACTAGAAAATATCATCCTTGGTGAGGTAACATTGTCCCAAAAGTACCTCCATGGTATGTCCTCACTGATAAGTGGATAGTAGCCAAAAATGTACAGGACACCCTTCACAAACACAAAGAAGCAAAACAAGAAGAAAGGACCAAGCTAGGTGTTTGGATCTCACTTAGAAGAGGGAATAAAA
Organism: Rattus rattus; assembly: GCF_011064425.1. Taxonomy (NCBI): domain Eukaryota; kingdom Metazoa; phylum Chordata; class Mammalia; order Rodentia; family Muridae; genus Rattus; species Rattus rattus. Next base: position 76,815,512 of record NC_046172.1, read on the forward strand.
TAGTCATAAGAGGTACATCGAGGGAGAGAACTAGATGGGAGAGGGGATGGGGAGGTGAATGGATGGGGTTCAACATCCAAATTGTTCAACATGCTAAAACTGTTGAAGAAGAAAACCTGATCTGAAAAAAAAAAAAACCCAAAAAAACAAAAAACAAAAAACAAGCAATGTTATACACACGAATGTGGAATATAAAGATTCAAGACTGGAGTATTTTAGATCCTCTCTCTCTCTCTCTCTCTCTCTCTCTCTCTCTCTCTCTCTCTCTCTCTCTCTCTTTCTCTCTCTCTCTCTCTCTCTCTCTCACACACACACACACACACACAAAACACACACACACACACACACACAGACACAGACACAGACACACACATACTGTTTTACATATCCGATGAGACCAATAGTATGTGGCTGCTCTGGGGTTGTTTTGAGAAAAGCCCTGGGGCCGAAAGCGTGTAAGAGACCATTGCATAAAGCTTTGAAGGTATGTACCAAGTTTAAATGGAGCCTCTAAAAATGTTGAAAATGCCTACGCCATGGATCATCTGCTAAAGGGAACGTCACACAGAGAAAGCTGAAGCAGCCCACGTGGAAGATGCATGTTACAAGCAGAAAAGATAGAGTTATGAGCCAATAGATACAGATCCCTTTGAAACTGAGGTCCTAAAACTGAGATCTACAGATTTGATGTTTTTCTGCTGAGTTTTCATCCTGTCTTTGTCCAGACTTTCTTCACTATGCCTCCATTTCTGCCTTTATGTATGGCAGTGTACAATTTATCCCATTTCATGTTTAATGTATGTAATTTGATATTTTATGGGCATCACAATTGAGTGATTCCCTTGAATCTGAGAAGAAATAGTTACCCATTTCTGAAATACCAGGCTAATATCGCACTTCTGCCATGATGCCATTCCCATCTTGATAGATAATATCCCTTAACTTTTTATTCTTTCTACCTTTTTTCTGTCAGGATAGTCTATCACACCAGCAAAAATATTTATATACTGTATTTTGATCATGTCTAACCCTGAGAGGTTCCCTACTCTTCTTACACAACATTTATCTAATCTCTTTCAACTTCATTTTCTCCATTTTTTAAACCCACTATGCTGCTTGCATATGGATGAATCCAAAATTTTAGGATTTTGTACATTAATTGTGTTGGTGTAAGATTTTGCATTAATAGACATATTGTTTTATTTGGTACAGTGTTATTTGGCTCTTGTATTTTTACTGTTAAAGTGTTGCTTTGTGTGTTTTTGTGAGCACATATACATGTGTACATTTTATTTACCTCTTTACTCACAGACACTTAATTTGGCTATAGTTTATTACAATACAATAAACATATAAGGGAAGAATAACTTTTGTTTTCCTAATTTTGATTTCTTTACATATACATCCAAGAGGGGAATTATTCTGGAAAGGTAATTCTTAACTTGGTGTTTTATTTTTTATTTGTTTGCTTTGTGTGAAATCTATAATTTTTCAAATGTAGCTTTAACAATTTTCACTCTTTTTGTCCATATTTACTCCTCTTTCAAAATAGCATTTAAATATTTCCTTCTTACATTGAATTTCTATAAAATTTGGCCTTGGTTAAAAATATTTTAGCTTTTACATTTCTTTCTTTCTTTCTTTTTTTTTTTTTTTGGTTCTTTTTTTTTTTTCCGGAGCTGTGAACCGAACCCAGGGCCTTGCGCTTCCTAGGCAAGCGCTCAACCACTGAGCTAAATCCCCAACCCCTACATTTATTTCTTTAAAAACAGCTTTGCTGAAACTTAATTTTCATATCATAAAAATCACCAATTTTAAATGTTCAAGAAAGTAATAAAGAATCAGAGGTTTACAGCATGAGAAACTTATTATCACAAGTTATTTTTCTACTTTTGATAAGTCATTCTTAATGTGTATAAAGTGCTATCACATGAAATTTTGAGTTTGCTTTCTATTGTAGGTGAAATGTTGAACATCATTTTCATATACATTATTGTCATTTTTTAAAGCAGTACCTCTACAGATATACCATCCAATTCTTATCAACTTAATTGTTTAGTTGTTTTTATAATTTTCAAAAGTTTCATATTATTAACTCCTTATCAGAATTTATGGGCTACAAGTATAACTCCATATGCATACATTATTTCTTTACCTTATTATTTATACTGCTGTTGTGAATCTCTTTTGGAATCCTTTTTTGCTGAAACTTAATTTTTGTATCATAAAAATCACGCATTTTAAATATTTAAGAAAGCAATAAAGAGCCAGAGGTTTACATGATAAACATGTTCTAAAATAAAGTCATAAAGTCTATCAACTTCTCACAGACACACACATACACACACACACACACACACACACACATATGTATATGAAATGATTTTTCATGTCTCTATATTTGACTTGCTGGAACTGAAATGATTGTTTCTTATTCTAGACCAGCAGTTCTCAACCTGTTGACCATCACTCCTTTGGGGGTTACATATCAGATATCCTGCATATCACACATTTACATTATGATTCATAATGGTAACAGAATTAGAGTTAGGAAATAGCAACAAAATGATTTCATGGTCTGGGGTAACCACAATATGCAGAACTGTATTAAATGGTTACAGTATTAGGAAGGTTGAGAACCACTAAAATAGGCTTTTCCAGCATTTTGTTTTGTTTTGTTTTTTTCTTTTTCCTCTTTGTCAGGAATCAATACATGCAGGTTTTACCACCAAATAGGCACACATTCCTTCTTGTAAAATATATTTTATGTGCCTGATTTAATTGTCATCTCAAAGGCTTCCTACCAAAGAAACTCATCCTTTCTACTTCTTTCTGAACTCTCCCTGTCTGGTTCAATTCATCCTCTCCAGATCAAATTATTCTCAAAGCTCACTGACTCAGTCTTAACTCTGGCAATCTCTTCTGGCTCCTTCTCATTTTTCTGGCTTGATTTGTCTTCACCTTTGTTTAGCTTGTTCTCCCTGCAACTTGTGTCTGTCAAACTGCCCCTGTAAAGCCTGCTTCTGAACACCATGAACTGAACTACCATGAATTTCACTGTATTGTACCTCTGCTCCACTGACTAAATGAAACATATTCCCTAATTCTTAATCAAGAACTATACACAACTGACGGATTTGAACTGAAATGACTGAATGATTGAACTCTTTCCCTGCACTCCTCTTAAATAGTCTTTCTTTCTTGTGCCTTTCTTGTGAGAGTTGTGCATATCCTATCCTGTCAAACCTTTCTCTGATTTGTCCATTTGTCTGTCCCTCAATTAGATATCACTGGGATTCAAGGTATGTGCTAAGAATATTTATCCGTTCCATCTACATCACATAGACCTAGATCTTTGAATGTAATCAGGACAAACATGTTGCTGAATAAAAATTTCTCTATATCTCTGGCTTCCAATTGAGTATAAGTAACAAAGAGTTCAGGAAAAGAGTCTGTATTACATCTAAAACTTAATCCCTGTACCTAAGATTTAGGGAACATAATGAAAAATTGAAGAGAAAGATGTTAAGAGCCAAAAGACTGGGGCATATGGTATAATATTGTGTTTTTTCAAAATGACATGGACTCCATGATGCCACAATGATAAGGCTACCTCAATAAAATATTGACAATAGCAACACTAATGAACATGCTAATATGAAATGGGTAAATCTTTTGAGTTCCATTATTAAATAAAGAACTATGGTAATCAAAAATTGCTGCGAGAAATAGAATTAGTCATCCCTAGGAAGGTGCTTCTAATTAGTTATCCAATACTAAATCTTCAGTCCTGAAAAAACATGCATGTAAGTAAAAATAAATAGATTCAATGGCCTTCATTAATACTTGTATGATTTTATAGAAAAGGGGAGCTATGTATTTGAGACCAAGCAAGGTGGAGAGCATGGAAAAATTAGAGGAAGGAAATAATATATTTTAGTTTGTAGTACTTGCAAGGCAGTGAATAGTTTAGGATAAAAGGATTTATTTTATTGAACATAGATTTTTTTTAAGCATCCTGTCCCCTTGACACCATATCCTAGTTTATAAAACCAGCAGAATATCTCTGCTCTACCATAGGCCACTTCCGGTACATAGAACCACGTGTAACACACTGCTCATAGTCTCGTAACATTATTTAGAAGGGGCTCAGCTGTCTCCAACAGTATCACTTAAGTATCCTATCCCAGGCTAAAAGTGAGGTAAAGATCTTAAGCTTTACTGGAAGATATACCGGGACCTGGAATTCCAGAGTCCATACCAGTTCCCAGAAGTTCTGAACTCCAGTACCCCAATCCCCAGGAAAGACACCATACTAAACCTGAGGCCTCACCGGTGAGTCACCAGAACCACAAGCCACTCAGGCCAGAAGATTAGCGAAGAAACAAAAGCCAAAGGAAAAAACATTTAACTCAGAAATTGACACCTAAACCTTTAGTGATCACAAACCCAGGTGGCTATAAGCCAGCATGAGAACACAATTTATAATGGCCAGGGCAAAATGGTTCTGCAAGTGGTCAGCAATCCTACTTCAGAAAGCCCTGGGTATTCCAATTCAGATAAACAGGAAGAAAATTGCCTTAAACCCAGTATTTTGAAGATAATAGAATTCATTAAACAAGAAATAAATAAATCCCTTGTTTATTTTTTAAATAAATCCAGGAAAACACAAACAATTGGAAAGAAGAATAGAGCTCTTTTTTTTTTTATTATTAACTTGAGTATTTCTTATATACATTTGAATGTTATTCCCTTTCGGTTTCGGGCAAACATCCCCCCCCCCTCCCTTCCTTATGGGTGTTCCCCTCCCAACCCTCCCCCCATTGCTGCCCTCTCCCCAACAGTCTAGTTCACTAGGGGTTCAGTCTTAGCAGGACCCAGGGCTTCCCCTTCCACTGGTGCTCTTACTAGGATATTCATTGCAACCTACGAGGTCAGAGTCCAGGGTCAGTCCATGTATAGTCTTTGGGTAGTGGCTTAGTCCCTGGAAGCTCTGGTTGGTTGGCATTGCTGTACATATGGGGTCTCGAGCTCCTTCAAGCTCTTCCAGTTCTTTCTCTGATTCCTTCAACAGGGGTCCGTTCTCAGTTCAGTGGTTTCCTGCTGGCATACGCCTCTGTATTTGCTGTATTCTGGCTGTGTCTCTCAGGAGAGATCTGCACTCACAAGAATAGAGCTCTTAAAGAAAGCCAACAAATTTAAAAAAGGAACAGATGACAGAAATGAATAAAACTGTTCAAAAGCAGAAAACAAAAATAGAAGCAACAAAGAAAACACAAACTGAGGGAATCCCAAAGATGGAAATATATAGGTAAGCTAACAGACACTAATGACACAGTCCCTTCTGACAGAACACAAGAGAGGAAAGAGAGAATCTCAGGCTTATATAATACAATAGAAGAAATTGTTACATTCACCAAAGAAAATGTTAAATATAAAAAAGAAAACTAATACAGTTCATATTGGAAATCTGGGGCAATGGGAAAAGACCAAGCCATATATATATTCCCATCTTAATTTATGCTATTTTTAATTAAATTATTCTTATATACTTCATCCTAGCCATAGTTTCCCTTTCTATTATTATTCCTCCTCCTTTTCCTTTTCCAGGCCTTTTAGGGATATCAAGCCAAACATGGCATATAAAGTTGAAATAACAAAAAGAGAACAAGGATCTCAAAAGAAGGTAAAAGAGTCAAAGAGGGCCTCTGTTAGCTTTGTTAGGTGCTCCACAAAACACCAAGCTACACATAACACACACACACACACACACACACACACACACACACACACACACACACACACACATCTCTATCTACAGTAATTAAATTTTTTGCAGGGAATAGGTAGTCAAGGATGAAATCTCTTTGATTATGCAAGACATCAATCCATGCCCTTCTGTTTTTTTCCAGTCTCTGTTGATAATTTTGGTGTAATTCTAATAGATCTACCCTTATAAGTTTTTTGTATGTTTTCCTTGCATTTTTCAATATTCTTTATTTGTTCTGTATGTTTATTGTTTTGATTATTTGTCAGAGATGGGACTTTCTTTTCTGTTCCAATTTATTTGGTGTTATATAAGCTTTCTGTACATTTAATATTTAGAAATTCTTCTCTTTCTAGAATTCTTAAAGTTAGAATTTTTTTTCTCCATGATTCTTTAAATGTATCTTTTGCCTTTGGGGCAGCAAGGTTGGATCCTAGCAGAATAAAAGCTTCCAGAAATTTATCATTGTTACCATAGCTATGAATCCTATTAATCAGAAATACAAAGCCTGATCTGTTCATCTCCTATAACCATACAAGATGTTTAGTGGAAGGATAGGGCACCAACCAAACCAGAAAACTTTTGACTACAATTGTCCCCGCACCATGATGTGCTGTGGTAAAAGTGGCATAGACAGTATAGGAGTGGCTAACCAATGATTGGTCCACTTTGTAACCCATGCCATGAGAGGAAACCCACCCCTGATACTACTTACAGTACCAGGATCCAGAGTCTGGATAACCCAGGGACATAGGACACAACCTAACATTACTTACAAAAAAAGAGGGGAGGAGGGAATAAAGTGATTCCTAATCATATTCTGCTATGTCGACAGATATTTTTCCAGCCCATTTGTCATCAGAAAGCCCCATCTAGCAACTGATAGAAACATATGTAGCAACCAACAGGCAGAACTCCTGCTGTTATCCTGCTGAAGTGTGAGAGAAATTTAGAACCAGAAGAAATCCCACAGAATAAAGAACAAAGACTCATATGAATTCACAGTGACTGAATCAACAATCACAGATCCTGCATGGATCTAACCTAGGCCATACACTCATGCACACACACACACACACACACACACACACACACACACACACACATGCACACACTACTACCACCACCATCAATAACTGGACAACAGAAGTAAAAAGTCATTGATTACTATTATCCCTCAAAGTGGATGTACTCAATGCCCTAACTAAAAGACAAGGGTAACATAATGAATGCAAAACCAGAAGACATCTTACTACTTCATACAAGTAATACTTCAACATCAACAATAGATATTACCTCAGTGTACTGTTTTGGATAAAGATCTTCCAAGCATGTGAACCCATAAAACAAAGTGGTATAGCCATTCTAATATCATTTATTATCTAAAAATAACAACATATACTTCTATCCAAAGTTAATAAAAACATATGTGAAAGAACTCTTCATTGCATACTAATCAAATGAAAAATTAACCAAGAATATGTCTCAATTTTGAACATCTATGCCACACTTGTAAGACAATCACATTTATAGAAGAAACTTTACTAAATCTTAAATCACACACCAAACCCTACACATAAATAGTAGGAGACTCAGCACACCATTCTCACCAGTGGACATGCCATCAAGACAGAATCTAAAGGAAGAAATAATGGAGATTGCAGATGCTATGAAGTAAAAAGAACCTAAAAGACACCTAAAGAACATTTCACCCAAAATCAAAAGAATGAGTTTTCTTTTAAGATGTAAGTAAACTTTTTTCCAAAATTGGCAAATACTTGATCACAAAGCAAATCTCAAAAGATACAAGAAAAATTAAGTAATTCCCTATATTCCATCAGACCATCATGGACTGTAGCTGGATATTCAAAACCAACAAAAATCCTAAAAACCCATAGAAACTGAACAAGTTACGGCAGAAATAGAAATTAAAGACTTCCTAGAATTAAATGAAAACAAATGCAAAACATACCCAAATTTAAGGGACATGAAAAAAGGAGTGCTAAGGCAAAATTCATACCACAGTTGGAGTCTTGCATATGCAAATAATGAGGAAAGGACCATGGAAATCATCAATAAACAAAAGTAACTTTATTCACCTTTGGAAAGTCCTTCTAAGCAGTTAGGGTCACAGCCAGTCTCAGCACTAACTAAAACTATGTTGAAAAGGTAAGACAAGTCTCCTTTTGAAGCACAAACACAGAAGCAGATGTTCAGGAGATAATAAAAAGGGAATTTGTAAATGGAGAGTTAGTTCTCCAATCCAGGGTATGGTAGATAGCAAGATGTTGGTACAGTCTTATCTCAACATTTATGGGGCTCATGCAGGACAGGTGGTTTTACTGGAAATGAAAATAATGTAAAGTTGAAGGACATTCTAAGATGGGGGCTACAGACCAATGCTTGGAATTATTCTGCGTTCGTCATTTACCCCCTCTCAGTTGTAACTGAAAATCAAATCTTTGATTTGTCAGCTTTCTCAAAGTCTGAGTCATTGGCCAAGGGGGTAAATTGGGTCCTAAGGACCATAAGTTTCACTGGACAAACCAGAGAAAGGCATTTATGAGACAAGGCCTACAAATCAGGGCAAGAATAGAAAGAGTAATGGTCAAGCCATTGCAGAGACTAGGGTAGTGATCCAGGGGATGGCAGTCAGTGGGCAGGCCTTGTGCTGAAGTAGTAATTGACAGCTAACATCTGATAAAAAAGCATGAAACCAGGATAAAGCAAGAGTAAGAGAGAGAGAGAGAGAGAGAGAGAGAGAGAGAGAGAGAGAGAGAGAGAACAATATGATATGGTTTTGAAACTTGAAATTCAATACCCAATGGGATACCACTTCAAACAAAGCCATAGGTTTTCTGACAAAGATACACATTTTACTCCTCCCCAAACCATTCTATCATCTGCAAAGCTAGCATTCAGTTATATAAGGCTACAAGAGACATTCTCCTTAAAATTTTCACAAATACTTACAGGTATTTTAAGAATGTAGGTTTGAATGGAAGATAGGGGAAATTGAGCTGCAGGTCCAGAAACAGCCCTGACCTGAAGGGACCTGGTCAACAGTTCTCTGGACCCAAATCCCGTGGGAGGGAGAGCTAAACCTTCAGAGAGGCAGACACACCAGGAAAGCCAGAAGAGACTATACTCTGCCCACATTTCTGACTCCAGAGGAAAACACCTAAAGCCATCTGAGACCCCAGTGCACAGGGTCCCCAGGAAAAGGTGGTACAGGCCCAACTGGTTGCCGCCCTCATGGAGAGCTCAAAAGCAGACTCCCATGAGTAACTTAAGCCATGGGACCACAAGTAAGACCGACTTTTCTATTCCAAGTGACCTGCCTGGTGGACTCAGGACAAAGGCCCACAGGAATAGCTGAAGACCAGTAGACAAGAAAAACTACACACCTGAAAGCAGAACCCTCTGTTCCCATAACTGGATGAAAGAAAACAGGAAAACAGGTCTTCAGCACTCCTGACACACAGGCCTATAGGACGTTCTAGCCACTGTCAGAAATAGCAGAACAAGGTAACACCAGAGACAAGCTGATGGCGAGAGGAAAGCACAGGAATTCAAGCAACAGAAACCAATACTACATGGCATCATCAGAACCTAATTCTCCCACCAAAGCAAAAACTGAATGTCCAAACAAACCAGAAAAGCAAGATTTAGATTTAAAATCACATTTGATCATGATGATGGAGGACTTCAAGAAAGACATGAAGAACTCCCTTAAGGAAACGGAGGAAGGGATGGAGAGATGGCTCAGCGGTTAAGAGCACCTGACTGCTCTTCCAGAGGTCCTGAGTTCAATTCCCAGGAACCACATGGTGGCTCACAACCCTCTGTAATGGGATCTGATGCCCTTTTTCTGGTGTGTCTGAGGACAGTGACAGTGTATTCACATTAAATGAATGAATGAATGAATGAATGAATGAATGAATAAATAAATCTTTAAAAAAAAAGTCTCTGCTCCCAAACCCCGTGGGAGAGAGCCCGAAACGACTGGTCAGGTGGACACTCCTGAGACTGCAGAGCAGAAGAGACCACCAACACTGCCCACCCCTGCTCAAATCTCTGGCCCAAGAGGAAACTGTATACGGCCTCTGAGATCCCGTAGAGGAGGGCCCAGCAGCAGCAGGTCCACTGCGTCTGAGATACCACCGAAACCTGAAGGGAACGACAAGATAAACAGTTCTCTGTACCCAAATCCCGTGGGAGGGAGAGCTAAAACTTCACAGAGTCAGACACGCCTGGGAAACCTGAAGAGACTGCACTCTGCACACATCTCAGACGCCAAAGGAAAACACCAAAAGCCATCTGGAACCCTGGTGCACGGAGGCTCCCGTAAAGAGCGGAGCAGATCTTGCTGCCGCCGCAGAGAGCTCATAGGCAGCACCCCACGAGCAAACTTGAGCCTCGGGACCACAGGTAAGACTAACTTTTCTGCTGCAAGCGACCTGCCTGGTGAACTCAAGACACAGGCCCACAGGAACAGCTGAAGACCTGTGGATAGGAAAAACTACACGCCCGAAAGCAGAACACTCCGTCCCCATAACTGGCTAAAAGAAAACAGGTCTACAGCACTCCTGAAACACAGGCATATAGGACAGTCTAGCCACTGTCAGACATAGCAGAACAAAGTAACACTAGAGATAATCTGATGGTGAGAGGCAAGCGCAGGAACCCAAGCAACAGAAACCAAGACTACAGGGAATCATCAGAACCCAATTCTCCCACCAAAGCAAACACGGAATATCCAAACACACCAGAAAAGCAAGATCTAGTTTCAAAATCATATTTGATCATGATGCTGGAGGACTGAAAGACATGAAGAACTCCCTTAGAGAACAAGTAGAAGCCTAGAGAGAGGAATGGCAAAAATCCCTAAAAGAATTCCAGGAAAACATAAATAAACAAGTAGAAGCCCATAGAGAGGAGTCACAAAAATCCCAGAAAGAATTCCAGGAAAACACAATCAAACAGTTGAAGGAATTAAAAATGGAAATAGAAGCAATCAATAAAGAACACATGGAAACAACCCTGGATATAGAAAACCAAAATAAGAGACAAGGAGCTGTAGATACCAGCTTCACCAACAGAATACAAGAGATGGAAGAGAGAATCTCAGGAGCAGAAGATTCCATAGAAATCATTGACTCAACTGTCAAAGATAATGTAAAGCAGAAAAAGCTACTGGTCCAAAACATACAGGAAATCCAGGACTCAATGACAAGATCAAACCTAAGGATAATAGATATAGAAGAGTGAAGACTCCCAGCTCAAAGGACCAGTAAATATCTTCAACAAAATCATAGAAGAAAACTTCCTAACCTAAAGAAAAGAGATACCCAAAGCATACAAAGCCTACAGAACTCCAAATAGATAGGACCAGAAAAGAAACACCTCCCGTCACATAATAGTCAAAACACCAAACGCACAAAATAAAGAAAGAATATTAAAAACAGTAAGGGAAAAAGGTCAAGTAACATATAAAGGCAGACCTATCAGAATCACACCAGACTTCTCGCCAGAAACTATGAAGGCCAGAAGATCCTGGACTGATGTCATACAGACCATAAGAGAACACAAATGCCAGCCCAGGTTACTGTATCCTGCAAAACTCTCAATTAACATAGATGGAGAAACCAAGATATTCCATGACAAAACCAAATTTACACAATATCTTTCTACAAATCCACACTACAAAGGATAATAAATGGTAAAGCCCAACATAAGGAGGCAAGCTATACCCTAGAAGAAGCAAGAAACTAATCGTCTTGGCAACAAAACAAAGAGAAGAAAAGCACACAAACATAACCTCATATCCAAATATGAATATAAGAGGAAGCAATAATCACTATTCCTTAATCTCTCTCAACATCAATTTCCTCAACTCCCCAATAAAAAGAAACGGAGGAAAACATAAATAAACAAGTAGAAGCCTATAGAGAGGAATCACAAAAATCCCTGAAATAATTCCAGGAAAACACAATCAACCAGGTGAAGGAATTAAAAATTGAAATAGAAGCAAGAAAGAAAGCACAAAGGGAAACATCCCTGGATATACAAAACCAAAGGAAGTGACAAGGAGCCATAGATAAAAGCATCACCAACAGAATACAAAAGATAGAAAAGAGAATCTCAGGACCAGAAGATTCCATAGAAATCATCAACACAATGGTCAAAGATAATGTAAAACGGAAAAAGCTTCTGGTCCAAAACATACAGAAAATCCAGGACTCAATGAGAAGATCAAACCTAAGGATAATAGGTATAGAAGAGAGTGAAGAATCCCAGCTCAAAGGACCAGTAAATATCTTCAACAAAATCATAGAAGAAAACTTCCCTAACCTAAAGAATCAGATGCCCATAAACATACAAGAAGCCTACAGAACTCCAAATAGATTGGACCAGAAAAGAAACTCCTCCTGTCACATAATAGTCAAAACACCAAATGCACAAAAGAAAGAAAGAATATTAAAAGCAGTAAGGGAAAAAGGTCAAGTAACATATAAAGGCAGACCAATCAGAATCACACCAGACTTCTCAACAGAGGTTATGAAAGCCAGAAGATCCTCGACAGATGTCATACAGACCCTAAGACAACACAAATGACAGCCCAGGTTACTGTGTCCAGCCAACCTCTCAATTAACATAGATGGATCAACCAAGATATTCCATGGGGAAACCAAATTTACACAATGTCTTTCTACAAATCCAGCACTACAATGGATAATAAATGGTAAAGCCCAACATAAGGAGGCAAGCTACACCCTAGAAAAAGCAAGAAAAAAAAACAAAAAACAAAGAGAAGAAGAGCACACACATAACCTCACATCCAAATATGAATATAACAGGAAGCAATAATCACTATTCCTTAACATCTCTCAACATCAATTGTTTCAACTCCCCAATGAAAAGACATAGATTAACAAACTGGATACACATTGAAGACCCTGCATTCTGCTGCCTTAAGGAAACATACCTCAGAGACAAAGATAGACACTACCTCATAGTGAAAGGCTGTAAAACAATTTTCCAAGCAAATGGTCTGAAGAAACAAGCTTGAGTAGCCATTCTAATATCAAATAAAATCAATTTTCAACTAAAAGTAATCAAAAAAGATAAGGAAGGACACTTCTTATTCATCAAAGAAAAAATCCACAAACATGAACTCTCAATCCTAAATATCTATGCTTCAAATACAAGGGCACCGATATACATAAAAGAAACCTTACTAAAGCTCAAAGCACACACTGCACCTCACACAATATTAGTAGGAGATTTTATCACCCCACTCTCATCAATGGACAGATCATGGAAACAGAAATTAAACAGAGATGTAGACAGACTAAGAGAAGTCACGAACCAAATGGACTTAACAGATATTTACAGAACATTCTATCCTAAAACAAAAAGATATACCTTCTTCTCACCACCTCATGGTTTTTTTCTCCAAAATTGACCATATAATTGGTCACAAAACAGGTCTTAACAGATACAGAAGGATAGAAATAATCCCATGTGTCCTATCAGACCACCATGGGCTAAAGCTGGTCTTCAACAAAAAAAGGGAAGAATGCCCGCATATACATGGAATTTGAACAATGCTCTACTCAATGATAACCTGGTCAAGGAAGAAATAAAGAAACAAATTAAAGACTTCTTAGAAGTTAATGAAAATGAAGGCACAGCATACCCAAATTTATGGGACACAATGAAAGCTGTGCTAAGAGGAAAACACATAGCTCTGAGTGCCTGCAGAAAGAAACATGAGAGAGCATATGTCACCAGCTTGACAGCACACCTAAAATCACTAGAACAAAAAGAAGGAAGTACACCCAAGAGGAGGAGAGGGCAGGAAATATTCAAACTCAGAGCTGAAATCAACCAAGTAAAAATGAAAAGGACCATAGAAAGCATCAACAGAACCAAAAGTTGGTTCTTTGAGAAAATCAACAAGATAGATAAACCCTTAGCCAGACTAAGGAGAGGACACAGAGAGTGTGTCCAAATTAACAAAATCAGAAATGAAAAGGGAGACATAACTACAGAATCAGAGGAAATTCAAAAAAATCATCAGATCCTACGACCAAAGCCTATATTCAACAAAATTTGAAAATCTGCAGGAAATGGACAATTTCCTAGACAGATACCAGGTACCAAAGTTAAATCAGGAACAGATAAACCATGTAAACAACCCCATAACTCCTAAAGAAATAGAAGCAGTCATTAAAGGTCTCCCAACCAAACAGAGCCCAGGTCCAAAAGGGTTCAGGGTAGAATTCTATCAGACCTTCATAGAAGACCTCATACCAATACTATCCAAGTTATTCCACAAAATTGAAACAGATGGAGCACTACCGAATGGAAAGAAAATGAAGCAATCCCAGTGAAATCAGGGAATAGACTAGGCTGCCCACTCTCTCCCTACTTATTACGTACAGTTCTTGAAGTTCTAGCCAGAGCAATCAGAGAACAAAAGGAGATCAAGGGGATAAAGATTGGAAAAGAAGTCAACATATCTCTATTTGCAGATAATATGATAGTATATTTAAGTGATCCCAAAAGTTCCACCAGAGAACTACTAAACCTGATAAACACCTTCAGCAATGTGGCTGGGTATAAAATTAACTCAAATAAATCAGTAGCCTTCCTCTACACAAAAGAGAAAAAAGCTGAGAAAGAAATTAGGGAAACAACAGTTTTCATAATAGTCCCAAATAATATATAATACCTCGGTTTGACTTTAACCAAGAAAGTAAAAGATCTGTATGATAAGAACTTCAAGCCTCTGAATAAAAAAAAAAAAAACTGAAGAAAACATCAGAAGATGGAAAGATCTCCCATGCTCATGGATTGGCAGGATTAATATAGTAAAAATGGCCATTTTACCGAAAGAGATCTACAGATTCAATGCAATCCCCATCAAAATACCAATCCAATTCTTCAGAGAGTTAGACAGAAAAATTTGCAAATTCATCTGGAATAACAAAAAACCCAGGGTAGCTAAAACTATCCTCAACATTAAAAGGAGTTCAGGGGGAATCACTATCCCTGAACTCAAGCAGTATTACAGAGCAATAGTGATAAAAACTGCATGGTATTCGTACAGAGACAGACATATAGACCAATGGAACCAAATTGAAGACCCAGAAATGAACCCACACACCTATGGGCACTTGATTTTTGACAAAGGAGCCAAAACCATCCAATGGAAAAAAGATAGCATTTTCAGCAAATGGTGCTGATTCAACTGGATGTCAATGTGTAGAAGAATGCAAATCGATCCATGCTTATCACCCTGCACAAAGCTTAAGTCCAAGTGGATCAAGGACCTCCACATCAAACCATATACACTCAAACTAATAGAAGAAAAAGTGGGGAAGCATCTGGAACACATGGGCACTGGAAAAAATTTCCTGAACAAAACACCAATGGCTTATGCTCTAAGATCAAGAATCGACAAATGGGATCTCATAAAACTGCAAAACTTCTGTAAGGCAAAGGACACTGTGGTTAGGACAAAACGGCAACCAACAGATTGGGAAAAGATCTTTACCAATCCTACTACAGATAGAGGCCTTATATCCAAAATATACAAAGAACTCAAGAAGTTAGACCACAGGAAGAGAAATAACCCTATTAAAAATGGGGTTGAGAGCTAAACAAAGAATTCACAACTGAGGAATGCCGATTGGTTGAGAAACACATATAGAAATGTTCAACATCTTTAGTCATAAGGGAAATGTAAATCAAAACAACCCGGAGATTTCACCTCACACCAGTGAGAATGCCTAAGATCAAAAACTCAGGTGACAGCAAATGCTGGCAAGGATGTGGAGAAAGAGGAACACTCCTCCATTATTGGTGAGATTGCAGACTGGTACAACCTTTCTGGAAATTCTTCTGCAGGTTCCTCAGAAAATTGGACATTTAACTACCTGAGGACCCAGCTATACCTCTCTTGGTCATATACCCAAAAGATGTCCCAACATATAACAAAGACACGTGCTCCACTATGTTCATAGCAGATGTACAAAACACATGAAACTCAAGAAGGATGACCAAAATGTGAATGCTTCTCTCCCTCTTTAAAAGGGGAACAAGAATATCCTTGGGAGGGAATAGAGAGGCAAAGTTTAGAACAGAGGCAGAAGGAACACCCATTCAGAGCCTGCCCCACATGTGGCCCATACATATACAGCCACCAAACTATATAAGATGGATGAAGCAACGAAGTGCAGGCTGACAGGAATTGGATGTAGATCTCTCCTGAGAGACACAGCCAGAATACAGCAAATACATAGGCGAATGCCATCATTAAACCACTGAACTGAGAATGGGACCCCCATTGAAGGTATCAGAGAAAGAACTGGAAGAGCTTCGAGGGGCTTGAGACCCCATAGGAACAACAATGCCAACCAACCAGAGCTTCCATGGACTAAGCCACTACCTAAAGACTATACATGGACTGACCCTGGGCTCCAACTGCATAGGTAGCAATGAGTAGCCTAGTAAGAGCACCAGTGGAAGGGGAAGCCCTTGGTCCTGCCAAGACTGAACCCCAAGTGAATGTGATTTTTGGGAGGAAGGAGGTAATGGGGGGAGGACGGGGAGGGGAACACCTATATTGAAGGGGAGGGGGAGGGGTTAGGGACATGTTGGCCTAGAAACCGGGAAGGGGGTTAACAATCGAAATGTAAATAACAAATACTCAAGTTAATAAAGATGGGGAAAAAAAGAATGTAGGATTGATACATAAAATCATATGGATTCAGGAACACATTTATTACTAATGAACAAAAACTGGTTTAGTAGAGAAATATTTATTTTAGTTACTAAATAGCTTTATGAATTGTTTTGTTTATGAAAGTAGATCCACTCTACTCCCTGGTTTCAAGTACTTTCCCTAGATTTGGAAAATATCTTTTTTTAAAAAATGTGTCATTAAGAAGGTAGATTGCTTGCTTAGTACTTAAGTTCACTAATTGCCCATGTAGAGAACAAAATTTTAGTTCCCAATCCTTGATGGCAGTTTACAACTGTCTAACCCCAGGTCTACACTATCTTATGGACTCTTCTGGTCTCCACAAATAACAGCCTGTCACATGGTAATAATTATTGCAGATACATACTTCTATACAATCTGTTAATAGATCAATCAATAAATCAATTTTTAAAAATTGACCTGGAAACACGAGTATGAAGTTAAAAGCCTGTACTCTTCTTGAGTATTTGAGTTCTGTTTCCAGCATGCATTTAGTAAACTCAAAACCACAAATAAATTCAGCACTAAGAATTCCACTACCCTCTTCCTGCCTCCAAATGTACATACACATAAATGCACATACATAAAAAATATTAAGAGAAATGATACCTGAATATAGAAACTTAGAAGAATAGAACTTAGAATTGAGGAAGGAAAACAGTGAATCTACCCCAAAGCATTGAGGAAAACTGAAACTAAATGGTAATACCAAAACAAAGGAAAGAAGGTTATTTTTTCTTAGAATACATTATTTATCACAGACTATTCTTAATATTTGCAAATAAACCTTTCTTCTTGACAGTTGTCAGTAGTTTCTGTCAATTATTCTGTCAAAAGAACAATATGGATAACTGATAGATGAGTTTATATATGCCTTTGGAGAGCTAAGAAAAAATTCTCATCTTTACTCCATTTTACTTGCAAAAGTGCTATAATTTATAGCAAAAAAATGAAACAAAATCCAGTACATTTGCATATGTAGATGTAACAGTGAACTAAATTATGGGAACTGGGAGAAATCTTTTCTGGGATAACGTTGTTCTTCTCTTGCCAGGGCTTCAGGCTGTTCTAATACCCTACATGGAATTTCCTGGGGAAATTTTAATTATTTTATGACCCTGAGGTATTAGTTCCATAGAAACATAAAAAATCACTCTGTTTAACATTGTGTAAGTGTAATTATTTGTTATTTAAGTACTCTATTATTTAATAATAAACAATTATCCATAACGTAAAGGAGATTTGATAATACTGATAATTTGTGGTCTTATTGCCAAGAAATTCCCTCATTATAGTGCTATACTTACAGCTGGTTTAGAAAAACATTCTACAACAGATCACTTTTTGATAATTTACTATTAAAGCCTTTTACAGTTTTAGCTTATGTTTTTTTTGTTTTGTTTTGTTTTTTTTTTAATTTTTTTCTTTATTAACTTGAGTATTTCTTATATACATTTCGAGTGTTATTCCCTTTCCCGGTTTCCGGGCAAACATCCCCGTCCCCCCTCCCCTTCTTTACGGGTGTTCCCCTCCTCATCCTCCCCCCCTTGCCGCCCTGACCACAACAATCTAGTTCACTGGGGGTTCAGTCTTAGTAGGACCCAGGGCTTCCCCTTCCACTGGTGCTCTTACTAGGATATTCACTGCTACCTATGAGGTCAGAGTCCAGGGTCAGTCCATGTATAGTCTTTGGGTAGTGGCTTAGTCCCTGGAAGCTCTGGTTGCTTGGCATTGTTGTACATATGGGGTCTCAAGCCCCTTCAAGCTCTTCCAGTTCTTTCTCTGATTCTTCAACGGGGGTCCTATTCTCAGTTCAGTGGTTTGCTGCTGGCATACGCCTCTGTATTTGCTGTATTCTGGCTGTGTCTCTCGGGAGAGATCTACATCTGGTTCCTGTCGGCCTGCATTTCTTTGCTTCATCCATCTTGTCTAATTGGATGGCTGTATATGCATGGGCCACATGTGGGGCAGGCTCTGAATGGGTGTTCCTTCTGTGTCCGTTTTAATCTTTGCCTCTCTATTCCCTGCCAAGGGGATTCTTGTTCCCCTAAAAAGGTGACATTGTTTTGATCATCAAATCTTGAGTTTCATTGTTCTAGGCATCAAGGAGTGATTCAAGCATTTGGGCTAATAGCCACTTATCAATGAGTGCATACCATGTGTGTGTTTTTTCTGTGATTGGATTTACCTCACTCAGGATGATATTTTCCAGTTCTGACT
>NC_046172.1:76834372-76943475 GCF_011064425.1 Rattus rattus
GCTGGGACCTAGAGGGAAACTCAGATCTTCAAAAAGCTCCCTAGACTTAATTTCATGTTTGCCCTGGGTTCTATCAAGATAGGTGTGGGGATAGGCTTGATTTCTATTACAAATGATGTAACATTGCATATGTTAGTACTCCTAACACTTCTTGGGACTGTACCTCAGGGATCACAATCTGTATGTTTAGAAGTTCTAAAAGCTAGTCATGACCTTGGTGTGTAGGTTTAGATAGTGTCCAGATTGGAATCCTGATGCTAAAGACTTAGTAAGACAAAAAAAAAAAAAGGGTTAAGAATTACTTAAGGCTATCTAGGTGCTGCAAGGGCAGCACAAGGACATCTGCTGTTGCCCTGCAATGCAAGGCTTATAGAAAATTTAGAACTGCCATTGACTCAGATATAAAAAGAGTGAAGGACTTTTTAGCTGACCTCCAAGAATACCTAACCTCCCTCTCAGAAGTAGTCCTTCAGAATAGGAGAAGATTAGACCTGATATTCCTTAAAGGAGTCTGTGTGCTACACTGAAAGAAGAATGTTGCTTCTATTCAGACCATTCAGGAGTAATTAAAGACTCCATGAATAAACTTAGAGAAAGGTTAGACAAAAGACAGACAGAGAAGCGCATCAGGGATGGTTCGAGAGCTGGTTTAGTAGATCTCCTTGGATGACTACTCTGATATCTTCCCTTATGGGACCCTTCTTAGTTTTGTTTTTGCTTCTGATTATAGGTCCATGTGTGTTAAAGAAACTAGTTAATGGGTTTGACTCCTACAAAAAGATAGAGACGTTCAACAAGGTTGGTTTGAGTCTTGGTTCACTCGGTCTCCCTGGATGACTGCCCTACTCTCTGCTATATGGCTGGGCCATTACTAATAATTTTCTTGGTTTTAGTTTTTGGACCCTGCGTGACAAACAGGTTAATTGCTTTTGTTAAAAATCGAGTGGGTGCTGTGCGGTTGATGGTTCTGAGACAACAGTACCAGTTAGTTAGGACAACTGGTGAGACCAAATACGAGACTTGATATCAAAATTCTAAGATTAGAATTACTTAGTAGAAGAAGAGGGGAATGAAAGGAAAATTATACAGATTTTAAGGTTTAAAAATATGAAGTTAAAAGAGTAAGTTTCAAAATTCACAGAGTCAGGGCTAAACACTGAAATACAAGTCCAGGCAGCCCCGCCCTGCCGCTAGGAGTAACAGACCATAAAGATAAAGAAAAGGAATGCAGGAAACAGTTATCAGGACTGACTCAAACCATCTGGCAGAAGGGCACCTCCCCCAGCTTACTCAGAGTCACACCTTAACCAGATGTCCTTCAAACCCTGATATGCCCCTAGCTTCTAAAATCCTGTACGCTCCAGTCAATACGTACCCTCCTGATGTGCTGTAATCTCACTGCCATGTTTAAATGAGCCAATCACTTATAGCCACGCCAGAAATTAGCCAATTTTGTGTAACCGCGCCAAACTCCCTAGCCTTCCCTATATAAACCCCTGACTTTTGAGCTTCGGGGTCGATGCCTCTGTCTCCTGTGTGGGATACATGTTGGTCCGGAGATCCCCATAATAGATCTCCGTAATAAACCTCGCCTTTGCTTATTAAAAAAAAATGTTCTTACAGCTTGTTTTATTTTGAACATTGATATTTATACATATATATAAACCCATGAACATATAAAGGCAGATGTTAATCCAGGATAAGAAATAATGAAGACATTTCTCTTAAAATTCAATTAGAAAATCACTAATTAATTCAGTTTCTTCGTATGTCCTTTAGATAACTACAACTTCAATGAAATGATTCTTTCAACTCAAATGTAGAGCATCCACTTATATGGTTCAATAATCAGTAGTCAGAATCTCTTACTGGTCCTTCTTGTTGAAGAGAGTGGTAATTAATGGTGTTTTCTTTTAAATAGACATGAGAAATCTATAATATCAACACCCCTAATATAAATGGTAATTAGAGTGAACAACTGTTTAAATAACTACTTCTACCAAACATGGTACTTTAAAAGAAAACTAAACAAAACAAAATAAATTAAAAAAATCACTGTGGGAATGTAGACCCCGGTTCAGTGGATTCTACCAATACAGAAATAAAAAAGAGAGACTGTTTTGTGAAAGCCTTTGAGAGATAGGAAGACATTGAGATCCATTCCCTCAAAGATATTTGTGTTTGAATATAAGAGACAACTATATAAATAAATATGTGACAAGTTAAAGTAAAATATGTACCTGAAATTAAAAAATAATGAAAGGAAAATGTCATAACTGAGATGAGTAGATATGAATATATGCCAGAGTCTTAGTGGCAAGTGACAAAAAATAGGTACCTATGAGTCATAGGTCATAGAATTGTATCTTTTACTTACAAAATTACAAAGTTAAAACTATAATTTTTGATATATAAAAGGCAATATTCTTGAATAGGACACCAATTGTTCAGGTTCTAAGAAAATCAATTGACAAATGAGACCTCATGAAACCAAAAAGCTTCCCTAAGGCAAAGGATATAATCAATAGGACAAATCAGCAACCTAAAAATTGTATAAAGATCTTCACCAACACTAAATCCAATAGCAAACCAATGTGGATTGATGTCTATATGCAGGTGAGGGAAGGCACAAAGTAAAGCAAGACCTTTGATTGGGAAGTGAAAGAGTAAGCTGGGCACAGAGTTTTGAAGATGAGAGAGAGAGAAAGAGAAGAGGAGAAGAACCAAAATGGAGGCAGAGAAGGGCAACCCAGATCTGTGTAGCCTTAAAGGGCCACAGATAGTTAAGATTTTTTCATAAGGTATAGATTTTTATAGGACAATTTGTCTTTTCTAGGAGGGCAGTTTATATCAATATTAATTGGTCAGAGTTTAGTTTGTGGGCATTTTGTGGGGTGAATATTTACTGATATAAATCTGATTGATAAATGACAAGCTTATTGAGTTTTGATTTTAACTGGTTACTGAGAGTTGTGACTATAACCACAGTGGGACAGATGCAGGGAATGTGAACAGAGTCTGCAGCAAGAGAGTTGAGAGATAGGCGGTCTCTGTATAGAACTGGCATGTCAGCGACCCACCTTGGAAACTAGATGGATTTATCTAGTGGGATGGAGATGATTTGAGAGCTCTGGGCCAGAGAGTCTGCCAAATCTAGCTAACTGAGATAAAAATACCCCCACAGAAACCATATGGCCCTACAGTGCCAGTTATAGCATGGGATGATATATCCATTTTTATTTGTATTATTTACTAAAACAGACCTACAACTAAATTTTGGAACTTGGAGTTGAGCAGGCCAGAGGGGTCAAGAACATGACAAGAAGAACTAGAGTCAACTAACCTGGGCCCATGAGAGTCACAGACCAGGGACCATGTAGTGGCTGGAACTAGGTATTTATATATTTCCAGAAGATATTCAACTTGGTCTTCTTGTAAAATACATGCCAAATGGAACTGGGGCTTCCTTGGTCTCTGGTCCCTGCCATCATACTCCCTTCCTCCTTTCTGGACTGCCTAGTTGGGCTATAGCCAGATAGGATGTGCCTAGTCCTGCTGGAACACTATGTCCCGGAGAGTGGTGGTACCTGAGGGGCTCCCCATTCTTTGATGAGAAGATAAGGGGCAAAGGGTTGAGGTATTTTTAAGGGGAGGAGGTAGAGGAAAGGAGGAAGAGTGAATGATTGTAATGTAATGTAAATTAAAAGTAAATTATTGGGGAAAATTAAAATAAAATAATCCAGACATAGGCAATATAAACTAGACAAGGGCAATCAGTATATTTAAAAGCAACTTCAGAATGAAAACACATTAGAACTTGCACTTTGTTAAAAATATGCAGGGCTAACAAAAATAAGGCTTGTTATTTCATGCCTCCTATCATTAAGAATTGTCTGGCTTTTTGATTTTTTTCATGTTATGAACTTTGGGGTCAGAGTAATATTGGAAGAGTAGCAAAGAGTGCTGTAAAATACTGCCTTCTGTCCATGAAATTATTACTACACTAGTACAGTAAGAGAAGCTGTGATTACCTACTAAATATCAATTGACCCAAAAGTACAGCATGGCATGGGAATGGGTCTCATGAATCTCAACTCCAAAGTAGGAAACAATTTGTAATTGACATCTGCTGGAGAAAGAATACTAGTAATGTGATTCTTGGAAGGTTCTCATGCTCTAACATGTGGCACTGTATAATTGTTCTAATTAAATTTAATCCCCAAGGTAACATAAAATACAAAACAGGTTATAATGAATATCTTGACCAAATACATGTGTAGAGAAAATATTGTTACTTATGTCTGCTGTGGATGAAACAATTGGAGACAGAGATCTAAACTGTCTTTCGCTTTTATAAAGGATGATGGAAATATGAATATTAGTAGTTTTACAAAATCTGACACTATTAAAAGCCATTTAATTATATACTCTAAATAGATAAATTGTATGGCATGCTAATAAAAACATTAAATTTAAGAACACAAAACATGATCTAAAGAACCAAAAAAAAGAGAACTACAGTTTTTAGAAATGAAATATATATATATATATATATATATATATATATCACCAAATGTTTACTTATTTTCTCAATTAACTAATCAAGAGTATTTAATTTAGGACACAACATATAGTGACAGATTATGAAATTTTAAATAGAAAATGCTCCAGAAGAGTTCATAAAATAAAAATCTTTAAACAATAAGTTTAACTATAATATCAAATATACTTTATTGAGTAACTACTAAAATGTGTTTTAAACTGCTGTACCAAAAGAGTGTGGTATTTCTGTGAAAATAAGGACATTTAAAAATCATAAATATATTAGAAGTATAGTCTAAATTTCTGAGAGTGTTAATTTTTTGAAAATGTCTGAATTAAGCAACATAAACATTAGGGAAGTCTACCTTCCCTCATAATTTTTATTTATCTTTATCTGTATCCATTTCAGGTCTATTACTCACATCGTAGGTAGGAAGTGGGCAATGTGTTGGGTTGGGGTACAGGATATCAGTATCCCACAAAAGGGTACACTCAGTGACCTCATTTGTTTCCTATAAGTTCTCATAAAGGTTCCACAAATTCCCAATTGCATCACACTCTAACAATGCCATATTTTGGAAGGAAATTTAAGATATAAGTAAAAAAAATGTGATCATTATAATATGTCAGCTGTCCAGTTTCCACTTGTGCCTGGAGCTGACATGGTCTGTATCCAGATTCCGTGGGGGAGAAAGCTACACTCTCAGAAGTGTGGACAATCATGATAGCAAAGGGGAGACCACCACTAATGCTCACATAGTTGGCCGAAGAGGAACCTACCTGGAGCCTTCTGGACAAAGGAACTGAGAAGAAGCCTGGGACAGGATCCATCTGGATTCTGCCTGAACACGCAACTGAAGTGGTCTCACAGCTCTCTTTACCCAGACTCAGCTGTAAGGAAACAGGTCTAAAGCAGTGCTGACACACAGGCTTACAGGAGGGTCAAGCCATTGTCAGAGACAGCAAGACCAGGTAACCAATATAAAGAGGTGGCAAGAGGTAAGAGCAGGAACCTACGCAACACAAACCAAGACTACATACCAAGTTCTACCACCAAAGCAAATACTGGATATCACAACACACAGAAAAGGCACAATTTATTTTTAAAATCATATCTCATAATGATGATAGAGAACATTACGAAGGACATAAATAATTCCCGTAAAGAAATGCAGAAGAACGCAGGTAAAAAAGTATAAGCCCTTAAAGAGGAAACCAAAAAATCCCTTAAAGAATTACAGGAAAACACAACCAAACAGGTAAAGGAATTGAACAAAATAACACAAGATATAAAAATGGAAATAGAAACAATAAAGAAATCACAAAGGGAGAAAACCGTACAGATAGAACACATAGGATAGAAATCAGGAGTCTTTGATGGAAGCATCACCAACACAATATGAGATGGAAGAAAGAATCCCAGAGGCAGAAGATACCATTGAAAACATTGATATAACCACAAAAGAAAATGTAAAATGCAAAAAAATTCATAACAAAAACATCCAAGAAATCCAGGACAAAATGAAAAGATCAAACCTAAGGATAATAGGTATGGAAGAGAGCCAAGATTCCCAAGTTAAAGGACCAGTAAATATCTTTAATGAAATTATACCAGAAAACAGGGATCCCACAGTCCCCTGGACCCAAATCCCATGGGGGAGAAAGCTAAACACCAAGAAGTGTAGAACATCTTGAGACTGCAGGACAAACTGCCACTTCTTCTCCCTTCTACCCACATCCCTGGTCCAAGAGGAAGATGCATAGTGCCTCTGGACCCAGGAATATAGGAACAGTCAGCTGCCTGTACATGCTGTACTGGTCTATGCCCAGAACTGAACTGAATTGAACTGAACTGAATCAGTCAACCAGCTCCTTGCTCCAAAATCCTGTGGGGTAGAGGGTTGGACCCTCAGAAGTGCAGACACTCCTGAGAAATCAGAGGAAACTACCCTCTGCCCACATTCCTGATCCAAGATGGAATCCCCTAGTGCCAGCTATGCCCCCTGGGTGCAAGGACCTAAGAGCAGTCAGGGGACCTATCTGATTCCTAACTGTACCAAGAGCTGAAAGACAGTCACCAGGAGTGCCACCACACCTGAGAGCAGAGAACCTGTTCCAAGAAACAGCTGAAAGCAAATGGGAAAACAGTTCTACAGAAGTGCTCACCCAGAGGCCTATGGGAGGTAAAAGCCACGGTCAGAAACAGCAAGACAAGATAACACCAGAGACAACCCAGTGGCAACAGGCAAGCACAGGAACCTAAGCAACAGAAACCAAGACAACGTGGCATCATCAGAGACCAAAGAAAATACTGGATATCTAAACACACTGGAAAAGCAAGATTTAGATTTGAAATCACATTTTATGATAATGATGGAGGACTTGAAGAAGGAGAGAAAACACTCCCTTAAAGAAATGCAGGACAACACAAGTAAACAAGTAGAAACAGTTAAAGAGGAAACACAAAAATCCTATAAAGAAACACACAATCAAACAGGTGAAGGAATTGATCAAAACCATCAAAGATTTAAAAATGGAAATAGAAACAATAAATAAAACAAAGGGAAAAAACCGTGAAGAAAGAAAACCTAAGGAACAGACCAGTAGTCATAGATACAAGGATCACCAAAAGAATACAAGAGATAGAAGAGAAAATCTCAGGAGAAGAAGATACCATAGAAAACATTTCCACAGCCATCAAAGATAATGTAAAATATAAAAAGATCCTAGCCCAAAACATCCAAGAAATGCAGGACACAATGAGAAGATCAAATGTAAGAATAATAGGTATAGAAGAGAGAAAAGACCCACAACTTCCATGGCCAGTAAATGTATTTAACAAAATTATAGAAGAAAACTTCCTAACCTAAAGAAAGAGATGCCTATAAACACACAAGAGGCATATAGAACTCCAAATAGATGGGAACAGAAAAGAAACTCCTCCCATCACATAATAGTCAAAATGCCAAATGCACAAAACAAAGAAAGAATATTAAAAAGGAGTAAGGGAAATAAGTCAAATGTCATATAAAGACAGACCTATAAGAATTTCACCAGACTTCTCACCAGAGATTATGAAAGCCAGAAGATCCTGGACAGATGTCATACAGACCCTAAGAGAACACAAATGCCAGCGCAGGCTACTGTATCCAGCAAAACTCTCAATTAACATAGAAGAAAAAACCAAGATATTCCATGACAAAACAAAATTTACACAATATCTTTCTACAAATCCAGCACTACAAAGGGTAATAAATAGAAAACTCCAATATAAGGAAACTATTCTGTACAAAAAGCAAGAATGTAATCTCCTTGTAATGAAACCAAAAGTGAGACACAGAAACATAATTCCACCTCTAAAAATGAAAATAATGGGAAGCAACAATCACTATTTCTTAATATCTCTCAACGTCAATGGACTCAACTCCCCAATAAACAGACATAGATTAACAAACTCGATATTTAAGGAGGACCCAGCATGTTGCTTCATACAGGAAGCACACCTCAGAGACAAAGACAGACATTACCTCAGAGTAAAAGGCTGGAAAACAATTTTCCAGTCAAATGATCTGAAGAAACAAACTGGAGTTGCCATTCTAATATCGAATAAAATTGACTTTCAAATAAAAGTCATAAAAGAAGATAAGAAAGGACACTTCATATTCATTAAAGGAAAAAATCCACCAAAATGAACTCTCAATCATAAATATCTATGCTCCAAATGCAAGGG
The DNA here is from genome assembly GCF_011064425.1 of Rattus rattus. Classification (NCBI taxonomy): domain Eukaryota; kingdom Metazoa; phylum Chordata; class Mammalia; order Rodentia; family Muridae; genus Rattus; species Rattus rattus. The sequence goes on from NC_046172.1 coordinate 76,842,645, forward strand.
CATCTAAAACTCAAATCACACATTGCACCTCACAAAATAATAGTAGGAGTATTCAACACTCCACTCTTATCAGTGGACAGATCATGGAAACAGAAATTAAACAGATATAAGTGGTGAATAAAGCTACAGGTGACTCTCACTCTTCTTCCACTCTTCCTCTCTTCTGTTCTCTCTCTCTCTCTCTCTCTCTCTCTCTCTCTCTCTCTCTCTCTCTCTCCTCTCTTCCTCTCCTGGCTTGACACGAAAAAAAAAAGAAATTAAACAGAGACATAGAGAAATTAACAGAAGTTATGAAATAAATGTATTTAACAAATGTTTATAGCATATTCCATCCTAAATCAAAAGGATATACTTTCTTTTCAGCACCTCATTATACCTTCTCCAAAATTGACCATATATTCGGTCACAAAACAGGCTTCAATGGATACAAGAAGATAGAAATAATCCAATGCATCCTATCAGATCAACATGGAGTAAGCCTGGTCTTCAATAACAGCAATAACGACAGAAAGCTCACATATACATGGAAGATGAACAAAGCTCTACTGAATGACAACTTGTTAAGGAAGAAATAATAAAAGAAATTAAAGACTTCATAGAATATAATGAAAATGAAGATATACCATATCCAAACTTATGGGACACAATGAAAGCAGTTCTAAGAGGAAAACTGATAGCTCTGAGTGCCTGCAAAAAGAAATAGGAGAGATTATATGTCAGCAGATTGATAGCACACCTAAAAGCTCTAAAAGAAAAAGAAACAAATACACCCAAGAGGAGTAAAATGCAGGAAATAATCAAACTCAGGGCTGAAATCAACTAAATAGAAACAAAGAGGATTATACAATGGATCAACAAAACCAAAAGCTGGTTCTTTGAGAAAATCAGCAAGCTAGAAAAACACTTAGCCATACTAACCAGAGGTCACAGAGAGTTTATTCAAAGTAACAAAATCAGAAATTAAAAAAAAGACATAACAACAAAATCCAAGGAAATTAAAATATAAAATCATTAGATCCTACTTCAAGAGCCTATATTCAACAAAACTGAAAAATCTGGAGGAAATGAACTATTTTTCTAGACAGATACCAGGTACCAAAATTAAATCAGGAACAAATAAGCCATCTAAAAAACCCCATAAATCCTAAAGAAATAGAAGCTATCATTAAATGTCTTTCAACCAAACAGAACCCAGGATGAGATGAGTTTAGTGCAGAATTCCAACAGACCTTAATAGAAGACCTCATACCAATACTGTCCAAACTATTCCACAAAATAGAAACATAAGGAGAACTACCAAATTCCTTCTATGAAGCCACAATGACTCTTATACCTAACCACACAAAGACCCAAACAAAGAATGAGTACTTCAGGCCAATTTCCCTTACTCAATAAAATTCTTGCAAACCGAATCCAAGAACACATCAAAACAATCATCCAACACGATCAAGTAGGCTTCATCTCAGGTATGCAGGGATGGTTCAGTATATGGAAATCCTCTATAGAACATAATCCTCTATAGAAACAAACCCAAAGATAAAAACCACATAATCATTTCACAAGATGCTTAGAAAGCATTTGACAAAGTTTAACACTTCTTCATGATAAAAGTCCTGTAAAGAATAGGAATTCAAGGTCCATATCTAAACAGTAAAAGCCACATACAGCAAACCAGTAGCTAACCTTAAACTAAATGGAGAGAAAATTGAAGCAATCCCACTAAAATCAGGGACTAGACAAGGCTGCCCACTTTCTCTCTACTTATTCAATGTAGTTCTTGATGTCCTAGCCAGAGCAAACAAAAGGAGGTCAAAGGGATACATATTGGAAAGAAAGAAGTCAAAATATCATTATTTGCATATGATATGATAGTATAGTTTAGTGACCACAAAAGTTCTACCAGACAACTACTCAGCCTGATGAACAACTTCAGCAAAATGTCTGGGTATAAAATTAACTAAAACAAATCAGTAGCCTTCCTATACTCAAAGGATAAAATGGCTGAGAAAGAATTTAGGGAAATGAAACTCTTCATTACTGCTCCAAATAATATAAAATACCTTGGCGTGACTTTAACCAAGCAAGAGAAAGATCTGTATGACAAGAACTTCAAGTCTCTGAAGAAAGAAATTAAAGAAGATCTCAGAAGATGGAAAGATCTACCATGCTCATGGATTGGCAGGATTAATATAGTAAAAATGGCCATTTTACCAAAAGCAATCTACAGATTCAATGCAATACCCATAAAAATTCCAATTCACTTCTTCATAGAGTTAGAAAGAACAATTTACAAATTCATTTGGAATAACAAATATCCCAAGATAGCTAAATCTATCCTCTAGAATAAAAGAACTTCTGTGGGAAGTCACAATCCATCACCTTAAGCAGTATTGCAGAGAAATAGAGATAAAAAACGGTATGCTATTGGTACAGAGATGGGAAGATATACCTGTGGAGTAGAATTGAAGACCCAGAAATGAACCCACTCACCTATGGTCACTTGATCTTTTACAAAGGAGCCAAAACCATCCAATGGAAAAAAGACAACATTTTCAACAAGTGGTGCTGGTTCAAATGTTGGTCAGCATTAGAGGAATGCAGATCGATCCATTCTTATCACCCTGTACAAAGTTTAAGTCCAAGTGGATCAAGGACCTCCACATCAAACCAGATACACTCAAATTAATAGAAGAAAAAGTATTCAAGATTCTTGAATACATTGGCAGTGGGGATAATTTCCTGAACAGAACACCAATGGCTTATGCTCTAAGATCAAGAATCAACAAATGGGACCTCATAAAACTGCAAAGCCTCTGAAAGGTAAATGGTACTGTCATTAGGACAAAATAGTAACAAACAGATTGTGAAAAGATCTTTACCAATCCTACATCTGATAGAGAGCTAATATCCAAAATATATAAAGAACTCACAAAGACTCCTGAGAGCCAAATAAACAAATTGAAAGTGTGGTACAGAGCTAAACAAGGAATTCTCAACTGAGGAATACCGAATGACTGAGAAACACCTAAAGAAATGTTCAACATCCTTAGTCATCAGGAATATGCAAATCAAAACAACCCTGAGATTCCATCTCACACCAGTCAGAATGGCTAAGATAAAAAACTCAGGTGACAGCAGATATGGAGAAAGAGGATCAGTTCTCTATTGTTGGTGGGATTGCAAACTGGTACAACCTCTCTTGAAATAAGTCTTGAGTTTCATCAGAAAATGGACATTCCACTACCTGAGGACCCAACAATACCTCTCCTGGGCATATACCCAAAAGATGCTCCAACATGCAACAAAGATACATGTTCCTCTATGTTCTTAATTGTCTTACTTATATTATCCAGAAGCTGGAAACAACCCATTGGCCTTTCAACAGAGTAATGGATACAGAAATTTTGGTACATCTACACAATGGAGTTCTCCTCAGCTATTAAAAACAATGACTTCATGATATTCATAGAAAATTGATGGAACTAGAAAATATCATCTTGAGTGAGGTAACCCAATCACAGAAAAACACATATGGTATGCACTCATTGATAAGTGGATATTAGCTCAAATGCTCAAAATATCCAAGATGCAATGCACAGACCACATGAAACTCAAGAAGGAAGACTGAAATGTGGATTCTTCACTCCTTTTCTTAAGGGTAAGAAAACTATCCATAAAAGGGTATAAAGAGGCAAAATTTGGAGCAAAGACTGAAGGAATGGCCATTCAGAGCCTACCCTACATGTGGCCCATACATATACAGCCACCAAACTAGATAAGATGGATGAATCTAAGAAGTTCATGCTGACAGGAACCGGATATAGATCTCTCTTGAGAGACACAGTCAGAGCATTTCAAATGCAGAGGCAAATGCTAGCAGCAAACCACTGATCTGAGAATGGGACCCCCACTGGAGGAATTAGAGAGAGGACTGAAAGAGCTGAAGGGGCTTGCAATCCTATAAGAACAACAATGCCAACTAACCAGTGTTCTAGGGACTAAACCACTATCCAAAGACTATATATACATGGACTGACCCTGGGCTCCAACTGCATATGTAGCAGTGAATAGCGTTGTTGGGGCACCAGTGGATGGAGAAGCACTTGGTCCTGCTAATATCAGACCCCCAGTCTGAGGAATTAGGGGATTGTTGTGGAGGTGTAGAGGTGGATAGGCAGGGGAACAACCTTATAGAAGGGGAGGAGGATGGGCTATGGGATAGATGGACAGGAAACTCGGAAAGGGAACAACTTTTGAAATTTAAATAATGATTACTCCATTTAAAAAAATGGAAAAATAAATAAATAAATGCCATAAAGCTTTGACATTTTATTATTATATGCATGCCAATTAAAAATTATAAAAAAGTAAGTTAAACTCTAGTGAATCAAATAACCCTATTACATAATGTGGTACAGAGCTAAAGAAAGAATTCTCAGCTGAGGAATATCAAATTGCTGAGAAGTATCTAAAGAAATCTTGAACATCCTTAGTCATAAGGGAAATGCAAATCAAAACAACCCTGAGATTCCACCTCGCACAAATCAGAATAGTTAAGATAAAAAACTCAAGTGACAACAGAGTCTGGTGAGGATGTGGAGAAAGAGGATCACTCCTCTATTGTCGGTGGGATAACAAGCTAATACAACCACTCTGGAAATCAATCCATAGGTTCCTCAGAAATTTGGACATAGTACTACTTGAGGACCCAGCTATACCACTCCTGGGCACATACCCAAAAGATGCTTCAGCATATAACAAGGACACATGCTCCCCTATGCTCATAGCAGCCCTATTTATAATAGCCAAAAGCTGGAAAGATCCCAGATATCTGTCAACGGAGGAATAGATACAGAAATTGTGGAATATTTACACAATGAAGTATACTTGGCTATTAAAAACAATGACTTTATGGAATTCGTAGGTAAATGGATGAAACTACAATATTTCATCTTGAGTAAGCTAACCCAATCACAAAACGCATACATAGTATACACTCACTGATTTGGGCTAAATCTCGGATTACCCAATGATACAATCCACAGACCACATGAAGCTCAAGAAAAAGGATGTCCAAAGTGAGGATGCTTCAGTCCTTCTTGAAAGGGGGAACAAAAATATTCCTAGGAGGAGATACAGAGACAAAGTTGGAGCAGAGAGAGAAGGAATGGCCATTCAAAGACTGCCCCACCTGGGAAAAGCCTATATACATACAGCCACCTAACCCAGACATGATTGCTGATGCCAATAAGTACATGCTGACAGGAGACTGATATAGCAGTCTCCTGAGGGTATCTGCCAGAGCATTACAAATACAGATGCGAATGCTAGCAGCAAAACCATTGAATTGAGAACAGGGCCCCAATTGGAGGAGGTAAATGAAGGACTGAAGGAACTGAAGGGGTTTGCAAACCCATAAGAACAACAATATCAATCGACCAGAGCTCCCAGGGACTAAACAACCATCAAAAGAGTACACATGGACAGACCCGTGGCTCCAGGTGCATATGTAGTAGAAGATGACCTTATTGGGTACAAATGGGTAGAGGAGTACTTGGTCTTGCCAAGGCTGGAAACCTCCCTCCACCCTCTGCCAACTGTAATAGAATGTCATGGCGCTGAGGCAGGAAAGGGTGGGTGAGTATGTGGGAGAACACCCTCATAGACAAAGGAGGAGGGGGGATCAGATAGGTATTTTATAGACTGGAAATCAGGAAAGGGGTTAACATTCGAAATGTAAATAAAAAATATCCAAAAACGACAAAAAACATGTCAGCTGTTTATACAATATTTCAATTTAATATTACTTCCTTTGTGAAGCTGTATAAAATATTTTGTATAAATTACATTACCATGTGCAAATCATGAGCTTTTGGGGAATTTTGTAGAAAATATTGTTAGCATAATAGCACATAGCATTGACGCAATTTCCTTAAAACCCGGAGATGACAATTTGGGGATAAAAAGATTTTACTGTGTTTTGAAGCCATTTTTAGAAGTAGTATTAATACTATGACAGAACTCATTCCTGGTAGGATTAATTGCCCCAAACCTGTAACTGGCTGGATGATAGGCCATGAGAGAAATTATAATAATATATTGTGTTGAAAGGACAAAATAGTAAATTACCCCCTAATTTCTTATCATTATACATATAGTGTAGTACTCTTTCAATTCTCATCAAGGAAATTTCAAGTAGAGAGTTAATTCAGAGACCAATAATTGGCCAACATGCACAGAATAAAATACTACAGGGTGCTAAGCTATAAATATGACATTGATGTTATACTCCTTTCCCCCAGTGCATAAATAGCATTTTTATTTCTTAAGATAAACGGATGACATATTCAAGCTTTACAAATACATAGTTTGGGCAGAGCTCAGTGTTTCTCTTAAAAAAAAATCCCTATGCCTATTGCTGAAAAATTCTAACTTCCGTACCATCTAATCTTCTGAGTGTCTGGACCTTGAAGGCTTCAGCTTTCCATGAACTTTTGCTAACATATGTCTAGTATGTTTCAGCCTCCCATAAGTGTATCTGAATAAAGTCACCCTTTCTAGTTCTTTCTGAACTCTGGCTGCCTGATTCAACCCAGGTGTTTTTGCTCAAAACTCCTCTCCAAGATGATGGATTCAAACTGGCTTCTCTTGGCTTCACACTGACTTGCTCTACTTATAAAAAAAACTGTCTCTGAATTCCATGAGCTGAACTGAAATGAATTCAATTGCATTCAACAGAGTTGTACTTAACTACAAAGAACTAAACTAAATGGAACATCACTGCACTGCCTGAATTGAACTGAACTGTTCTCATTGAACTCCTTAATCACTCTGTGCTGTTATTCAGTATCATCTATTTCTTTTTTGTTCTCATGAGAGTTAGTCTTATGCAATTTCTGACTAATTCTTTCAAATCCTTCTCTGATTTTTCACTTTGTCTGTCCCTTAATTAGATTTTTCTTTCAAAATGGCTGCTTCCTTTTACAAACTGACTTTACCATCGTTGTTTGGTATTGACAGTGTTTACTAAAGACATGTCTGTATTCTAGCTACAGAGATTAAATGTCTGACAATCTAACCAGCTCACACAGACCTAGAAATTCGTTGGATATGATCTCTTGCAAAAGCAGCCACACTTCTGGGTAAAAATTACACTAATATCAGAGATCGTCATGAATGAATGATGGATTGAATAGGTGGGCCTACTCCCACAGACATACAGGCAGCACTAACTAGACTCAGTATGCTTCTAAAAATTCAGTACATGTGTTTGGAAAGGAAAAGAAATGGGAAAGGGAAATTTTGAAATGAGAGAACGGGGAGTACACAAAATAAGTTGTGTGAATCTAGAAAACCCTAGAAACCCTAAGAATAACAATAATAAAGAAATAAATATATAAATATAACTGCATATAAAATCACTGCATTTTTTACCAAGTTTTAAGTGACTTCAACTCTTCTCTATAACATAAAGTTTAAATTAGAAAGAAAAGCAGTAAAAGAAAGATTATTTGCTGAATTCTGGAAGAAAAATATTCTGTCCACATATGAGGAATAGAGAATAGCCTAGTAGTTCCTCCTGCTGAAGATCTAAATTTGTTTCCTAGAACCCATATTAGGTGGCTCACAACTACCTATAACTCCATTTCCAGAGCATTGAATGCTCTTTTCTTGCTTCACTGGACACTTGCGTATGTGTGGTAAACGTAAACTCATACACACAGACATATAGATAAATAAAAAAGAATATTTAAAACATTATAATCTATCCATTAAAATGTTGCAATTAATTAAAAATAGAATGCAATATTGAAGCAGTGAGGAAGAGTTACCACATGGATTTGGAAGTCATTTCAAAGAGATGACTTACACACTATGGAGATAAATGAAATACCAAGATTTTTTGAAAGGAAGAAGAGGAGCTAATGGAAGCTAGCGTGGAAAATGGTAGGTAGTTTACTGTGATTTTTTTTTTGGTTGGGGAAAGGAAGAGGCATTGTTTAACTTTTATAGTTTTAGTGACAAGGATCAACTTTAGCACTTTTAATTCCCTACATAAATCCTCTACAATTGTGCCACATCTCTAGCAAAAGAACATACCTAAATGCATAAAATAGTAGACAGTCAAAGAAGGACTGGTTGAAAAAGAGGAAAGGAGTAGTAAGAATCTTAAAGGAAATGCTGTGTCTAAGGCTTTAAAAAAGTCAAACATAAGTCTGACAAGAAAGGATTGATCAAAAGCATGAAAGACTGCAAAGACTTGACAGTTTTACTTGCTGTTTTGGAAAACTTGAAATTTTGTTTTTGTTTTTGTTTTTCTTTGTTTTGTTTTTTCCCACGTAGTATAATTTCCTCTGGAGATTTTACTTAACTTAATAATAGAATTTATCAGAATTACCCTTCAATTAAGCCAGTTGTGAAGAAAGAGTTTTCCTTCTACAAAAGATGTGGTAAAACCAGGGGGACCTTGGACAAATGTAACCAAGATCACTAATCACTTAAAGAAATGAAAAGGAAAACCATTATATTGGATATTAATTGTATTGTGCAAATATGAAGTTATGCTTACATTTATTGAAATTGGCTCATATAGTCTAAAAGGCAACTTGATCTTTCTCCTTGATTTTAAAGAATAGACAGGGAAGACGTCATACTCACAGAGGTATTCCAAAGAACGACAAGAAAAAAATTAAGAATGTTTATGGAAAAGATCAAATTAAAACTTAATACCAAAAGGTCAAATAAAAGCCTGTTTTTCAGTCCCACATTTTTTAAGTGTCTCCTTAGAAGTTGGGCCTGAGAAGTAAAGAGTATATTAGAGTAGCCAATATACCATAGGAAATTCTTAGTATAAACTAGTTCATTAAGATTTCAGGGGCCTTTAACACCTCAATAACAACTTGCCCGAAGGTTAACATTTATTGTTTTGAACTGCCAGCATCTTGTTTTTATGGGACACATTTATATGCTAAATTGCCTATTATGTTAAGTTGTACATTTTCATTTAGCAGCATCAGAAATAAGATTTGACTATAAGTGTTTGTATTTTATTAGTGCTATGCCAGGCTTCCTAATAGCTCAAGATTCCTAAAGGCTGAAACTCATTGCATCTCCTTCAGAAGGTGCTTGCCTAATATAATTTGTTATAAATAGTGCATTTGCATAGATTTGAAGTTTTCAGACTTGGGTCATCAGGAAAACTGGAAACTTCATTTGATCTTACCCTTAAGCAAATCTTAAGTGACACATTTAAGCAATTATATGGAGAAAATAAAAGTACAATCTAACTAATGACTACTCTTCTCTTAATGATTTCAGAGTAAATCAGTAAAAAACTTCAGGGAAATGGATGTTGAGTAATGATGTGGTGCTATAGCATTCTTACAAGTGTATAAATTTTCCTAGCATTTCTATAGTCCATTAGTGAGTTCACAACTTTATTGACTACAGCACAATATTTAAAAAGTGAACAAATACCAAATTTTCCTTTAATGCAGTTAGGTAGAAGAAACATTGGTTAAAGTCACTGATTTATAAAACAAATGGCAAACTTCTGCTCCAAATTTTTCTCATTGCTGGTGGATAGTAGATAAACAGAGAAAAAGACATGTGGTATTTGGGAAATACTAAAGCACCCTGTATATTTTATGCTTCTTTAAACATATTTTATGTTTATTTTTTGAGATATACATTCTTTTAAAATTATTTATATGCATAGCTGCCTCTGTGAGTACATCTGGTCAACTGAATGCTGGTACCTGACAAGGCCAGAAGAGGCTGTCCAATCAACCCATTGGACCTGCAGTTAAAGGAGTTTGTAGACCACCTGGTGTAGGTGAAGGAAACCTAACTCAACCCCCCTGCAACTGCAGTAGAGCAGCACTGATTCTAAGCTGCTGAGCCATCTCACCAGCCTTAATCTATTTACCTATGTTGATAATTACATATGGATGTTTGTGGATGGTGGATATGAGCATGCTAAGCAGAGATTGTATGGAGGCCAGTTGGTTTGATCTTTCCACTATGTGTGTTCTGGAAATGAAAAATCAGGTCCTCATGTTTGATGTTGACTACCTTTAGGTGTTGAAATATCTCTCTCATCAGCCGAAACCTTTTCCTTCTTCAGTTGGCATATTTTGATTTTATAATGGTACCCCATTATGCTAGATTTGTAAAGTCAAAGATATTTAAGTAATATTTTGTTAATCTAACATTTAAATATTAGATTTTGTTACACTAATGATCATTTTATTCCTGAATCAAAACCCCTATCTAGTATGATTTTGCTTGGGAGTTTTGTTGTTTTTGATGCATGCGGTGTTTGCCCGTGTATGTGCACCACTTTTTTTTTCAGTAGTTGTGGAGTTGAGAAGAAGTCAGATCTCTTGGAACTAGAATTACAGAACATTGTGAACACTCCTATGAATTTCAGAAATAAAATCAGGGCCCTTTGAAAGAACACCTAGTTTTCCTAAGTACTGAGCCATCTCTCAAGTCATTCCCTTAGTATTTAAACCATGAGATAACTGAGACAGATTAAATAAAGCCATTATTTGTTGAATATATAATATGTGTCACATACTATACCAGCCTATGTTGGTCAGATTTATGACTGCCATAGTATCTGTTGACTCTTTTCAATTTTGTCCCACGTAGTTAATTGAAGTGTGCTTTACCTACACTTAGTCCCAAACATAGGATAGGTCCTGATCTTGTCTAAAATAATTTGCTTTGCTATTATGTTTGCAGTATGGAATAAGAAGAGAGAAAATCAAGTAAAGGGAAAATCCTATCTTTGGTAGACAGACACTCATTTCCTGTTTCATTTGAATAAGGAAGTACATTGTCTGGGGAAGTACTCTCAGATACCTAGTTGCAATGAGAACAGCCAGCTTGAGAAGAAAATCTACATAAGAAAAAAAAATTAACTCACATTGTTTTAAAAAAAACTAGTTAAAATACTTGGTGGCATCACTAATTTGCATTTAGAAATAATTTTGAAACCCTTGTCCTCTATATGCTATTTGTTTTTATTTAGTTTAAACATAAGTACACTGTTTTATCCTCCATCCAATTCCTTCAATGTTTCCTTAAATTTACAGCAACCTTTTCACTGATACATATTTTTAAAAATTAAAATGAACTATAAAATATAGTTTAAGAAACTTTTCAAAATGCATGGTTTTGTTAATTCGTCCTTTTGTAAGCTGAATATCGTGGTAAAAGAGGGAGTCTATCTTACTCAGATAGTTATCGGGTATGTACATTCTCCTTGTAAAGTGCTTTCATTCTTCTAACCATTCAAATCTATGTTCTATGTATACTATCTGGAGGTGCATTATGCTTGATTTTAGAAACATAAAGCAAACTAAGAATGATTTTACTTTAAGAAAGGCATAGCTCAAAGAATTTAAATGATTAAATGATAGAAAAGAAATGATACTAGTATTACTGGAGAAAAGAAGGGAAGAAAAGCTATACATTTTACATATTTGGCTGTGTGTATCTCATTGCATGTGTCTGTTCTGGGAGTTTGTTTTAGTGATGGGCTTGAAAATGCTGGGTACATGTCTTGAATCGATTAAAAAAAAACTGAGATATTACAGTTAATTTACTTCATAATTTTTTATTTCAGTAAGTTTTTTTCCCTTCTATTTACTTGCTGCTATCAAATGATCTTCCACGGGACTGAATCTAGGATCCTGGGAACCACATGGCAACTCAGAACCTTCTGTAATTCCTGTTCTAAGAGATTCAACTACTTTTTCTGGCTTCTACAGATATCAAGGAACATATTAGTGCAGACACACTTGTACACAAAAAATAGAAAAACCTAATATCTCAATAAATAATTTTATTTTAACCACAGAAAGAAAATTACCTAATAGAAAATTTGAGTTATAAAAGAGATCTTTCATGCAAAATTAAAAAAAAATAGGTAATGATAATTTGGAATACAGAATATATTTGCAGATTTATATGTTGCATTTTAATTTATCTTTGATAGATAATCAACATTACATTTTGTAATATAGCTTACAATATATGGTACTACAGAAATGTAATGATTACTAGAATAAACATTCTCCACAAATTAAATGTTACAATTCTAAGATATCTTGTTTTATGATTTAATAGTACTGTGATTTTGGTATGTTTTCTTCTTTAATCTCTATGATTTCTGTCCTTTATTTAGAGAATATGCAATGTAAGACAAATAATTTACAAAACAATATTTCTATACTTGAATATGTAATGATTAATTGCTGTTGAAAATTTAATTACTTTCAATTTTGCCTTATCATGAATCAATCAATCTGATAATCCATCATATCAGATAACATAGTTCAATATTTTGGATTATTTCATGAGGCCAGTGATACTAAAAGTGACATTATATTGAACTTTAAAGCATTTTTACAATTCTCAATATGTTATTCCAAAATATTCTAGTGGCTTTTGGTGACATTAGTTATATATGAAAATCACTACATTGATGCACAGTCCAGTAAATTAAATTCTCATGTAAATATATAAGCTATGAACAAAATCAGAAAAAGAGATTAGCGTTTTGTTCTTCATTACTTTTTCTCTTATGTAAGGTTATATATTTTCACATACTTTCTCTTTGTTATAAAATCTTTGTCCTTTGAAACTGGCATTGTTAATTACTTAGTGATTAATTTTCTTAACAACAGCCTGTGATGCCAAAAGAACTTACCAACAAACATAACAGAAGATTAGCTTAGAAATATTGAAGCCCAAACCAGCAGAGGTTTATGGGTCCTATACTGATAAAGAATTGCTAGGAGCCATATTACTACAAGCTAATAACTAGAAGGTAATCTTCCTGATATGGTCTACCTTGGATTATAATACAATCTGTGACAGATTCGCTTTTATGAGTCAAGGACTTAAGAGAATTAATTTTAGGAAAGATTCTGGCTATTAATATGCTTTTCCTGTTATTATTAAACAAACATAACAATAAGTAGATTTTAGCCCACCCCTTTGGAGCAGGTCTCTGCAGATCTATGAAGATGTACTGTTTTGTGGTGATGCTATATGACAAATAGATGACTTCTTAAGTCTTAATGATGATCCTATAAGAAATCCTAAAATTATATGAGTGATTATTAAGACCTTTTTGTAGTGGGACTGCTATTAGGTCCTTTTCTGATAGCCAAAACTGCAATGAAAACTCTTGTCAGTCTCCCATGTGTCACCAGTTAATTGCTCTTAGATAGTAACCAGACTTTCTCCTGATACTCAGAGCACATTACAAGAGGTTGTAAAACAATTAACCAATGGTCATAAAAAGAAAACTAAAGATTCATTATAGGTACTAGGACAGAAGATATAATATTGACTGGATTTACCCATACAAAACTTCACTTATAACTTAGTTATGGTTTTCAACTTACAATGAACTTGTGGAGCTGTGACAGGTGACGAATGTTTAGCCAGATAATTACTCCTAATGAATATATGCATATAAACATTATCTGTTGTAAACTGCTATTTCAATTTATGATTTCAATTTTTTATGTGAACTTGTGATGAGCTTTTTAACATGTGACTGTGTATTTTGAAAGATGTAGAAGTACAGAGGACAAAGAGATGAGACGAGAGAGAGGTTGTTTCCCCCTTTCCCCACTTAGTATCTTTTTTTTTCCTTTTAGTTAGCTTTCATAGGAGACTTTTTACAAATTAGTAATAAATGCTATAATCACTTTTCAAAGTGTCCCTTTTCTTCCTGGGACTTCTGACTAAGTCTGAAAGTTAGAGCCCTGCACTTCCTGCTGAGATGGAACAAAGGCCACATTACTTAATTCCTGCACTTGGCTATTTAGGGCTACAGGTGTCAATTTTTACCAGCCTTTTACTCTCCGAAAGAGTAAGAAAGTTTTAGGATTGTTTAGACATTGCCATCAACATTTCAGTACAGTTAGAGAACTAGAACATCTTCAGACCCTCAGAGTTTAAAGCCATCACCAGTCCTATTCTGTGTCTCCATCACTATCCTCTCTGAGCAGGGAGGCCCCTGGCAAAGAATAACACTAACAGAATTACCATGTTCCTCTTTTGTTCCTCGAAGTCTACACAACTCTCTACTAAAATTTGCATTCTAAATTTCCCTGTGAGATTAGAATAAGGTCAGACTCAGTTATGAGTTACTTCCTTATAAATTGTTGGCCAAAGAGGGTCAGTAAGACCCTAAATGACATAACCTCTTGATATGTATCTTGCTTTTCTAATATAGGCCAAAGATAAAACCCCATTGCTAAAGAAAGAACACACTATTACAACAAAATATGTTGAAATGGTTTAGAAGAAATCTAGAAGTTTCCTTCCTTCTGGTTAGTTTTCATAGTGTTAGAAAGTCCTTTCTGCCTGGACAGGGGAGAAAAGGCATCAAGGACTTTACCCATTTGTGAACCCAGTGATCTGTAATACTATCTCCTTAAGAAAGATTTACCTACTACTACAATCATGACCCAAATATTATGGGAGTTACCAAACATTGTTTAGCTATATCCTCAGAACTGAAACATTGTTTCTAGGAAGAAAGCTACTTAAAACTTAGAAAGTTCCAAAGGGAGGCTCACAAGTTTCAGTAAGTATCAAAAACTTCATGGTATTCACAAAGCCACTCTCTTCCTTAGGTTCTAGAAGCAGTTAGGACTAATGAGAAAATAGTCTTTGACTTAGCACACATCTTGAAAGTCCTTCACAATCCCAATATCCTAGCTTTCTTCATGACTTGTAATGCTTTGAACTTGGTGATGCACATGGTTTTGAGTAACCCATGCTACTCGAGACCCTGACTCATACTTCTGTGTCTTATCCCGATAGATTGACTAATCTGCAAAGTTTAACTTTATCTTTTTAAGTGGTCTGTAGTCTATTTGAAGTGAGTATCTCTGAGAATTGGGTCACACAACATTAATCACTCTCTGTTTCGGTTGTGGAACGTTTTATAGGATGGAACTCATATTTGGCACAGAAATCCAGTTAACAACTCATAGATGATGATGTCTTTTGAAAATAATACCATCGATTGACTGAGAAGCACCTAAAGAAATGTTCAACATCCTTAGTCATCAGGGAAGTGCAAATCAAAACAACCCTGAGATTCCACCTCACACCAGTCAGAATGGCTAAGATCAAAAACTCAGGTGACAGCAGATGCTGGTGAGAATGCAGAGAAAGAGGAACACTACTCCATTTTTGGTGGGATTGCAAAGTGGTACAACCTCTCTGAAAATCAGTCTGGAGGTTCCTCAGAAAACTGGACATTGTAGTATTTGAGGACCCAGCTATATCTCTCTTGGGCATATACCCAAAAGATGCCCCAACATATAACAAAGACACATGCTCCACTATGTTCATAGCAGCCTTATTTGTAATAGCTAGAAGCTGGAAGGAACCCAGATGCCCTTCAACAGAGGAATGGATACGGAAAATGTGGTGCATCTACACAGTGGAATATTACTCAGCTATCAGAAACAATGACTTCATGATATTCATAGGCAAATAAACGGAACTGGAGAATATCATCCTGTGTGAGGTAACCAAGTCACAGAAAAACACATGGTATGTACTCATTAATAAGTGGATATTAGCCCAAATGTGTCGAATTACCCAAGATGCACAGAACACATGAAATTCAAGGATCACCAAAATGTGGATGCTTCACTCCTTTTTTAAAAGGGGAACAAGAATACACTTGGGAGGGGATAGGGAGGCAAGGTTTAGAACAGAGGCAGAAGGAACACCCATTCAGAGCCTGCCCCACATGTGGCCCATACATATACAGCCACAAACCATAGATGGATGAAGCAAAAGAAGTGCAGGCCACAGGAACCGGATGATGGGTCTCCTGAGAGACACAGCCAGAATATAACAGCAAATTCACAGGCAAATGCTAGCAAACCACTGAACTGAGAACTGGGCCCTGTTGAAGGAATCACAGAAAAGACTGACAGAGCTGAGAAGAGGCTTGAGACCCCCATATGAACAACAATGCCAATCAACCAGAGCTTCCAGGGACTAATCCACTACCCAAAGACTATACATGGACTGACCCTGGGCTCCAACTGCATAAGTAGCAGTAGTGAATAGCCTTGCTGGAGCACCAGTGGAAGAGGAAGCCCTTGGTAGGGGATTGCTGGTGGGGGAAAGTAATGGGGGGTGGATGGGGAGGGGAACACCCATGTAGTAGGGGAAATGGAGGGAAGAAGGCCTTGCAGGAAGTAGGTTAAGTGATAGAGATGGGAGAAAGATTAGAGAACAATTATAATAATCAGAATGCTTGTTAGTCCTATATATGAAAATGTCAAAAAATCAATATTTTTGCTGGTTTATCTTGTAAATTTTGTATGGAGCCATGTCTTCTTTTATTATTTATACCCTTCTTTACCTCTTTACCTCCCTATGAGAGTTTTTAGGATACATTATCCTAATAAAACATAACCAATTTCATGGATATATATATATATATATATATATATATATACACACACACATATTTGTGTGTGTGTGTGTGTGTGTGTGTGTGTTTAGAGGATTTTGCATAAATTAGTATTAAAATTTCTTTAGTAGACATTTTTTTTTTTGCTTTTTACTTTTTTTTTTTTTCCAGAGCTGGGGACCGAACCCAGGGCCTTGCGCTTCCTAGGCAAGCGCTCTACCATTGAGCTAAATCCCCAACCCCTTTTTTTTTCTTTTTAATGTTCATTTTCTTTTTTTTTTAAAGTTTATCTTTGGTTTGACTTTTCATTGCATTATAAAACTTGGTAGAATTATGTTCTTCTACAACATTGCAATAAAAGAACAGATTCACATGATTCTTTTATGTTCCTTGAATACAAAGTGAAGTACTTTTAAAATCCTTTTATTTGTATAAACGTAAAGAAAATTAATACTGAAAAATTTATAAATATTTTTGATGAGAGATATGACTATCCAGTACTATAATACTCTACTCTGAACATACACACTAAGATTTAAAACCTTACCTATTTTGACTGATGTTTACCACAGAAAACTGCAGCAAGTAACCCATAAGCTAAAGCCAAATTTTACTGCCATTTTTGTATTTTAAAACTGCCAATCTCTGTCATCCTTTACAACGCACAGGGCATGGTCTTTCATCAAGAAACCATTTTTTTTCTTTGACAATTTGTCTGCCATATGATCAGCTCTCAACAAATTCTGGTTTCTTATAGAATATAACCTATCTTCTTATATATCACACCCACAATGACTTCTGATTATAACAGCCAGTGAAATTGCAGTAAACCGTGCTATCCTCTATGTCTAATTGTTCTTCAACGTGAACTGGACTTTATATTTCCCTTTCTACATCCTCAAAATTAAATGATCATGTCAAAAGGAATATCAATTGCAAATTTCATACTCTAAAGTGATCAAATAAGTAATAACATAAAAATCTAATGACTGGTATGTGCTTGAAGAATCTTTTCCCCATTGTTATAGTAACTGGTGCTGTTCAGTATGTGTATCAATGTAGGAAAATTCTGAGTAGTTCTTAGGAATGCACATGAACCACAGCTTTAGAAAACAGAGATTGAGTGTTGCAACACTGTAACACATGATTAATTATTACAGTATTTATTTGAAGATGTGATTCAGATCATATCATGATTGAAAAACTTCTTGTACAGATTTGAGGCCATGTTCCTTTCAGAACTTGTCAGTTCCTTCCAACTTATTCAAGTTCTCAAGTGTAAATCACTTTTTGAGCATAATAGGACACTGCTGCCCTGGGATTTCTAACTTATACTCTTTCTTGCTGAAATTGATTTCCTTTCAGACATTTGGACCATTGCTTCTTTCTTTATAAGGCCTTGCATGATGGGTCTACTTTTTAAATGCATGTTCAGGCAGAAATTACCTATTATTTTTCTCATTTAATTTTTTGTATTCATTTTGAAATCACTAATTGAAAAATATAAATATAAAGTAAATGTATATATGTAATGATTTTGTACAACACATTATATACTTTTTAACATGATCAAATTAAAATACACATAATTACCCTTTGCATATGTTTCCATTAGAGCCGATGTATATACATGTGCATACTGAGAAACCTTGATACTTGTATTCATATAAAATTTGGTAGAGTTGATTACAGCTATGTATTGAGTCCTAATATCATTCTCACTTTAACATACTTTCTTATTTCTCATTTTCCTTCAATTTTCTCCACAAGACAAGGTATTGGGGTAATGAATATGATCACAGAAAATTATTCATCTCTTATGAAAGGACATAATGACATCCACAATTTTGTACAATGAATATATGTTTACCACAATTTAAAAGATAAGACTAAAGAGGTTTTTGTTTGTTTGTTTGTTTGTTTTTTATTCTTTAATTTTGCTTTACAATCTAGTCTTTATCCCACTCCTGGTCTGCCCTCTGACTGTTTCACATTCCATACCTCCTTCTCCCCATCTCCAAGAGATGTTCCCACCCACCAACCCCCCACCCCCACCACACCAAACCTCTCAACTCTCTGGAGCTTCACTTCTCTTGAGGTTTAGGTGCATCTTTTCTCACTGACTCAAGATCTCGAAAGTCCTCTGCTCTATATGTGTTGAGGGTCTCATATCAGTGGGTGTATGCTGCCTAGTTGGTGTCTCACTGTCTAAGCAATCTCAGGGGTCCTGATTTGTTGAGACTGCTGGTTTACCTATAGTGTTGTCCTCCTCCTCAGCTTCCAGCTTTTTCCTAGTTCAAGCACAGGGGTTTACCATCTTCTGTCCTTTGTTTGGGTGTAAATATATGCAACTGACTCTTTCTGCTGCTTGTTGGGCCTTTCAAAGGGCAGTCACACTAGGCGTTGCTTTACAAGCACACCATAATATCAGTAATAGTGTCAAGCCTTGAGGCCTTCCCTTGTGCTGGATCCAAATTTGGGCCTGTCACTGGACCTCCTTTCCCTCAGGCTCTTCTCCATTTTTGACCCTGTAGTTCTTTCGGACAGTAACAATTCTGTGTCAGCATGTTTGACTGTGGAGTGACAAGCCAATCATTCCATATGGTCTGTCTTTCTACTAGAGGTGGCCTCTACAAGTTCCCTCTTCACACTCTAGGGCATTTTATCTAAGGTCTCATTCTTTGAGTCCTGTGTGTCTGTCTCCTCCCAGGTCTCTTGTACATTCTAGAGGGTCCCACCACCTCTTACCTCCCAGTGTGAATAAAATTAAGGGAATACAGAGAGAAAAAGTAGTCAACATGTCCTTTATTTACATATAGTATAATTTTCCATCAGAAAAGTCCTACCTACATGTAATAAATACATTTATCCCAGTAACAAGATACAAAGTTAATGAACAAAAACAAATGAGAATAATAGTAAAAAATGAAACTGGGACATTTCACAATAGTCTCAAAATATTATACTAGTTTATAAAAATGGTAGTAGTTGATGCACCTCTTGAATCTAAGATTACGTCTATAGTTAGCTAGGATCCCAGTTTCAAACACTAAACTCCACTTATTGAACTGGCTTTAAGTCAAATTAGACAGCTATTGGCTAGCCACAAAACATAAGTGCTACTCTTTTTTGCACCCTATGGATATCTTACCTTACCAGTGATTGTGCTTCACAGGCCTTGCGGCTGATAAAGCCTGTTGTTGGCTCCTCTCCATTGGAAGATTTTATAAAATCATTTTGTGGCACAGGGGATTTATGGATTTCTCCTAACTTTTGTTTTAAAACTGTGAATGTTCAAATTATATTCATATATTTATGTTATTCAGTGGAAGATTAAGTTTGAATTTTAATAAGAAAATGATTTTATTGACTCATTTCTTTATTTTTTATATACATGAATAAACTCCATTTGACACATAAAGATTTTGGTATTTGTTAGCTGAATCTTGTAAGTAACCCAGGTGAATGGAAAAAAATGAGAAACAGAATATATTATTAAACTAGAAATCCCTTTGTATAGTGACAAAGGATTTGATTATATACCTACCTACTTTACGTCAGGAAGTTCACTCTGTTACCACTGAGATCATAGAATAAGGAAGCATAATAAATATTCATGATGTTTACATATGCTGGCTTCTTTCTTGCTATTTACAACATAGACTTTTGTTGATGTAGATGAACTAAGACTAGAGCTAGCAATCCTGAGTGCTCTGTAAAAAGTGAAGTTCTCTCAAAGGTGTAACTATTGCTGAAGTATGTGATGTAAATTGAAAAAGACTCTCATCATTTGAAAGAATACAAAATTACATTTCCTGCTTGTGCTTATGCCACAACCAAAAAGGCTTCAAAATAATGATTGCCAAAGAGCAATATTAGCACTAAATATTAAATTGATTTTGTCCATCACTGAAACACCATTTCTTCAAGCTCTTCACCATTTTGACCCTGAAGTTGTTTCAGTTGGGTCAGAGTTTTTGACTGTGGAATGGCAACCTCATTCTTCCACTTGATGCCCTGTCTTTCTACTGGAGTTGGTCTCTACAAGTTCCCTCTCTGCATTGTAGGACATTTCATCTGAGGTCCCTCCCTTTGAGTCCTGAAAGTCTCTCATGCCCCAGTCTCTGGTACAGTCTAGAGGGTCACCCCACCTCCTAGCTCCTGAGGTTGCCTGTTTCTATTTTTCTCTTGGCCCTCAGGGTTTCAGTTCTGTTTTCCCTCAACCCCCAATGCCTGATCATGTTGTCCTCTTCCCTTCTCTCTCTGCCCTTTCTTACCCAGGTCCCAACCAACTCCCATGATTGATTTCTTCTTCCTCCCAAGTGTGTTTGAGGCATCCTCACTTGGGCCCTTCAACTTTTTAACCTTTTTGAATTCTGTGGATTGTATCCTGGGTATTCTGTACTTTTTTGGCTAATGTCCACTTATTAGTGAGAACATACCATGCATGTCCTTTTGGATCTGAGTTACCACACTCAGGATGATATTTTCTAGTTCTATCCATTTGCCTGCAAAAGTCATGAGATCCTCATTCTTAAAAGCTGAATAGTATTCCATTGTATAAATGAATCACATCTTCTGTATCCATTCTTCTGTTGTGGGACATCTGGGTTGTTTCCAGATTATGTCTATCAAAAATAAGTTCACTATTAACATAGTGGAACATGTGCCCTTGTGGAATGGTAGGGCATTTTTTGGGTATATGACCAAGAGTGGTTGTGATGGTTTGTATATATTCAGCCTAGGGAATGGTACTATTGCAAGGTGTGACCCTGTTGGAATAGCTGTGTCATTGTTGGTATGTGCTATAAGATCCTTACCCTACCTGGATGGAAATCAGTCTTCCACTAGCAGCCTTCAAATGAAGACATAGAACTCTCAGCTCAGCATTTACCATGCCTGCCTACGTGCTGCCATGTTCCTGCCTTGATGATAATAGACTGAACTTCTGAAACTGTAAACCAACCCCAATTAAATGTTTTCTGTTAGAAGAGACATTCTGTTGTCCCGGTTTCTGTTCACATCAGGAAAACCCTAAAAGACAGAAGTTGGTACCAAGGACTGGAGTACTAATGTGATAGATCTGACCATGCTTTTGTTTGGATGAATGTGGGTTTTGGAACTTTGGATTTGGACATTAGTAAAATGCTTAAAATCGGGCTTAATAAGCCATCCTAGTAAAACTATGGAAAACTTTGTTGATGTGAATGATTTGAACCATCCAGATCTCACTCAAGAGGATTCAATTGAGAAGAATTTCAGTATGTGACCTAGAGACTGGTTTTGTGGTATTTTAATCAAGAATATGGCTGCTCTTTTTTTTTTTTTACCTTGTCCAAAGAGTCAACCTAAACCTAAGGCAAAGAGATTTATACTAATTTCATTAACAAAAGAAGTCTCAAAAAAGCTCAGCAGAGGCTTTCTTCTCTGGGTAAGTCTCATGAAGAGGTTTTGAACAAGCATAACAAACTCAAAAAGGAAGAATCTAAAACATGTGTTTCAAGTATTAAAGGGGCACCTGGAAGTGAAATGGTACCAAATCCTGTGTTCTAGGTGGTAACAGATTAAAAGAACTGGACTTTGGAGGCAAGATACCACCCAGCTAAGACCCAGGCATTGTGATACATACCTTTTTTCTCAGGAGATAAAGTCAAACAGATCTCTGAGTTTAAGGCCAGCCTGACACAGAGACTAAATTCTAGGTGAAGAAAAGATTAAATCCAGGCATGTTGGTATACACTTTTAATCCCAGGAGGCAGGCATGAAGATCTGTGAGTTCAAGGTCAGTATCAGTCTATGGAGCTAGTTCTAGGACAACCACTCCTAGGCAGTGAAGTTGGAAAACATAAAGCTGGTGATAATGTAATAAAACAAGGGGTTCATTTTCCAGTCCCATGAGCAGCAGAACTTAGCAGCTCTGGCCATGGGGCTCTGGCCTTAGAGTGAAAAATATAAGGGACTACTGGTACAATTGATGCTGGTTAGCTGGAGCTAAGAAATTACAAGTGATTAAAAAGAGACCAGCATCACTGAGATGGAATCTTCTAGGAAGTGTTTTCTGAGAGCACAATGAAGCTGTGTTCCAGAGACAGCCAAGGTTGTACCTTATAATGCAGCTGTACTTGGTAATATGGAAGAGTCACCCTGGTGGTATTGGTTTTGAAGGTATGAAAGGGTCATGAAGAGCAGATGAGGCTTGGTACTGTGAGAGGCCATGAAAGGCCACTGGTTAAGGTACAGTCTCAGGTGCAATTGAGGGCCCAGGACTGAAGAGGTCATGCAAGGGATTTGAGGTTCAGCTTATGAGAGGGTATTAGTGAAGGTAGTTGCAGCAAAAGACCCCTGTGTATTACAGATGCTATTACCATAGGATGATCACCAAGAACAGCAGAGTCAGTGAGGTAGATCAACCTGAATTCTGAGTGCTACAGAGTGTTGAAGTGACAACAGCTTTTGGACAAGCCCAGGAGATCATGTGTGGATCCCACACATTGAAACAAGAGGCATGGCAACATTGAAGTTGCCATGGAGTCTCCAAGATGTTCAAGGTGACAGAACCATGGTCTATCTGCTGAGGAAAGCTGCTAACAGGAAGTGGAAACAGCCCAGAATAAAGAAGTCTGTTACCATCAACAAAGATGAAAAAGGAGTTGGAAATTTGAAGACTGCTTTGACATCGGAAATGGAGATGCAGAGTTTTGGAGTTTGTCCAGCTGGTTTCCTATCTTGCTTTTGGATTATAGTTAAGTCTCAGAAGAGACTTTGAACTTTAGATTTTTAACATTGTTGATACTGCTATAAACTATGGAGACTTTTGAAGTTGGACTAAATTTATTAAATTTTTTAATTTAATTTTTGCATTATCTCTGTTAAGGTATGCCCCCATAAACTCATGTGTTTGGACAAGCATATGGGAGCCAGGGAGTGGAATGTGATGGCTTGTATATGCTCGGCCCAGGGAATGGCACTATTAGAACATGTGGCCCTGTTGGAGTAGGTGTGTCACTGTGGATGTGGGCTATAAGACCTTCACCATTGCCTGGAAGTCATTCTTCCACTAACAGCCTTCAAATGAACACGTAGAACTCTCAGCTCTATATGAATCATACCTGCCTACATACTGTCATGCTTCTACCTTGATGATCATGGACTGAACCTCTGAACCTGTAAGACAGCTCCAGTTAAATATTGTGCTCATAATGTTGCCATGGTCATGGTATCTGTTCACAGTAGTTAAACCCTAACTAAGACAGGGGTATAACTGGGTATTCAGGTAGATCTATTTCCAATTTTCTGAGGAACCTTCAGATTGATTTTCAGAGTGGTTGTACCAGCTTTTAATCCCACTAGAAATGGAACTTTTCAGCTTTCTCTACATCCTTGTCAATGTGGGCTGTCTTCTGAGATTTTTATTTTAACCATTCTGATTAGTATAACATGGAATCTCAATCTTTTGATTTGCTTTTCCCTGATCACTAGGGACTTTGAAGATTTCTTTAACTGATTCTCAGGCATTCACGATTCCTGTGCTATGAATTATCTGTTTAGTTCTATACACCATTTTTTGATTGGGTTGTTTGGTTTCTTGGTAGTTAGTTTCTTGAGTTTTTTTAAATATATTTTGAATATTTGCCCCTTATTGGATATAGGTTTAGTCAAGATTTTTTCTAAATATTTAGTTTCCAATTTGTCCTATTGACTATGTCCTTTGCTTTACAGAAGCTTTTCAATTTCATGAAGTTCCATTTGTCATTCTTGATCCTAGAACCTGGGCCATTGGTGTTCTCTTCAGGAAATTTTCCCCTATGCCAATGGACTCAAGGATCTTTTTCACTTTCTCTTCTATTTAATTCAGTGTATCTGGTTTTATGTTGAGGTTCTTGATCCACTTAGACTTGAGCCTTGTGAAGGTGACAAATATGGGTCTATTTTCCTTTCTGTGCATACGGACTGCCAGTTACACCAGCATCATTTATTGAAGATGCTTTCTTTTTCAATTGTATATATTTGGCTTCTTTGTCAAAGATCAAGTGTCCATAAGTGTGTGGTTTTATTTCTGGGTCTTCAATTCTATTCCATTGGTCAACCTGTCTGTCTCTGTATCAATACTATGCAGTTTTGTTTTTGTTTTTGTTTTTTTTTTTAATCACTATTGCTCTGTAGTATACCTTGATGTCAGGGATAGTGATGATCATGATTCCCACAGTATTTTTTTTATTGTTAAGAATTGTTTTCATTATTCTGAATTTTTCTTTTTCCAAATGAATTTGAGAATTGTACTTTCCATTTTATTTTGAGGAATTGTGTTGGGATTTTGATGATGATCGCATTGAATCTGTAGATTGCTTTTGTTAGGATGGAGATTCTTAATTAAAGTGGAACATAAAACTAGTTAGATAAATTAACAGTCTTCCCAGTATGGGTCAGTGAAAGATAATTCTGGTTCCTCAGTTGAAGTTTGAAACCTGGAGACCCTGAAAGGGCTTTGTGAGCTTTTAAGCCTGATTCCAGGAAGGCAGGCCAGTGACTGCCTGGCACCCTCCATATGCTTGTGATCACTGCCACATACCAGCAATGCCCCTTAGCAGATAGAGCAAAACTACAGGTCACCTAGGCTCAATTCAGATCTCCATTATAATGAGGTGTCTAACAGCCTGGAGGCTTAGCCAATGAAACTTCCCTTCCCAGACACTCCTCGCTGCAAAAGTATTTAGTCTCAGGCTGAGTCTGAGAAATGGGGACGGTTTTACTCATCTGCTTGCTGCCATGACAATAAATGCCTTGAAATTGTTTACAGGGATTTGCCCTTCGCCTAAAGAGCCGCCACCTAATCTCTCGCAGAAGGCTGTCACCAAGCCTGCAGCTCTCTGCAGTCAAGCCAAAGACTCTTCCCCAGTGGGACCAGCTGGAGCTCCCCTCTCCCTTTGCCCCTAGGCCCTGGGCTAGATCCAGCTCCTCAGGGCCCCATTCCGTTCTCTGCTCTTCCACAGCATCCCAGTGATACCTGGATGCCCAAGGGCCTGAGAACCGATGGCCTTAGCCTCCTTGCAGGCCTGGGATT
Source organism: Rattus rattus (assembly GCF_011064425.1). Taxonomy (NCBI): domain Eukaryota; kingdom Metazoa; phylum Chordata; class Mammalia; order Rodentia; family Muridae; genus Rattus; species Rattus rattus. The sequence continues at coordinate 76,868,180 of NC_046172.1, forward strand.
CCCAAGTCAGCTCTGGCTGTGTCTTGTGCTCAATCTGTGCTTCCCCACCCCCGGAGTTGTGTCCCAGCTTTTCACAGTACGACACTTGCCTAGCGGCCCTGTGGGGTGAGTGTGCCCAAACTTCCAACATTCTGCCTTCTTGAGTGGCCCATGCCTTGTGTCAGACCGGGGGACCCCCACTTAACCTATATCCTAGTGGCCTTCAGATCAAGATGTAGAACTCTCAGCACCTCTGGCATCATGCTTGCCTGGTTGTTGACATGCTCTTGTCTACTATGTTCCTGCTCTTAATGGTAATGGGCTGAACCTCAGAACCTGTAAATCAGCCCCAATTAAATGTTGTCCTTTATAAAAGTTGTCTTGTTCATCATGTTTGTTCACAGAAGTAAAACCCTAAATTTTTATGCTTTTTTTGTTTTTTATTTTTGTTTTGTGTTTTTATTAATCATTCCTTTATTTATATCTCAAATGATATACCAGTTCTTTATTGCCCCTCCATTATCCCCCATCCCACATTTGCCCTCTCTGCCTTCTCCTCTCTCCCCTTTGCCCTACTACTCCAGCATCTCATTACACTGGGTCATCATACCTCCACAGGACTGAAGGCCTCCTCTCCCACTGATGTCAGAGAAGGCCATCCTCTACTACATATGTATCTGGAGCCATAGGTTCCTCCTGGACACCCCTTCGTTGGTTGTCTAGTACGTAGGAGCACTGCATGATCTGGCCAGCTCATGTTGTTCTTCCTATTAGGTTGCAACTCTACTCTGCTCCCGTAATCCTTCTGCCATCTCTACCACTGAGCTCAGTTGGATGGTCGGCTACAAGCATCCACATCTGCATTGTTCAGTTGTTTGCCAAACCACTGAACGAACTGCCACACCAGATTCCTGTCAGCAAGTACCTGTTGGCAATAACAACAGTGTGGGGTTTGGTATCGGTGGACAGGATGGATCCCCTGGTGGCATAGTCTTTGAATGGCCTTTCCCTCAGTCTCTGTTCCAATTTATGTCCCACTCTTTCTTTGAACAGGAGCATTTCTAGTTTGAAAACTTTGAGAGAGGTTGGTAGACCCATTCCTTCTTTGATGTGTATCCAGTGTTCTTCCCCAACTCTTTCGATAACTTTTGATTGAAAATCTATCTTATTAGATATTAGAATGGATATTCTAGCTTGTTTAATGGAATTGTTTCCTTGGAAAATAATTTTTAGCCCTTTACTCTGTGGTAGTATGTTTCTTTTTTGTTGAGGTATATTCCTTGAATGCAGTAAAGGGATGGACCTTGACTATAGATCAAGTGTGTTAGTCTCTGTCCTTTTATTAGTTAATTGAGTCCATTTACATTGAGAGATATTAATGAAACATGATTGCTAGTCATTTTGGTTTTGAGCTGATTCTTCCCTCCACCCTGTGTGTGTGTGTGTGTGTGTGTGTGTGTGTGTGTGTGTGTGTGTGTGTGTGTGTGTCTTTTGTTTTGATGTGATTAATTGTGTGTTTTCTTGATATAGTTTCCTTCGTTGGAGTTTTCATTCTAGTATCCTGTGGGGAAAGTTTAGTAGAAAGATAACGTGTAAATTTGATTTTGTCATGTGATTTCTTGGTTTCTCCATCTATAGTGATTGAGAGTTTTAGTGGTTATAGTAGTCTAGGGTTGGCAGTTGTTTTCTCTTGAGCCTGTAAGGTATCTGTCCAGGTTTCTAGCATTTATAGTTCCTCAGTATGAAAAGTCAGGTCTAATTTTGTAGGTCTGCCTTTTATATGTTATTCGGATTTTTCATCTTACATCTTTTAATATTCTTTCCTTGTCCGGATATCTAGTGTATTGATTATTATGTCAAAGGGAATTGACATTTCTGATCCAATATATTTGTTCTTCTTATTTTTGGTCATATTTTTTTCTTTACTTTAGGAAAGTTTTCTTCCATGATTATGTAGAATATATTTTCTGGCCCTTATTTTTTCTAGATTTTATGGTATTTTAATTTACTTCTTCCAATTTCCATTAACTGCTTCATAGAATTATTGATCATTGCATGTCTTATCAAATAATCTTTTAATATTAGTAATCATAGTAGTGAGAGATAAACATAACTCCACACACATGTCCTTTACAGTATACTAAATTATACTAATATGCTCCTCTTCATCCAGCTGCTATCTTAGTCCAAATCACAAAGATCATCTATGTTCTTAAAACAAAACAAAGTTAAAATTTATGATAATGTGTCACAATAATATCTCAACCCTGGTACCAACTTCTGTCTTTGATTCTTTCTATTGCTGTGACAAAACATCCTGAGAAATGAAACAAATAAAACCAGCATTTAGTTGGACTTAGACTTTCAGGGTATAGTATCCATAATATTGGAGAAAAGGAATGGTGGAGCACAGGTTCCTGGCTTTCACAGATGAGAGCTTACATCTTCAAACACAACTAAGAGGCATAGAAAGGCATTCTGAGAAAGCCACAGGTAAAACCTTAAAGCCTGCCCTTACTGACGTACCACATTTAAGGAGGTCTCATTTCTTTCTTTTTTTTTCTTTTTTTCTCCTGTTTTTTCATCTTTAATAAATTGGGTGTTTCTTATTTACATTTCAAATATTATTCCCTTTCTTGGTTTCCATGCCAACATCCACCTAACCCCTCCCCCTTCCCTCCTATATGGGTGTTCCCCTACCAATACTCCCCCTATTGCCACCCTCCCCCAAGAATCCTGATCACTGAGAGTCCAGCCTTGACAGGACCAAGGGCTTCCACTTCCATTGGTTCCCTTACTAGGCTATTCATTGTTACCTATGCAGTTGGAACCCAGGGTCAGTCCATGGATAGTCTTTGAGTAGTGGCTTAGTCCCTGGAAACTCTGGTTGGTTGGCATTGTTGTTCATTTGAGGTCTCAAGCCCCTTCAGCTCTTTCAGTCCTTTCTCTGATTCCTTCAACGGGGGTCCCGTTCTCAGTTCAGTGGTTTGCTGCTGGCATTCACCTATGTATTTGCCTTATTCTGCCTGAGTCTCTCGGGGGGAGAGATCTACATCCTGTTCCTGTCAGGCTGCACGTCTTTGCTTCATCCATCTTATCTAGTTTGGTGGCTGAATTTGTATGGGCCACATGTGGGGCAGGCGGTGAGTGGGCGTTCCTTCAGCCTCTGTTTTAAACTTTGCATTCCTACTCTCTCCCAAGGGTATTCTTGATCCCCTTTTAAGGAAGGAGTGAAGCATTCACATTTTAGTCATCCTTCTTGAGTTTCATGTGTTCTGTGGATCTAGGGTAATTCGAGCATTTGGACTAATATCCACTTATCAATGAGTGCATACCATGTTTTTTTTTTTTTTTGTGATAGGGTTACCTCCTCAGGATTATATATTTTCAGTTCCATCCATTTGTCTGAACTTATAAAGTCATTGTTTTTGATAGCTGAGTATTCCATTGTGTAGATTTACCACATTTTCTGTATCCATTCCTCCGTTGAAGGACATCTGGGTTCCTTCCACCTTTTGGCTATTCTAAATAAGGCTTCTATGAACATAGTGGAGCTTGTGTCTTTGTTATATGTTGGGGCATCTTTGGGGTATATGCCCAAGAGTGGTATAGCTGAGTCCTTAGGTAGTACAATGTCCAATTTTCTGAGGAAACTCCAAAATGATTTCCAAAAATGTTGTACAAGTTTGCAACTCTTTCTCCACATCCTCACCAGCATCTGCTGTCCTCGGAGTTTTTGATCTTAGCCATTCTGACTGGTGTGATGTGGAATCTCAGGGTTGTTTTGATTTGCATTTCCCTTATGACTAAAGATGTTGAACATTTCTTTAGGTGCTTCTCAGCCATTCAGCATTCCTCAGCATCTGAATTCTTTGTTTAGCCCTGAACCCCCATTTTTTAATAGGGTTATTTGTCACCCTGCGGTCTAACTTCTTGAGTTCTTTGTATATTTTGGAAATAAGGCCTCTATCAGTTGTAGGATTGGTAAAAGTCTTTTCTCAATCTGTTGGTTACTGTTTTGTCCTAACAAGAGTGTCCTTTGCCTTACAGAAGATTTGCAGTTTTATGAGATCCCATTTGTCGATTCTTGATCTTAGAGCATAAGCCATTGGTGTTTCGTTCAGGAAATTTTTTCCAGTGCCCATGTGTTCCAGATGCTTCCCTAGTTTTTCTTCTATTAGTTTGACTGTATTTGGTTTGATGTGGAGGTCCTTGATCCACTTGCACTTGAGCTTTGTACAGGGTGATAAGAATGGATAGATCTGCATTCTTGTACCTGCTGACCTCCAGTTGAACCAGGACCATTTGCTGAAAATGCTATCTTTTTTCCTTTGGATGATTTTGACTCCTTTGTCCAAAATCAAGAGACCATAGGTGTGTGGGCTCATTTCTGGGTCTTCAATTCTATTCCACTTGTCTATTTGCCTGTCTCTGTACCAATATCATACATTTTTTTTATGACTATTGCTCTGTACTACTGCTTGAGTCCAGGGATAGCGATTCCCCAGATGTCTTTTTATTGTCGAGGATGGTTTTAGCTATCCTGGGTTTTTTGTTATTCCAGATGAATATGCAAATTCTTCTGTCTAACTTTATGAAGAATGGGATTGAAATTTTAATGGGGATTGCATTTAATCTGTAGATTGCTTTTGGTAAAATGGCCATTTTTACTGTATTATTTGTGCCAATCCATGAGCATGGGAGATATTTCCTTCTTCTGAGATTTTCATCAATTTCTTTCTTCAGAGGCTTGAAGTTCTTATCATACAGATCTTTTTATTGCTTGGTTAAAGTCACCAAAGTATTTTTAACATTTGGGACTACTAAAAGGGTGTCATTTCCCTAATTTCTTACTCGGCTTGTTTCTCTTTTGTGTAGAGGAAGGCTCCTGATTTATTTGAGTTAATTTTATACTCAGCCACTTTGCTGAAGGTGTTTATCAGTTTTAGTAGTTCTCTGGTGGAACTTTTGGGATCACTTAAATATATAAACATATCGTCTGCAAATAGTGATATTTTGACTTCTTCCTTTCCAATCTGTATCCTTTTGATCTCCTTTTGTTGTCTGTTTGCTCTGGCTAGGACTTTGAGAACTATATTAAATAATAAGGAGACTAGGCAGCCTTGTCCAGTCCCTGATTTTATTGGGATTGCTTCAAGTTTCTCTCCATTTAGTTTAATGTTAGCTACTGGTTTGCTGTATATGGCTTTTACTATGTTTAGGTATGGGCCTTGAATTCCTGTTCTTTCAGGACTTTTATCGTGAAGGGTGTTGAATTTTTGTCAAATGCTTTCTCAGCATCTAAAGAAATGATCATGTGGTTTTGTTCTTTCAGTTTGTTTATATAATGGATCACGTTGATTGTTTTCCATATATTAAACCATCCCTTCATGCCTGGGATGAAGCCTACTTGACCATGGTGGATGATTGTTTTGATGTGCTCTTGGATTCGGTTTGCCAGAATTGTATTGAGTATTTTTGCATTGATATTCATAGGGGAAATTGGTCTGAAGTTCTCTTTCTTTGTTGGGTCTTGTGTGGTTTAAGTATAAGAGTAATTGTGGCTTCATAGAAGGAATTTGGTAGCACTCCATCTGTTTCAATTTTGTGGAATGGTTTGGCTACTATTGGTATGAGATTTTCTATGAAGGTCTGGTAGAATTCTGCACTGAACCCATCTGGACCTGGGCTCTTTTGTTTAGGAGACTTTGATGACTGCTTCTATTTCTTTAGGAGTTTTGGGGTTGTTTAAATGGTTTATCTGTTCCTGATTTAACTTCGGTACCTGGTATCTGTCTAGGAAATTGTCCATTTCCTCCAGATTTTCAAGTTTTGTTGAACATAGGCTTTTGTAGTAGGATCTGATGATTTTTTGAATTTCCTCTGATTCTGTTGTTATCTCTCCCTTTTCATTTCTGATTTTGTTAATTTGGACACACTCTCTGTGTCCTCTTCTCTGGCTAGAGGTTAATCTATCTTGTTGATTTTCTCAAAGAACCAGCGGTTGCTTCTGTTGATTCTTTTATAGTCCTTTTGGGTTCTACTTGTTTGATTTCAGCTCTGAGTTTGATTATTTCCTGCCTTCTACTCCTCCTGGGTGTGTTTGCTTCTTTTTTTTGTTCTAGAGCTTTTTTAGGTGTGCTGTCAAGCTGCTGATATATGCTCTCTGTTTCTTTCTGCAGGCACTCCAAGCTATGAGTTTTCCTCTTAATACAGCTTTCATTATGTCCCATAAGTTTGGGTATGTTGTACCTTCATTTTATTAAATTCTAAGAAGTCTTTAATTTCTTTTTTTATTTTTTCCTTGCCCAGGTTATCATTGAGTAGAGAATTGTTCAACTTCCATGTGTATGTGGGCGTTCTTTCCTTATTGTTAATTGAAGACCAGCTTTAGCCAAGGTGTCTGATAGGACACATGGGATTATTCTATCTTTCTGTATCTGTTGAGGCCTGTTTTATGACCAATCTTATGGTCAATTTTGGAGAAAGTACCATGAGGAGCTGAGAAGAAGGTATATTCTTTTGCTTTAGGGTAGAACGTTCTATAAATATCCGTTAAGTCCATTTGGCTATGACTTCTCTTAGTCTGTCTGTCTCTGTTTAATTTCTGTTTCCATGATCTGTCCATTGATGAGAATGGGGTGTTGAAATCTCCTACTATTATTGTGTGAGGTGAAATGTGTGCTTTGAGCTTTGGTAAGGTTTCTTTTATGAATGTAGGTGCCCTAGCATTTGGAGCATAGATATTTAGTATTGAGATTTCTTCTTGGTGGATTTTTCCTTTGATGAATATGAAGTGTCCTTCCTTATCTTTTTTGATGACTTTTGGTTGAAAATTGATTTTATTAGATATTAGAATGGCTACTCCAGCTTGCTTCTTCAGACCATTTGCTTTTAAAGTTGTTTTCCAGGCTTTTACTCTGAGGTAGTGTCTGTCTTTGTCTCTGAGGTTTGTTTCCTGTAGGCAGCAAAATTGCATGTAGAGTTTGTTAATCTGTGTCTTTTTTATTGGGGAATTGAGGTCCATTGATGTTGAGATATTAAGGAATAGTGATTGTTGCTTCCTGTTATTTTGTTTGAATGTGAGATTATGTTTGTGCTTGTCTTCTCTTTGTTTTGTTGCAAATGATTAGTTTCTTTTTTTTCTAGGGTGTAGCTTGCCTCCTTGTGTTGGGCTTTACCATTTTTTATCCTTTGTAGTGCTGGATTTGTAGAAAGATATTGTGTAAATTTGGTTTTGTCATGGAATATCTTGGTTTCTCCATCTATGTTAATTGAGAGTTTTGCAGGATACAGTAACCTGGGCTGGCATTTGTGTTCTCTTAGGGTCTGTTTGACATCAGTCCAGGATCTTCTGGCCTTCATAGTTTCTGGCGAAAAGTCTGGTGTGATTCTGATAGGTCTGCCTTTATATGTTACTTGGCCTTTTTCCCTTACTGCTTTTAATATTCTTTCTTTATTTTGTGCGTTTGGTGTTTTGACTATTATGTGACAGGAGGTGTTTCTTTTCTGGTCCAATCTATTTGGAGTTCTGTAGGCTTCTTGTATGCCTATGGGTATCTCTTTTTTTAGGTTAGGGAAATTTTCTTCTATGATTTTGTTGAAGATATTTACTGGTCCTTTGAGTTGGGAGTCTTCACTCTCTTCTACACCTATTATCCTTAGGTTTGATCTTCTCATTGAGTCCTGGATTACCTGTTTGTTTTGGACCAGTAGTTTTTTTCCATTTTATATTATCTTTGACAGTTGTGTCGATGATTTCTATGGAATCTTCTGCTCCTGAGATTCTCTTTATCTCTTGTTTTCTGTTTTTTTTTTTTTTTGATTCTTGTATCTTCATGGCTCCTTGTCTCTTCCTTTTGGTTTTTTATATCCAGGGTTGTTCCCTTTGTGCATTTTCTTTATTGCTTCTATTTCCACTTTTTAATTCCTTCACCTGTTTGATTGTGTTTTCCTGTAATTCTTTCAGGGATTTTTGCATTTCCTCTGTATAGGCTTCTGCATTTCTCTAAGGGAGTTTTTTAGGTCTTTCTTGAAGTCCTCCCTCATCATAATCAAGTGTGATTTTTAATCTAGATCTTGCTTTTCTGGTGTGTTTGGATATTCATTGTTTGCTTTTGTGGGAAAATTGGGCTCTGCTGATGCCATGTAGTCTTGGTTTCTGTTGCTTGGATACCTGCACTTGACTCTTGCCATCACATTGTCTCTGGTGTTACCTTTTTCTGGTATTTCTGTCAGTGGTTAGACCATTCTATAAGGCCTGTTTGTCAGGAGTGCTGTAGACTTGTTTTCCTGTTTTCTTTCAGTCAGTTATGGAACAGATTGTTCTGCTTTTCAGGCACATGTGTAGTTGTCTACTGGTTTTTGGCAGCTGTTCCTCTGGGCTGTGTGTCCTGGGTCCAGGCAGGTCACTTGGAGCAGAAAGTTGGTCTTAGGCTAAGTTTCGGGCCTTGGTGCTGGGTTTAGGCTTTCCCTGTGAAGCAACCAGGGGCCCCCTACCTTCTCTCTCGTCCCTGTGCACAGGGTCCCCAGATGGTGCCAGGCATTTTCCTCTAAGTCAGAAGGTAGAGCATAGTCTCCTCTGGTTTCCCAGGCATGTCTGCCCCTCTGACAGGTCTAGTTCTCCTTCCCACAGGATTTGTGCAGGGGAGCTGTTTGTCAGGGTCCCTTCAGATCCAAATGCATCTACACTGCATGGCTCCTGCAGCTAGTGCCCCTATCTTCCTTTTCCCAAGGACGCCTACATTTCCTCTTGGGCCAGGGATGTCAGGCAAAAGATGGGCAATCATTTGTGGTCTCTCCTTACCTGCAATCTCAGCAGTGCCCACCTGTTTGGGTGATGAGCTCTCTCTCCCATGGGGTTTAGGAGCAGGGAGCTGTGGACCGGGATCAGTGAGTTTCCCCTATATTTCTTTACATGAGTTATTTATATCCTTCTTAAAGTCTTCTATCATCATCATGAGATGTGATTTTTTAAATATTTTATTAGATATATTTCTTTACTTACATTTCAAATGGTATTTGCTTTCCCAACTTCCTGTCCATAAGTCTGCATCCCCACCCCTTCCCCCATATGTGTGTTCCCCCCATCCACCTCCCTTACCACTCCCCTGACATGATTTTTAATTCTAAATCTTCCTTTCCTGGTGTATTGTAAAATCCATTATTTGCTTTGATGGGAGAACTGGGCTCTGATAATTGCAAGTTGTCTTGGTTTCTGTTGTTTAGGTTCATGCACTTGCCTCTCACCATCTGTTTGTCTCTGGTGTTATCTCATATTGTTATCTCTGACAGTGGCTTGACCCTCCTGTAAATGTGTATCTTAACACTCCTGGGAACTGGACTTATCCAAATGGGATCTGGGTACTGAGAGTTGTGTCAAAGGGTCAGCTCTAGTCACAGGCAGAAACTGGAAGGATCCTGTCCCAGTCTGCTCCTTGGTTTCTGTGACATGATGGCTCCTAGTTTGTCCATCTGAGCAGAATTAGTGGTCCTTACCTCTACTCTCAGTTGTGTCAGTGCTCCTGGAGACCACCTTTCAGCTAAGGGTGCAGGTGGAAACTGGCCCATTTCCACTTTTGATTTTGGATGTGTTTTATTGTTTTGCCTTACATTATTTAGTGTATTTCCCTTTAGTTTTCTAAGAGGTTTATTTCTCACTTAAGGGTTTCTACCAATTTGTGTTTTCCTGTATTTCTTCAAGGCAATTATTTATATCTCATTGAAAGAGTTCTAACATCTTGTTGAAATGGGATTTATACTAACTATCTTGTTCTTTAGATGTGTTAGGATATCCAGGACTTGTGGTAGTAGGAGAGTTGGGTTCTGATTGTGCCACATTGTAATCACTTGTATTGATTATGGTCTTGTACTTACTTTTGTTGTATGGCTTTCTCTGATTTGACTGGCCTGTGTTCCCTGAGTTAGCTCAGGCCTCCTCACAATAATATGGAGCATTGTTTGTAGGGCTGAGTAGTCCTCATGGCACCAGTTTCAATTCTAAAACACAAAAATTTAGATAAATTAATCTGGTGATATGCATTTTTGTTTTCTTAATTTATTTTGCTGGATTATATCATTTATTTCATTTTTCATAGACTTCAATTTTCCTCTGTCTCCTTTGCCTAGATAATAAGGTCAGCCATTTTCGATTTTTCTTCCTTATTAAAATAAAAATATTTAAAACTATAAATTATCCCGTATGATACTTTTGCTATTTTCCATCAGAAGGAAGATATGCTAATATTATATTTTATATATACAAATATATATTACATTCAATGTCTTTATAATTTCTTTTGTGATACATTTTATGATTTAGGGGTTAGTAAAATTTATATTTTCTTACATTGAGTCATGTAAGACTGTTTTAAAAATATTTTACTTGATTTCTCTACTACTTCTATTGAAGTTAGCAAAATTTGTATATTAGTATGTCTATTTATGCTCTTGTTTTAGGTCAGTTATTTTAATTGTACATAACTGCTTGAAACCAATTTTAAATGATACTTTATATTAGTTTTATCTTGAAAAAGCCATATAAAATCTGTATTTTGTAAAAGACAAGGAGAAAAATCAGGTATTATTAAATATAGCTTTTCTTAGTGGTCTTATGTGATATTGAAAAAAATTAAAACTTGGAAAATGAAGCTGCTACAGCTAACACAGAAACATGGGTTCACTGATTAAGTTTCAAACAATATTAGATGACTCCGAATTCTACCCCATTTGAGTTGGGTAAAGTTTGTTCCTTCTGAGATTATACTGGAAACCAAAGGCAAATAATGAATTGGATTATTCTTACATAGTACATTTCATGAAATTAATAATAGTTGTCAATTGTTCATACATTCTCAATATTAAAAGGGGCATATTTATAAAAGGTTCATTCCATCAATCAAATAATTATATTTATTCATACATGTCAAATACATCAAGCACAATTGTGTTCAAGTCTAAATTCATATAATTATCAATTTCATATGCTTCTAACTTTGCAAAGTTTACCAAAAGTACCTATTATCAATGAATCATTTTCTTTCTTGTGTAGATGTATTTTATTTTATTTTATTTTTTGCTTTATGAAAAGGAGTGATGTATAATGTGTTCTTTTGTCATATTACTATTTGTTACTGTGCACCCTATTCATGAACAGTTGCATATAATATCAAAAATTGGAGTTCAGTATGGTGGAACATGCCTTTAATCTCAGTATTCAGCAGGCAAAAAGACAGGTAGATCTCTGTGAGTTTGAGGCCAGTCTAGACTATATAACAAGTTCAGGGCCAGCCAGGTCTACATCATGAGAGAAACCCTGTCTTGACAAAGAAAACAAATAAACAAAGAAAAAATTGACCAAATAACTAAAATTGGGCTCTAATTTTACTGACTTAAAAATTTATTTTTCTGGCTGTGCCAAGATTTCAATTTATAACGTCAGACTTGACTGTGCTGTCCTCTATTACTGAGCTCTACATTTAGCTCTCTTTCTTAAATGTTTCCTAAAGGCTTTTGATATTAACTTTGATAGCAACAGGTTTTAGTAAATTAGTTTCTGATACATCTGGTCCCTTTTTCCTTAGATTTAATTAAGGTGGATTTTATTTCCTCTTTAGATAGTGTATATGGTTCATAAATAGGATCATTGCTGTTGGGAGTTTTCTTTGGTACAGTGATTTTAATTAATGTTTTAATATACCTAGTTCTTGGATTTTTTTTCTGTTTAGGTTTTTTGGTATACAGCAATACAGCAAGACCATTATATTATTTATTTGTTTTGAATTTTATTTTTTATAGTGTACTATTATTTTATGTGTAGGGGTATTTTGTCTGTGTCAGTGTACCATATCTTAGAAGTGTTTGTGGAGGCCAGAAACAGACATTAGACATTCTGGAACTGGAGTTACAGACAGATATGATTCAATCTGTTGGTGATGGGAATCAAACGCATGTCTTTTGTAAGAGCAGCTGTGGCAGTTAACCACTAAGCATGTCTCCATTCCCTAATTCAATTTAAAATTAATTTACAATATATTCACAACAATTAAGTTCTACAGTTATATAATTTTTTTTATTTATTATTATAGATTTGAGATTTTTCTGTCTGTACTTTTAGGTTTATTAATTCTGTTTAAAACATTAAATATTTCTCTTTAAAGATACAAATTTCAGTGAGGATTTTCATTTATTTTTTGCATATTTTCTATATTTAGTTCTCTTTAAGTTTCTCATAGTTCAATTCATCTACTTTTACTATTTCTCTAGATACATATGCAAGTAATTTTCAGCTTTACACATTAATATTTAAGTGAGGTTGTTATTGTTCCTACTTATACATTTACCTCATCTAACAATGATATGACAGAATTGGATTCTTTATTTCCCAACCAGATTAATATTTTCTTATAAATTGATGTCTATAAACAGGTGAGGGCAGTCACAAGATAAGACAAGGCCTATAATTGGGCAGTGAAAAAGTAAGATGGGCGAGGAGAGAGAGAGGAAGAAGGGAGAGGAACCAAGATAGAGAAAGGGAAGGACAACCCAGATTCATGTATCCTTAAATGGCCACAGGTAGTTATGAATATTTTATAAGAGATGGATTATTACAGGACAATTTTTCTTATCTAGCTGGGCAGTTTATAGCAATATCAATTGGCTCTGAGTTTATTGCATAGATGTTTTGTGGGGTGAGAATTTACTGATAAAAAGTGCATGTTAGCCTTATTTATAATAGCCAGAAGCTATGTTGGCCAGGAAACCGGGAAAGGGAATAACACTCGAAATGTAAATAAGAAAAAAACAAGTTAATGAAAAAAAATACTAAAAAAAAAAAAATGGGGTTCAGAGCTAAACAAAGAATTCACAGCTGAGGAATGTTGAATGGCTGAGAAACACCTAAACAAATGTTCAACATCTTTAGTCATAAGGGAAATGCAAATCAAAACAACCCTGAGATTTCACCTCACACCAGTGAGAATGACTAAGATCAAAAGCTCAGGTGACAGAAAATGATGGCAAGGATGTGGAGAAAGAGGAACACTCCTCCATTGTTGGTGGGATTGCAGACTGGTGCAACCATTCTGAAAATAGTCTGGAGGTTCCTCAGAAAATTGGACATTGAACTATCTGAGGACCCAGCTATACCTCTCTTGGGTATACCCAAAAGATGCCCCAACCTATAACAAAGACTCATGCTCCCGTTTGTTCATAGCCACCTTATTTATAAAAGCCAGAAGCTGAAAAGAACTCAGATGCCCTTCAACATAGGAATGGATACAGAAAATGGGGTACATCTACACAATGGAATATTACTCAGCTATCAAAAACAATGACTTTATGAAATTCATAGGCAAGTGGATGGAACTGGAAAATATCATCCTGAGTGAGGTAACCCAATCACAGAAAAACACACATGGTATGCACTCATTGATAAGTGGCTATTAGCTCAAATGCTTGAATTACCCTAGATGCACAGAACACATGAAACTCAAGAAGGATGACCAAAATGTGAATGCTTCACTCCTTCTTTAAAGGGGAACATGAATACCCTTGGCAGAATAGGAGCAAAGTTTAAACAGAGTCAGAAGGAACACCTATTCAGAGCCTGCCCACATGTGGCCCATACATATACAACCACACAATTAGATAAGATGGATGAAACAAAAGTGCAGGCCAACAGGAACGGATGTAGATCTCTCTGAGAACACAGCCAGAATACAACAAATACATGGTGAATGCAGCAGCAAACCACTGAACTGAGAACAGGACCCCCATTGAGGGAATCAGAGAAAGGACTGGAAGTGCTTGAAGGGGCTCGAGACCCCATATGAACAACAATACCAACCAACCAGAGCTTCCAGGGACTAAGCCGCTACCCAAAGTCTATACATGGACTGACTCTGGGCTCCAACCTCATAGGTAGCAATGAATATCCTAGTAAGAGCACCAGTGGAAGGGGAAGCCTTTGGTCCTGCCTAGACTGAACCCCCAGTGAATGTGATTGTTGGGGGAAGGGCAGTAATGGGGGGAGGATAGGGAAGGGAACACCAAGATAGAAGGGGAGAGGCGCGGTTCGGAGATGTTGGCCCATAAACCGGTGTGGAAAGCCGCGATAGCATTCGCCATTACAAGATGGCACTGGCTTCCGCTGCACCAGTCCGACTTCCTTTCAGGAAACTAGCTGTGTGTGCATGTGTAAGAGTGTGTTCACGCCAAGTCTTTGCCCATCCTGGGGCGTGTCAATGAGATCATGGGTAAGCGACCAATAGGCGTAGACGCACTGTGCTAGGGTTTTATAAGCAGCGCCTTTCTGGGCCCTGGGTCTCTCCTTTTCAAGATGCAATAAACGCTTAGCTGCAGAAGGATCCTGGTGTCCGTCGTCGTTCTTGCTGGCGAGGCGTTGGGCGCCCGACATATAGTGCGAAACCTGGAACAAAGCACCTCACCATCGCCCGAGCGCCGAGGAGAGCCTCCGCTTGTGGAGAGGGTCCAGAACTGCAGGTCGAAGGTAAGCTCTGGAGGCATGTTTGGTCTTGACCTCTTCTCTCTCCCCATTAGAATCTGCGGTGGAAGCTTTTTGTTTATTGTTTGGCAGCGCTCATTCTTCTCTTTTGGTTTTTTGAGTTTTTGCGGCTGCCATCAAACTTCAGTCCGTCATGCCTAGAAGATGGGAAATGCAGCCCAACAGTAGAGCAGGACAGGGAGCATAGGGGGTTACAGGACAGCATGTCAAAACAGAGAGAATGAAAGATTAAAGAGCTCAAGAAAAGGTGCACCTAAAAAAAAAGAGCCCTTCGAGGGACTTTAGATCCGAGGCGAAGATATCAGGAAAGGGGCGCCCTGGGAAGAAACAGGAAGGAGATAAAAAGAACACAGTATTTTGGGAGAAAAAAAATTGTCTTTGTGCTTGTAAAAGGTGTGATTAGGCTCTGGAAACTTCACAGAGTCATACTGATCAGATTTGATAGAAGGTAGACCGCCTGAAAATTTTATTCAGAAGAATCAAACAAAGGACATCTCAATACCATGCACAACTTGGAGTTAATGTAATTGGGTTGTGGTGGAAATATTTAGGACTGTGTTCACTTCCATACCATTTGTGAATGTCAGTGTGCTGCTCAGATATCCCGTAATATATCTCAGTATCTTACAGAATTGGTTTCAGCAGCGTTGATGGTCTACAGATGCAGGAATTGAGACAATCCATAGTCATATCAACTCCACCGTGGAAGTGGTGGGAAGGAAATTCTACCTCTCTGCTGACTCCTATTGGAATCTGGGTCCTTTGGTGGGACACCATCTAGTTTTCCTCTTTGTCTATTGTCTGTCCTTGGTGCATCAAGCTGTCCATGTATGTCAGTTTATGTCTGTGGTTTTTGTTTCTTGTTGCTTAAATGTTTTATGTTTCATGTTCAAAAGAAAAAATGGTGAAAACTTTATCTGCCAGCTGTTCACACATTGATTTGGTTTTAACTCGTTTCAAAAAAGGAACAAATGAATAAAAAGCAGTTTCAATCAGTCCTTGGGCCCTGCACCTTTAAGCCTAGTCTAAGGTCAGCTGGAAGCTGCCAGGGGTGGCGTCTTAACGCAGAAAGCTGATCTTAAAAGGCGCCAGCCTCCTCAACTTCTTTTGGTACGAATGATGGCTCTTTCTCTTAGAAAAATCCCTTACTTATTATTAGACTTAGCAGGTGACAAGGTGCTTCTCTTAAAATCACAGCTAGAAAAGTCATAATGGTGCTTGGTCTAAATATTGAAGATATGTGTAGCCACTTCAATTTTGCTTCTCATTGATTTTAAAAGTATAATATGCTCTACATGCCTTGGTTATGGACTATTGGCTTTTAAGTTATTGGATATGGTTTAAAAAGGTGCAACATTGGTAACAGAAAGTTGGCTTAAAACGGTAATTTGGATGAAGTCATTCTAGACAACATGTGGCATGAGCCAACCTAGGGAAACTGGTCTAAATTGAGGTAATATTCTTTGGAATTCTTATTCAAGAAACCAGGCTTCTAAAAGAATTTAGGGCAATGTCTCTTTGTTGAGGTATCGGAGACTGCACCATCATGCGTTCATATGTAGGAATTGACAGTCAAACTTTGTAATATGAAAGACAGACTCAGTGTTTTTGGAGACTGGATTTTGGAGACTAGGTTTTGGAGGCTGAGTTTGCTTTCCAAAGTTGTGGTTTTGCCCTGAAGTTATCTGTATTTTAATGCTAATTCCACTGCCCCAAGAACAGCTGCCTAGTCACTACTCAGAACTCAGGTGACCTTGTGGTTGTGCTCTGGTATTACAAGGAGAACTTAAGGATTGTGATTAAAAGATTGCCAGTGCTACATTGATTCTCAAACTTATTTGTAATTGAAAAAATCAAACGGGTGAGAGATTGTACAAGTTTAGAAGGATTGATGAGTTTTAGAACATGAGGAAACATTACAGCCAGTTTACTTACTCAACTTCCATTTCAAGACAGATTTAAAAGTTTATTTTATGCAATTTTTTTTAATAGCGATTGTGAGTTTTCATTTTGTGAGCTTGCTTATAAATTTTAGAAAGCCATGAGTGATATCATTAAAATTTTTTTACAAAAGATGGCTAATAGCCTTATATTATGTAAGTTTGTTGGCTTCTTCAATGTAAGAAGTTAGAACTTTGAATCTTTCAGTGTATTATAAATTTTTACTACAAATCTTTGCTCTCAAAATGAGCTTTAATATTTGAGGGAAGTAGCTGTTACACTACTCCAGAAAAAATATTTAAAACTAATTTTAAGCTTCTAAGGATATATTAATTGCCAAAGTACCTCACCTTGAGGACTTACCTTTGTTATCTCATTGGAGATAAAAGCTTCAGTTGTGTTAATACAAATTAACAAACTAAAGTCATGGAAATATTTAAAAAAGAAACCTGGTGAAACATACCTTATTCAAACATCAATCAAATTGGTTTATTTACAAAATACTGATATTTGGCCTATCCACTTCTACAAATTTTTTCAAGGCAAAGTTGATAATTTTTACTCTTTATGTGCTTTTTGTATTTACTGTAAATTTGTGCATACAACCATAAAAATGCACTAGTGTATTTATGGGTGGTTCATCTAATGAAAAGGCTACATGTATGATTGGATCCTTGTTTATTCTCTTGAGTTTCCCCTGCTTCAACACAGATTATTAAATTACGTGCTATAGCCACTGTTTTTAAAATGTTAAAAAATCAAGCTTTCAATTTCATTTGATAGCCAATGTTAGCCTTCTAGTTTACAATTGATTTCAATTACTTAATGCTTTATTAGAGGCAGAGTTTTCTACATAAAATCTGTAGTGATGATTCATTGTGAATGTATGACAACTCACTGTCCTTTCAGTGCTCTGGCTCAGACAACTAAACAAAACCATAGACCCAGCTCTTTGAAAATGGTAATGGAGTTGATAACACACCCTCACGAAAAGAGGAAGACTCCATTTGCTTACTTTCAATGCCCAGCCTCACCCTGCCAGCTCAGGGATTTCTAGTAAGACTGAAACTGGACAATATTTACAGGATTTGACATTTCTAATTAATGCTTATGTTTAGGTAAATAAAGTTTGTGAGGTGCTAGAAAGATGGCTTAGTGGTAAACAACACTAAATACTATTCCTTTAGAGGCCATTTAAGAACTCAAACTGGATTGCCTGGACCCCTTAACGAGGGAGGACAATGATACTAGGCAGTTTATATCTTAATAAATAAAAAGGGGGAGTTATCCCTGTATGCTATACAATTATTTAATAATACTCCTTTTATTTCCAATTTTAAAATTTGGATGCCAAGGAACTCTGAGTGTTTATGGCACCCTATAACTAGGCATACTTCTGCATTTGGCATGATCCTGTCCAGGTATTTTTATGGGGAAGAGGGAATGTTTGTGTTTTTTCTACAGGATGCTACAAGAGTATGCCAGCTGCCAGAGGTGGTTGCTGAGACTTGCTGATCCTGGGAGCATAAAGATTCAGCTCTCGTGGTTTGGGTCCCTGGAGTCATTCCTCTGCCCTGAGAGGAAGACGGAGGATTCCCCCTCATCTTTTGTCATCACAGAAATTCTGGTATTGCTGCAGTCATTGTGTCCCGTCCAATCGTGGCCTGCGCTCCGACCCTCTGGGCACTGCTGCTTGCTGGAGAAGCTGGACTCCAGCCATTACCCCTGCCCCCCTTATTCTCCTGGCAACTCTTGCTGCCTTAACTGGTGTTGTCATCTTGCAGTCTGTAGCTTCACAGGAATGCCATTTGCGTGAAGCTGCTGTGGACTGGGGAACTCTGCCCTGGTTGTGCAGATCTCAGACATGGTTCCATTGCCTGCTTGTTCAGAGAAGAATGACCGATCCTGAACTGTCCTGGGAAAGACCTTGGCATTTTGGCTGCTATTGGCATCATTACTGCTACAACCATTGTGTCTGCAGTGTCTGGAGTTACCTCCCCAATCTATTGTTAGGCAAGCACAGTGGGTGAACTTTCTGGAGTAGTTGCTAACAATTGGGAATTCTAAATTTTTATTATAGGAAGACGGCTTGCTTGACCCTTGGTGGTAACAGCTGAGAGAGCCAGATGAAGTGCCCACTACTTATCAGGAGTGGCTCTGTTTTAGTGCACTATGCTGTGGATTGTGTTCATGCTATGGTTGGTTTGCAAACTCAGATCTCAACAGAAAGCGTGAAAGGTTGTTTGTCACTCAAACCATTGAACAAGGGGCCTCCCTGGAATTTGGTTATCTATGCTCAGGAATTAGTCGGCATCTGAGTTCTCTGCTCTTGCACCCCCATGGATTTGTGGATCCATTGCACTGGATGAGAGAGACTCAATGATTCTTTGATCAGCCCTTCTACATCGCTGAGTTTCCTCATTACAAAAGCGATAGGGTGATCATGATTTCCCCACTAACTCATTTCTGGCTGGCCTCTTTTAGCCCAAGAAGTTTGCCCTAGGTCGTTTAGCAGTTACTGTCACACAGCACTTCGGTATTATCAGGAAACAGGCAACTTTCCTCATGCACAGACCAATCTAAGACCACGGGGCCGGTGGCGATAAGGTTACCCTCGGCGGATAAGGCTGTGTTGACATTAGAGGAACGACCTGAGACCAAAACCACAGCAGATGGGCGTAACTGCAGAGGCCTAGACCAGCCTCATTCTAATGCAAAACAAAAGGGGGAGATGTTGGAAAGCAGGCGATAGCGATTCCGCCCATTACAAGATGGCTGGCTTCCTTCAATACCAGCCGACTTCTTCAGGAAACTAACTGTGTGCGCATGTGCAAAAGGTATTTCCGCCAAGTCTTTTGCCCACCCGGAGGCGTGCCAATGAGATCGTGGGTAAGCGACCAATCAGGCATGGGCCTTGCTAGGGTTTTATAAGCAGTGCCTTTGCTGGCCCAGGTCTCTCTCTTCAAAGATGCAATAAGCGGCTTTGCTGCAGAAGGATCCTGGTATCCGTCGTCGTTCTTGCTGGCGAGGACATTGGGTGCTTGTGACAAACCGGGAAAAGAATAAAATCGAAAATGTAAATAAAAATACTCAGAGTTAAGAAAGATACAAAACAAGTTAAAAAAAAAGTGCATGTTGACAGGAGCCTGATATAGCTGTCTCTGGAGAGGCTCTACCAAAGTATGACAAATGCAGAGGTGAATGCTCACAAGCAACCATTGAACTGAGAACAGGGTCCGCACTGGAGGAGTCAGAGAAAGGATTGAAGGAGTTAAAGGAGTTTGCAACACCATAAGAACAATACCAACTAACTAGAACTCCCAGGGACTAAACCACCATCCACAGACTATGCATGGACAGATTCATGGCTCCATCTGCATATGTAGCAGAAGATAGCCTTGTTGGGCATCAATGGGAGGAGAAGCCCTTGGTCCTGCCAAGGCTGGAACCCCCACTGTAGGAGAATGTCATGGTGCATAGGCGGGAAGGAGTGGGTAGGTAGAGGTGAGTGGGTAGGTAGGGGTGGGTAGGGGAACAATCTCATAGAAGCAGGCATAAGGGAGATTGGATAGTGGGTTTATGGACGAGAAACTGGAAAGGGAAATAACATTTGAAATATAAATTTAAAAATATACAATAAATAAAAAATCTAATTGATGAATTATAATCATCTAGAGTTTTGATTTTGTCAGGTTACTGGGAATTGTGACAATGCGTACAGGGTGTGGATGTTGGGATTATGAATGGAGTTCTGCAGAGCAGTGAGATAAGCTGCTGATATGGCTAGTCACATGGGGGCGGGCGGAGATTGCCACAGTGCCCAGAGTAGCTGGTCTGTAGCATGGGATGAGGAATGGGAACTTAGTGAGTTGGGTGAAGGCGATCTAAGAGCACAGGCTAAAGAATCTTACAAGTCTTGTTAACTGAGATGAAAATACCTAGCAGATGCCCTGTGGCATGCCGGTGCCGACAATAGCCTGGGTTGGTATTTTGTTCCTTTCATTTTTATTATTTATCACTACATTTGCTATGTACTCCCTTGTTATATATTTACAGATTAAATTTAAATTTGTAAAATGATACAGTTCTTTCAGACAATTGTTCAAACTTAATTTATGATCCATAACATGGAAATTGTTTTTGTCATTTGAAAAGATACACTTAAAAACTGATATTATCAACAGTCTTCTTTTTACCTTTTAAATTATATGCTAATTTTATAACTACTATTCTCTGATATCATTATTATAATTTTATCAGAATATAGAACTTGAGTGTGGAAAAATAAATGAGTTTGTCAGAAAGAAGTAGGTAAGGAGGGACATGGCAGGAAGACCCAGGAACACAGACCAGCAAGCAGTTGAGTTTCTGGTTGCAGGGAGGATTATTTCTCCCCTACCACCTACATGTTGTCCCAGAGACCAGGGCTCTAGGCAGGCACAGGGGCACAGCAATGGGAGTTGAGGCACTCAGCCTCTCCTCTATCCCCACATGTCACTTATTCTCATAAATACCGTAAAAGTCAAATGGCATTGACAGTAAAATGGGTGGAAACTTTTGCACAGCTCTTTTCAGTTCTTGTAATGCTGAGCATCAAGTAATGTGAATGTTGGTGTTAGCACATTGTGACTTGCAGAGTCACAGTGTTTGCCAGTTTCCTATTGGAATCTTTGCCCTTCTTCATTTATGTGGGACTCATATATGTGTTTTTTATTCATACACACCATATTCCCTCCCAAAGGACTGTTCTTACCTGAGCTGTGTTTTAATGTGTTGTGCCTTCATTTTTAATTGGAAATATTCTCTTATTGGTGTTACTTTAAATGGCCAGGTGTCTTTATCAGAAGATGTTTCTGTTGTATGAAAACATAGGAAATTAAAATAAATGAATGATTTCAACTAACTCCACCAGTGGAAGCGTATATTTTTGTAGAAACTATTTAAGCTTTGTGTTTTACTTTTAATATTGTGAAATGGAAATGAAAGTAATGACAATTTTATAAGGTTTTAATATATTGACTAAAATTGCTTATAGAAAGTAGTATGTAGTCCCACATAGAGAAGCCAGCATCTCTAAAGGCAGAGAACACCATCACTAGTACGAGGAGACAGAGTTTGAGAATGGAGCTAGGTTTTGCCAATTTCATGTTTGACAAAATTTACCATGTATTCAGAAGACACACTCAAGAAATCAGACGTACAGTAAACCAAATATCCCAAGTTAAAAATGGAGCTGAATGGCCAAATTTGAAAAAGAAACTCAATTGGTGAAACACTTAAATGGAGGGAATGTTCCCATATGCCAAGTCATTAGGAATTGTGAAATCAAAATGATTCGATCTTCATCTTACATCTGTCAGAACGGCTAAGATAAAAAAAAAATCCACAACTGACAATTCAGGCTTATGAGTATGTGGAGCAAGTAGAGCAGTCCTTCATTGAGGGAGGAAGTGTGAATATGTATAGTGACTGAAGAATGTGGTAAGCAGTTTCTCAGAAAATTGAATCAATTTAACTCCGGTTAACTACATATCACTCTTATGCATATGTCAAATGATCCCCTTGAATCCACTACCAAGTATGCTTGCTGAACTATCCCATTGTGGTTTTATTTATAATAGCAAAATATTGGAAATGATCAAGATGTCCCTTAACTGAAGAATGAATAAACAAAATGAAATATGAGGTACATCTACACAATGGAGTACTACTCGGATGTTAAAAAATGAAATAATCGAATTTTCAGGCAAATTGATGGAACTAGAAAACAAGAAAATGGAAACAAAACAAAAATTCATCCTGAATGAGGTAACCCAGACTCAGAAAGAAAAACATATTATGTACTCATTTATAAATGGATTAGCTGTTAAGTAAAGTGTAAACACATTAAAATCTACAAATTCCAAGAGACTATGTAACAAGGAAGACTCTAGGAGAGATACAGGGCTCCTCCTGGGAAGGGGAAATAGAACAGATTTTTTGGTGTGGATTGGGGAAGGGTGGAGCTGGGAATAGGAAACATCACACTGGAAGGAGGAATGGAGGGAGAGAGCATTGGGAGACTTGACTGAGATTGGGGGTCATAATTGGGGCGATGTGGAAACTGCCTGTAATCTACAAGTGTGATCCTAGGGAGGAAACCTAGTGTTTTATGGAGGAATGCTGTGGAAACTTCCTGGATTCTACAAGGGAAGACTCCTTGTAGTGGAGGATATAGAGCCTGAATCAAATATGTTTGGTAATCAAGTAAGGTTTTCAGTGATGGGAATTGGACAACAACTTGCCACATACCCTTAGACCTATGGCACAGAAAAATCGGGGGTGGTTCACAAATGACTGGTCTCATTTGAGGCACATATTATAAAAAAGGAACCCATTTCTGACACTGCCTGCATGTCCAGGAACTGAATACTGTATAGACCTGATTGTCAGAGTAGAACTAATACTACTGAGCAAACAAACCAAGCCGACCAAACACACAACAAACAACAGAAAACCTAACCAAATAAACAGAAAAAAGCAACAACAAAAATCAATGAAAGGATTATTGATATATTGCTATACTCACAGATACCTGCCTATTCAAGTTATCACCAGAGAGATTTCCTCCAGCACCGAATGGGAGCAGATGCAAAAACCCAACCCCAAATATTAGTTGGAGAGAGAGCTCTGATTTGAAGTCTCAGTAGTTCTTCCTTAGAGTTCAAGGAACCTTGCAGAAAAGGGGGAGATGGAATTATGGGGACCAGAGGGTTTGAAGACACTGGGGGAACACTGTCAATGGAAGTAGAGTCAACTAAACAGGGCTTAAGAGACCCAGAGAGAAAGAGACAGCAGAGGCTGCATGGGTCTGGGCAAGGTACTTTGCATATATTATTGTTTTTTGCTTGGTGTTTTTGTGGTACTCTTTATAGTGGTGGTGGGGTATCTGTGACATTTTTTCCTGCTCTTTAGGTTCCTTTTCTCCCATAGGTAACAGAGAAGCTGCAGTGGGATGTATTTTTATGAGAGAGAATATAAAAGTCATATATTGGTCTCTAGAGTAGGATACAGCTCACCAGATTTGCTGCCTAATTTAACTGAGAATTAAATGTCAACTAGTCAAATAGATAAAATGATTCAATGTGGAGATATATGTGAATAATATGTCATAAATAGATTAAAGACTTTAAAGCTGTCATTTTCTGCTAATACGTGGAAATAGCTCTTGCTATCATTTCTTATGATTATATTGAGGTTTCATACATTTAGTATTTAATTGTAAGCCATTCAAGGGTTCTTTAATATGGAACCTTTATGAGTGAGTCTAGTCTGGGTATTGGAGAATTGTGATAGAAGAGATTAACAATCTCTACAGAACTCTTAACTTTTATCAAAATGATATACTTGGGAGGCGAAATGATTTGAATTCTAATTTGCTTTGTACATGATTTACCTGATACTTTCATAATTTGGCTATCATTATGGGTTGGATTAGATTACCTACCATATTATTCAGTTATTGAAGCTTAAGGAAAATTAAATTTTCGTTCTGTGTTTATCTAATAAAGAAACAGCATTATTGAATCCAAAACAGACTTTTCATTGGTTATTTTGTTTATTTAAATTTCAAATGTTATCCCCCTTCCTAGTTTTAAGTCAACGGAATAGAGAATTTTAAAAAAGGACCCAGAAATAAGACCACACAGATACCATAGTCAGAATGATTATCAGAAAAAGTAAATAAATCATGGAAGAGAATAAAGTCTTATGAACTGCTGATAGAAATACAAGTTAATGCACATATTCTGAAAATCAGTATGAAAAAGAAATGTCATATAATGCAGCTATACTTCTGGGCACACAAAGAAAAATATTTCTTATTACCACAGATATATCTGATATCCATATTTTTAGACACTATTTATAATAACTAAGTTATGCAATTAGTCTTTATTTCATCAGCAAATAAAAATACAAAGCAAATATTGATCTTGTAAAAATGAGTCTGATTTGACTGTTAATGAGATCAAAACCAACTACTTTTCAATAATATGATGAAAACAAGAGAATGGATTATTTACATTGATGAGTTAAAGGCAGCAGGCAGAGAGAGAGATAGATCGCAGGAGAGAGGAGGAGGAGGGGTGGGAGAGAGCGAGAGGCAGGAGGAGAATAGCTG
The DNA here is from genome assembly GCF_011064425.1 of Rattus rattus. NCBI lineage: Eukaryota > Metazoa > Chordata > Mammalia > Rodentia > Muridae > Rattus > Rattus rattus. The sequence goes on from NC_046172.1 coordinate 76,892,785, forward strand.
CTGAGCAAGTGAAAGAATGTAGCAGCAGATGGGAGTCATTTAAAGAAGTCAGAGTAATAGGTATATAGATAATTATAAATCTTCAAAAATATCTTACATACATGTATGAAATGATAAATGAGACCCAGAACTTTATATAATCAATATACATTAAAAAATCCTGTCTATCGCAACGTTTTCTATAGTAATGTTGTATGGAAAAATACTATCATAAAATAAACTTTACATAAATTTCAACATAAAATGCCAAGTTATAAAATTTCTAGGTAAAAATACAGGAGAAAACCTACATACAGGTTTTTTTTTTCCAAAAGGCTTCCAAGCAATGATCTTCCAGTAATAACAGCCACGATTGCCAAAGCAATGATCTTAAATTTTATTCTTCAATAAAAGGACTCGGGAAGGCTAATTAGGAAATACTGGAGCTTAAAATATATAGTGAGCCTTAGCCTTTTAGTGGTGTCAGAAAAATAAGTATGTTATAATGAACACAATAGTAATAATTGATTACTAACTCCACAAACAAAACAAAACATATAAGTACATGGATATTTCAAAAGGATAAATTAACTAACTAAGGTATCTCCCAGTGGCCAAATTTGGAGTAATTAAAGTATATTTAAGGGGTTTTTTGCAGAGTGTATGCTAAAAACATGTGTCTTTGTATTTAAGCAGATATATCTGTAAGTGGTAACCAGAAAAGAAAATAGTATCTCTCACAATAATTCAGATTAGGTTATATAGATACTGCTCCTATAAAAAGACAAGTAAATTTCACATCTAATAGCACAGACTTGATTTCCTCTGAAGACAAGGAACTATTCTTATAATAGAGTAAAATAATAAAAATTACACCAGCCAATTGACCAAAATTTGTAAAGTATAAGTCATATTTATAGTTAATACCCTTGATATGTTATTTAAATATACCATGCCTTATGAAATTAACACCACAGCATAATGACTAGATAATAAACAGATTCACCACTGAAAAATCATTTTATAAAACACATATATTGTAAAAGAATCATGATTTTTAAAACCAAAGAAAATCTGTAAAGATGTTTTAGGCTAGAAGGATCTCAGAAAAAAAGAAAACAAAGTAAAGCTACTATCCAGGTTTATAATCCAGGAAATAAGGAACAAATGCATCAAGGGAAAAAAATAAGGAAAACTTTATATAGGCTTATGTTTGTACCGTGGTCTGCCTCTGCCAGGAGTAACTGGATTTCGCCTCTAGAACAGGAAGTCTGTAACCCATTTTTCCCACTGGAGGGTCAGATACCACTACATTACATACCAGAGTGGAAAATAACAAGATCTGGGACAAAGGCTGTTGTTCCCTGTTTCCTCTCTGGTGCCCAGGTACTTGTATACTGCCAGGAAAGGAAGTCAGAAACGGGATTCAGCATTCCACCTTTCTCCTCTGGGCATCTGCTTGACAGGCAGAAAAGGAGTAATGGAGCGTGGGATGAGTGGGATTCAGTCTGATTGGGAGCAAGTGCCAAGTACCAGAGGGACTGGAGGAATAAAAACCTTCTTCAGGAGTCTCAGGTACCACTCTTGAAAGGCACCTTCCCCACGCCCTTTGTTTTTAAAGCAGCTCTCTGAGATGATCCTTGCTTGTTCCTATTGCTTTATTTGGTGGTACATGTGACTGCATACACTTTATTCGGGGTGAACCAGGGATGTATCTGTTGGCATTCCTTCTTTAGTCTGCCCAACAGTTACCTAACACCAGCCAAGTATCCCTGCCTTGCTCTAAAAGGCCCTCCCATTTTGATCAGAAAAATTATGATTAATATAATAAAATATTACAAAACATTTTTGGTGTTATATCTTTAGCTGCTTTATTGGGTTATTTAACTCTACCTCCCTTCCAAATCTTATTCCACCCTAATCCCTTCCAACCTCTCCAACACTAAGTATGAGAAAGGACAGAGAAAATAATGGGACATAGACTTCTTTAGGCTACTTCCTGCTGACTCAGGAATTTGAACTCCTTGGGGAAAGTCCAATCTTCATTTTCAGGATATCTCCAACTTCTTCTAGTATCTGTGCTCACTTCACAAACTTCAACAACAACAACCAGGAACATCAGGAGAAGCAGCAGCCTTCTCAGGTCCTCTGACGGCTCTCTATTTTATACTTTCTACAGAATTCCCAGAATTAAACTATCTGCAGCTGGCAAAGATCACATCCCCAGCTCATGCACAGCCAAATCATAATCACCTGCTGTGAAGTGCCTCTTATACCACATCTGGGATTAAAAAAAAAAAACATATTCACATAACATAAATGGGTTTTTGAGGAAATGAAAATTATCCCTACAAAATATTCATGAAAAATCAGAGATATTGTATGGTTTTCTTAACTTTATGGCTTATAAGAAAGCATCTTAAAATATGAATAATAGATATCAACAGGCATTTGAACACCATTAAGAACTCCTTTCTCTAATGTTCTTATCCAACAGTATCTGAAAGATAAAAAGCCAGCATTGTTCCAAGTTAGGCATTTTTATTTCCAGTGGCAACAAAATTATAAATTAGAGACAGTTGTATAGAATTAAAAAAAGAGGGGAAAAAGGAGTGATAGGTGAGTATATTTAAATCAGTAGTGTTCAATAACCACATATGAAGTATATAATAGATGTGTCTGTGTGTGTGTGTGTTTGTGTGTGTTTCTGTTTCTGTGTGTCCACTCCTTATTAATAATAATGCTATCATGTCCTGTGATTTTCTTTTAGTCATTTAAAACACAGGCAATTCGTTTAAATACAAAATGTATGGTTCTTAGCAGTAATGTTTGTGAGGTATGGATTCCAATGTGTATGATTTTTCAGTGTAAATGGATTTCTGCAAATGAGAAAAAACTGCCATTATTAATGAAAATATCCTCCTATCTAACAGGACTCACTGCATGCCTATTTTTCCCATTAATCACAAGATGTTATAACCATTGGTAAGTATATGATTCCCTCTCAGCCTTTGTAGGATGCACAGGAATTCTCTAGCCATTTCCTTGTAAAATTATTTGTCTATTAAGAACCCTAATTTTATTACTACTACTCAATCACAATATAAAACAAAATCACTTATTCTGTCTTAATGCAAGCTATTTAGGACCAATTTTAATGCCTTCCCATTTTTTACAGGAATCTTCATTCCATTAATAGTATATTTTTAATGGACCTTTTGATGGTCCAATATTTGAACTATATATTTAGTTCAACATTTCAAATAAAGTTGAGAACTAGTTAATAATTTATACTTGCGGAAACACAAAATATCTACATAACTTCAGGATTTCACAATAATTCATACATTTTTACTGTCTTTAATTATTTCCAAATAACTATGTTCTACATAATTGAATGATGCCATAATAGTATATAATTCACACCTCTCACATTTCTTTGCTTCCTGAAACAAAGTAACTTCAGTTACTGCATGTAGAATAACAAAAAGCCTTGAACTAAAAACTGTCTTTTAATCCCTGTCCAGTGCCTTTTCATTATACCATGAGCATTTTGTGAGCAATAGAAAAATCTCATTGCAAAAAGCATGCCATCTGTTCATCTGAAATAACGTGTACAAGAAAAGAACATCATTCTGATGCTCATATTCCATGTACCAATTCTAAATTAATATTGTTTTCATGTTTAGATTGGAGTGAGTTTTCAATGGCTTAAAATATTGTAGTTAAGTGTTCTAGGATCATCTAAGTCTCTGAAAAGGACACTGAGTAGCTATTTTTTTCAACTCACTGTGTTTAACAATAGCCACTTTGTATGCCACAAACTAAAATATTGACAGGAGCTTGCATACTGATTTTTCCTTTTGTTCTGCTGTCCATGCTATTTTGGAATTGTTAAGCTGTCCTCAAAGATGGGGTTCTGATATTTCAAATATTAAATGGTAATTCACATTGAAGTAGACTTTGCATACAAAATCAGCATTTAAAATTATAAGTTAATTGAGAAAAATAAATATGAGTATAAATATGAGTATAAAAAATTATGAGTATATTTGTTTTCTAAAATTTAATTCACTTTAAAATATAATGAACACATGGAGATAGATAATTTTAACTTTAAAAAGGCCTTCACTTCTATTATATGATTAATTTAGAAAATATTTTCTTATTTTAAAGAACCGTTTGAATTTATTAGATGAACTAAATCTCATTCAAACAAAGATGACACATATAATTAAAAGAATTAAATTAAGAAATATGATGAAAGTTATAGCCTAGGTATATGTGCTTTAGGTATGGCTAATAAATGCTTTACTATATCAAGAGAGAAGAACACACACTCAAGATAAAGTTATAGGATTAAAAATTCAAAGATGAAAAATTGTGCTTGTAACATGTGAGAGTGAAATTAGGTGTAGAACAAAGGATTGAATCAATTTCTTTTGGAGATTTGGGTTATCATTAACAGTAATGGAAAGTTTTGTGATATTTTATATGGATAAAATCCCTATGTGAATCTGAATCCCTTAGTCTTCTATATCATTTCCTACCAATAGAAACCCAAAGTCTTGAGAATTGAATTCATATTACATCTATAGGTAACTGAATTCACAGCATCACTTTTCTTCTCTGGACATTATAAATAGAATGCAACTGACAGAGAATTATTAATATTTAATCAAATGTAAATACATTTTGTAGAATCCAGATTGACAGTTTATGAAAATTAATTCAATTTCACTTATTATGCTTTTTCCAGACCAAGTGTTCAAAATTAATGATTGCAGGAAATATAATTATTTGAAAACCAAGAAATATTTACATCAAAATGACTTCCTTTACCTCTTCTATGACATTAGTCAAATCTATGCTGGTGAGCAAGAAACAACCAAAGCTATTAGAAATTCTTTATTTGAGAGACCATACATTACCGTTATTGATTTTTTTTCAGTTACAAATTGCCAACATTTGAAAAGACAACTTTTTAGAAACACCAATTTGCATGTTCATTTGGAATAACAAAAAACCCAGGATAGCGAAAACTATCTTCAACAATAAAAGAACTTCTGGGGGAATCACGAGCCCTGACTTCAAGCAATATTACAGAGCAATAATGATAAAAAAACTGTATGATACTGGTACAGTGACAGGCAGGTAGATCAGTGGAATAGAAGGCAAAGGACACTGTCAATAGGAAAGAAAATGGCAATTCACAGATTGGGAAAAGATCTTTACCAATCCTACATCTGATAGAGGACTAATATCCAAAATATAAAAAGAACTCAAGAAGTTAGACTCCAAAAAGCCAAATAACCCTAATAAAAATGGGGTACAGAGCTAAACAAAGAATTCTCAGCTGAAAAATATCGAATGGCTGAGAAGTACATAAAGAAATGCTCAACATCATTGGTCACCAGGGAAATGCAAATCAAAACAACCCTGAGATTCCACGTCACACCAATCAGAATGGCTAAGATAAAAAACTCAGGTGACAACAGATGGTGGCAAGGATTTGGAGAAAGAGGAACACTCCTCCACTGTTGGTAGGATTGCAAACTAGTACAACCATTCTGCAATTAAGTCTGGAGATTCCTCAGAAAATTGGACATTTGACTACCTGAGGACCCAGCTATACCTCTCCTGGGCATATACCCAAATGATGCCCTAACATATAACAAAGACATATGCTCCACTATGTTCATAGCAGGCTTATTTATAATAGCCAGAAGCTGGAAAGAACCCAGATGCCATTCAACAGGGAAATGGATACAGAAAATGTTGTACATCTACACAATGGAGTACTACTCAGCTATTAAAACAATGACTTCAAGAAATTCATAGGCAAATGGATGGAACTGGAAAATATCATCATGAGTGATGTAACGCAATCACAGAAAAACACACTTGGTATGCACTCACTGATAAGTAGATATTAGCCCCAAAGCTCGAATTACCCAAGATGCATTCTACACACCACATGAGGCTCAAGAAGCAGGATGACCAACATGTGGATCCTTCAGTCCTTATTAAAAGGGGGAACAAATATATTCATGGGAGGGGATATGGAGGCCAAGTTTGGAGCAGAGACTGAAGGAATGGCCATTCAGAGTTACCCCACATGTTATATATATATATATATATATATATATATATATATATATATGAATGACTAGGTAAGATTGATGAACCTAAAAGACTAGGTAAGATTGATGAAACTAAGAAGCACATGCTGACAAGAACTGGATATAGATCTCTCCTGAGAAACACAACCAAAGCATGCCAAATACAGAGGTGAATGCTAACAGCTAACCACTGAACTGAGAATAGTATGGGACCCTCGTTGGAGGAATTAAAGGACTGAAAGAGCTGATAGGGCTTACAGTCCTGTAACAAAAACTATGCCAACCAACCAGAGCTCCCAGGGAATAAATCACTACCCAAAGACTATACATGGATTGACCCATGGCTCCAGCTGCTTATGTAGCAGAGGATGGACATTTTGGGCACCAATGGAAGGAGAAGCCCTTGGTCCGCCAAGGTTGGGTCCCCAGTGTAGGAGAATGTTGGGGAGTCAAGAAAGGGGGTGGATGGGGAGGGGAACACTCTTACAGAAGAAGCAGAGGGGGAGGGGATAGCAGGCTTATGTAGGGGAAACTGGGAAAGGGAATAACATTTGAAATGTAAATTAAAAAATTATCCAATAAAGAAATAAGAAAAGACAACTATTTTAGAAAGTAAAACCAGTTCTTGATGTCAGATGAAAATTAGCTTATATATTTTTCACAAATGGATAAGCACACAGTATAATAAAATCACATATATTGCCCTAGTTTTGTGTGTTTATTGTTCTGCTATTAATATTTCTTCTTCTTTTGTTTTTCACTTTAATTGGATTTTGAGTGTATTCTACTGATCAATAAGTGAAGAGAAAATATTACAATATATCAGTTTGATCATCTTAATCTTATTTTTCTTTCTGGGTTGTGAAAGTTACTCCTTTTTATTAGAGAAAGGGAGAAATCAATACTCAGGTTAAAAAGAAAGTTCAGTATTTGGCTTTGTAAATGAAGTTACTTTCTAACACCTGGAATAGAAATTTTAATAGAAACCATTTGAATGCCTGGTCACAATTATTGGAAAACATACAAAGCAATATTGGCTTGCAAACTGCTAAAAAACTGAATACCAAATGTTTTTTATTTCAGTATAAAATTATTCTAGGAGGGAAGTAAAGAGGTATAATAGTTTACATTAACATTTTAGCTCCTTTTTATACATTCTGTGAAGAAAGTTTTATTACCTTTAACAAATTCTTGTCAATTTTGATTTCTGGGCTGACTAGAGAATGTTAAACAAAAATGAATTTTTTAGCTTAAATGTTGTGAGATAGGCATGTTTTTAAGAAACTTGGCAAGATGAGTGCATTATTGTTTAATATTTTTGTTTCTATTCCCTGAATATTTCAATGTATTCACATAGCAATTCCATAGATGAAAATTTGAATAATTTATGGTTTACTCATGAAACAATGATAAATTTGAATTTATCTGCACTTTTTTCCCTCAGATAATAGAAATAAGCTCTATAAAAGATGTCAAATGCATCTTTTTTTAGTTGCTTCATTTTTTTAAATGGAAATTAACTCCTGAGTACATTTTCGATAATTGTACATTGCTTCCATTGAACTAAATAATACCTTATCTTCAATCACATTAACTTACTGAGAACATTTCTTGAGTATTTTATCTTGTATTATGTTCACATTAAGAATCTTATTTGATTAATACATAATTTTCATGTGCTCATTAAATATATGCTAATAGGTTTTTACATCACCACTAAAGAAAATATGGTTGGTAACCATATTGAAAAGGGACTGCCTATGAAATACAGAATGGATTAGAACTCATTTTCATCTTTATTTCACTTCAGAAATAGAATTAAAATAGAGCCTTTACTGCTAGATAGAATGTGGTGAATCATAAATAATAGGAAATTAATTTCATCTGTTTTCAAATGGTAGAACCTAGGTCTAAATTTGCAGATGGGGGTGCATTATGGCTTGTTTTGACACACTGAATTAATGATTATTCAAATTATATGCATTCTAAATTTAGAATTCAGAGAATTTTCTGATTTCCTCTCTTTTCTTCTAGAGTGGTCATCATTTGATCAAAATCAGACTGATCTTTTCTATTAGAGGTTGATATTTCATGTGGTTGCAGATTAATGGGATTTATAGCCACTCAGCTATACCAGCTGAGATCATGCACTCAATATTAAGCTCCATAACTTATAAAAAATAGATTAACTTTACTTCCTCTGCATAGCCTAACATGATGACATAGAATCCTGAGTAAACCAGTTAGTGTTTAAGCCACTATGTGATTGTTGTGGTAAATCTCCAACCGAAATAAACCCACGCAAGGAAAACACAACTCAGTTATATATTTATAAACTGCACCCTTGTATTGGGCAGATATTCCTCTACACCACTTTCTTCCCCTGCTTTGAAATCCCAGTTAATTGCAGTTTCTTCAGGCCATGTATTTTTGCTCCATCTTCTAACAACTCTCCCTCTGTCTTCTTCCCATGCTCTTCTTCTCTTGCCCTGAAAAATCTGTCTCCTCATTTTCACCCAATGATTGGATATTCATCATCTTTATTAGCCATTCAGATAATAAAGGGAAATTCATCCACACCTCACCTTTTCTGCCCAATAAAAACTCTTCTCCAAGATAAAATTGAAAAAATTATGACAAGTAAATTACACAGTTTGAGGTATAAATGACAGTCCAACAATTTTTCAATAACCTACAGCATTATGCCATCCATCTAACTTAAATTAATTCTATACCTGAATTATGTCATGGTTGCAGATTGTATACCATCTGAAAACTATACTCTCCAATCTATGTCCTCTCTCTCAATGCTAAATAACTTGGGTTGGACTACGAGACTACACCAAGTTTTCAACCCTGTCACAAACCCCAGAACAAAAATATTACATGAACATATAAGGAGCACAAAACCTAGCATCCAAAACTTAAAGAATTTATAGTGACAGCTGATCACCTGGACAGTCCCTCAGTCCACAATACATTGGAGCATCAATCTGTAACCTTCTGGCCCACAACCAATTGATAGACCTTGTGAAACAAGAATTATGAAGGACTATCTTATTCTGTCTTGACAGAACTAAGAAGTCAACGCTCCTGTATCTTGTGTCCGCTCCTGTATCTTGTGTCTTCTCATGGACAGTATAGATCTGCGGAAGAAATAGACAATTTCTTCCCAGTGACTACATTGCCACAATAAACAACCTTGCATGGAGATGCTCAGGATCTTCTTTGAACCCTCTTCTAGAAAGGGGGTGGTGTCAGGAGAAGATATGTCTCAGCATCAAATGATCAAATAACATTACACATCACATTCTGTGGATCTCTGACATTTTTGAAATCTCTCTATCTATGCAAATTATGCCTAAACTGTTAAGCCTTAACTACACTCAGTCCTCTCTAATTGAAATATTTTGGAAACAGTCTTTCAATTAATTCAGACCTATGAGTTTCCTATGCCACCTTTAACTACTATCGCTTAATCACTTAAAAAGTTTGTAATAGTAACTATAGGAGGACTGGATCTATGTTTCATATTCTTAACTCTTTGTTGCAATAAAAGAAATTTGTACCAATAAAAACCTTACATCTATCTGTATCACAATCAAAAATAAATTCTGTACCAATATCAGAAATTAACTTTGTAACAATTATAAATGTTTCTATCAATGTAAGATACAGCTATGAAATGTTTTGTTCAAGAGTAAATTTGATAACCTCTTCCTATTTGCCTGTTTCTCTCATTTCTATATTACTATATCCTCCTTCACTCTTCCACCCATCCCTGCCTTACTTACAAAGGAAGGATAAAGAAGAGGAAAGAAAAGGGAGAAATCCCTGAGTTTAATCTCCCTTTTTTTCTCCCTGTTCAAAGCTACATATTTAAAGAATGCTTTAAAATGACAACTTATCTTTAATTCATAAAATAACCAAAACCATCCATCTCAACTTAAGTGATGGGGACTATGATCTTGTTTTGTCTGCTTCGAGCTGAATTGGAGCAAAGAATTCCCTTCTGGGGGACCAAAGAGAAATAGGAAAATTAGCTTTGTCAAAGTTGAGCTAGTTGGCAATATTTGCCTTCCATTAATTTTGTGATGAAAAAGTTCATTGCTTAGCTGACATCTTGACTATGACATTCTAAATGGCTGCATAGGTGAGCTAGCTATTCTGGAATAGTTCAGAAAGCAAGTCCTAATAAGAAGCAGAATTTATGTAGTTGTGGTAAAATAAAACAAGGAACAGGAATGGAAAGTCCCAGAATCTCAATATCCCAGCGTGTGAGTCTTGTCAGGGCTGGCTTTTACTTTTTTCATCCTATAGTACACAAAAATTACAAGTAACATATAGTTCTGACATTCATAAAGAGCATGCGGGGTTCATAGATTGGTTAATGAAGATCAATAAAGAAAAATGACTGCCTTTTTTTCAGAGGTTAGTTTTATCACATAATCAGACTGCAATATAAAATCCTATATATACTATATTAAATGATGGCATAACATAACTAATTATGAGAACTTTGTACCCAATAAGTGTTATTGGCTGTGTATAGGCACATTAGTCTCAGCCTGTTCAAGAGCTGTCTCCATAGACAGAGACATATACATTACATTAATACATCACCTATTTTGTTGATCGTTTTAGTCTCCCTTTTCTTCTCCATCACCATGGTCTTCAGGAGGTCTCCCTTTGTCATGTCTGATTTTAGTTAACATGTAAGGAATCCAGTGCTATTCTTTTCATATGGAAATATAAGCATAACCCCTCTCCTAGCATAACATATTTCCTATTTTCCATTCTGATGTCAGAATATCTTTAATATGAACAGGCTGGTTTAGTTCAGTAGTTTTTTTTTCTTACTACAACCCTATGTCTTTAAGCAGCTGTAGTGTTTTGTTCATTAACATTTAAAATTTTAAGGTTAATACAGCACTATATAATCTATCTTTGGGGTTTTTTGTTATCCCCTTTTGTCTGTTAAGCATCTCCTTGAGAGTTCAATTAGGTCTTTCCACAATCACTTGTACTGTAGGATTATGTGATATTGATATGCCTGCAACATGTATATGTTAAAAAAAAACTGCTTCATCTTATTAGAGATATATGCCAGACCATTGTCTATTTTAGTTTGTAGGGGTATTCCCATAATGACCACAACTTCTAACAAATATGTAATTACAGAATCAGCCTTTTATGACACTAAGGAAGTTACCCATTGAAATCCTGAATATCTGCCTATAGTATGATGCACATATTTTAGTTTACCAAACTCTGTAAAATGGAAGACACCCATTTGCCAAATGGCACGTCTTTGAGTACTGATAGAGTTAGTTCTTGTTAGTTCTTGGGGTTTGGTTATATAATGAGCAAGTAGGACATTGCCTCACAATTGTCTTGGTTTGTTGCCAAGTTATAGAGAATTCTTTTTTTTTGACCCAATTGTTAAGATATAATTGCCCACTTAAACATACAAAGCCCGGAACCATCCATCCCTTGAGAATATTAATAACAACCTGTAAATACACAGAGCAGAATCTTAACATCATCTGCCATCTTGTCCTGCCACGGCTTCTCTGCCCCTCTCTCCCTCCTGTCTCTTCCTCTCTCCCTTAGTCTCTTCTTCTTCCTTCAAATTTCTCTCCTGCCCATCCTTCCTTCTCCTCCAATGACAGGCCTCCTTCTATCCTGTACCTGCCATTCACCAGTACTTTACAAATTCAATGGAGAGGTGGTTCTGGTGAAGTCACCTGAGTTCTGAGTCCTTGACTAGGCAGCTTTCCTTGGGGAAGTGGAATTAGCATCAAAATACAGATAACTTCAGGGCAAACCACAACATTTCCCCCATTTTATCCAGTTAAAAAGCCTTTTCACTTATTATATAAATTGAGTACAATTGTTACCATTCTAAAATTTATGAAGCATATGATATTCTCAAAACCCAGTCAATCACTATATCAGTTAAACAGAACATTTAGTTATCCATTCCAGCTTAAGAAATGCTTACAATCTGTATTATATCTTGGCTAGCTTGTATACTATCTAATAACTATCCAATAAAATATTTATATTTAAGTTAAACAGCCTGATAGACTATGAGACTGTAATGTCTTCAACCCCATCAGAAATCTAAGAATGACCAAATATAGGAAACCTAACACAGCTGCCAGAACTGAGAGGTTGTAGAGACAAATCTCCACTAGCACAGTCCCCTGTTAGCAACATGTGAGCGCAAGTCTTCAGCCGTCTGGCCCAAAATCAACTGACAGACTCTTGAAATGCAGATTTTGAAGGGCTGATCACCCTGTCTTGGCAGGGTTTATCAGTCAACTATACTGCATAATTTGTCCTTTTCTGGACAGTATTAGTCTGCAGATGAAACAGGCAGTTTTGTCCAGTGGCTGCCTAGCCACAAAGTATTGTGTCACCTGGAGGTAGAGATGTTCACATTCTTCATTAAATCCACCAAAGGGTAACTGTTAGGAGCAGATATGTCTCAACAAAAGATAAATAACTTTAAATCTCAAATTTTGTGGATTTCTGACGTTTTTGAAAACCATCTACCTATAGAAGACAATCTGTACTGTTGTCCTTATATCTTAATAATATCTTGAAAGCACTTTCACAACGTCAGTAGTATGTTTGCTATTTGGCCCTTAACTCACATGTGTAATCAACTCAGAAAATTTTAATGACATCAATAGAAGGACTGGCTCTAAACCTTGTACCTTTAAACTTTTAGCAAATAAATTCTACATCAAAGCAAAGATATGATTTTAGCTTAGTTAACAAATGAGATTACGACTGTATAACTCAATCTACCTAATTCCTCACTGTTAAATTACAACCAATTTTAAGTACTTCATAAAAAAAACCTTTAGAATAACCACTTTCAGCCCCCCCCAAAGTCCAGGGAATTGGGGCAACGACTCCTCTATAACTTCTTCAAGCTGTACATGGGCGTTGAGATGTCCTTGGGGGTAGGGGGTAGGAAGACTGAAACAAATGCTGTAGCTGATGTGTCCTGATTGGTTCCAGCTGAAAGGCCTTGAGACCAGGAATCCAATTAGGCACACTCTATAAAATACAACTCTCAAGACAAACGTTTAGAATCCAGATATCTTTTTGTTTGATTCTCCTAAATAAATTTTTCAGGCGGTCTACCTCTATCAAATCTGATCAGTATGACTCTGTGAGGTTTCCAGAGCCTAATCACACTTTCTAAAAACACAAAGACAAAATCTTTTCCCCAAAATACTGTGTTCCTTAGTGTGAAACCAGAAAAGCTTGTATCTTGAACTCTCTCCCAGAGTAATAATATAACCATAAAACTCAAAGTCACACCCATCATGAAGATTAAACAATTTTTAAAAAGGAAGTAAGCTAAACAATGAGCCTGATAGGCTTTTGTACTCTGTGATATCAGGAAATTAACCCAAAATTTCTGCGGAGCCCACATTAAGAGAATACGAGCTCCCTGTTGTGGTAGATATCAAAAGTAATCAAACCCTCGCTAGCCGGCATCAACGAGCCATATGGCCTTTAGCTGAGTAATTCATAAAACAAACAAAATACCTTTTATCAATTCCAGTATCAATAAACAACACATCAAACCAGGACTTTAGCCCAAAATAACTCAATCTGTCAAACTCTCTGCCGAGTCACAGATTTTATTTAACATAAAAACTTCTATAATATATGCCTGCATTCACTCTCCCTGGTGTTACAGACATTTATCACAACTCTCTACTTGGAGTTAGTGACCAATTTTTCCCTAAGTTTCGAACCATAGATGAAATTCCCAAATGATTCCACCACGTTATTCGGGTAATCTCTGTACTCTCCTTAAAACAAACGTAAACACCTTCTATTAATTCTAAAACCAACAAAAAACTTAAAACTCAGGACTTTAGCCCAAAATATATCCATCTGTTAAGGTCTCTACCCAGAGCCACAGATTTTCCTTTAACCTTAATAACTTCTACAATATATGCCTGCATTCACTCTCCCTGGTGTTACAGACATTTATCACAACTCTCTACTTGGAGTTAGTGACTAATTTTTCCCTATCTAAGTTCTGAACCGTGGATGAAAATCCCCACCTGATTCAGGTAATCTCTTTACTCTCTTCTTTCTAAAAACAAACTCAATCACCTTTTAATAATACCTGTAATTAAGAAGTAGCTTGTCTAACTAGGATTTCAACCCAAAATTCCCATGGAGCCCACATTAAAAAGAATATGAGTATCCTGAAAGACTTTCTAAACAACTTTCTTTAAAAAGCAGTTTTTAATCTCTAACTATCTGATCTGCCATTACTTCTCACACAGCAGGGGACCTACAGCCTGCCAGCCCAGGTGGCTTCTTCCCCATTTCCTTGTTTGAATTCCCTTGCTTAAGACATCACATGACTTAACATGGCGCCGGCCTCCTCTTACTTAGAACATAAAAACGTTCTCTCAACTCTCAGGATTACTCGTGGATTCTTGCCCATCATTTTGGATTGCCTTCTGTTGTTGTAAAAATATAAAAATAAAAAAAGTATGTTTGTCTTTTACCTGCTAGGTCTGCACTGCGGTGCTCAAGGTATCTGCTAGATATCTTGGCGGACACACATCTCAGCCGCACACTTTCTTACACTCAAACCCTCACATAAAAGAACACACAACACAATAATCTTTGACCAAATTGGTAAGATATAATTGCCCACTTAAACATACAAAGCCCGGTACCATCCATCCCTTGAGAATATTAATAACAACCTGTAAATACACAGAGCAGAATCTTAACATCACCTGCCATCTTGTCCTGCCACGGCTTCTCTTGAAAATTCTTTTTTTAAACCTTTGCTTTTATCATGTAGTTTTTTTATGGAATTCTGAAGATTCCAGTACACTTCTTATCAATAGTTAGTCAATTTCATTATTAACTTGCCCCAGAGAGCCAGGTACACCTGTATGTGATGTTATGTGTGTTATATGTAGTGGATAACTCATATTTCTAAGCATTTGTTTTAGCTGAATAGTGACATCAATTTAGAATCATCTTGAATAAGTTTAGCAGTCTCTTTGTGTAACACAAGCCCTTCTGCGTATTGAGTCAGTTAATAAGAGACTCTTGAATATCTGATGACACCATGCATATTGCCTACAATTCAGATACTTGAACTGACTTACAAGGATTCTCAGCCACCTTACTTACATCTTCTGATTTGTGTCCTACTTTTCCTGATATATTGGCATCAGTGTAAAATGTAGGACCTACAGATAATGGAATTCCTTTTATTGTATGAGAGAATCTAATTATTTATTTTATGAAATGAAATAGCTTGCATTTAGGGTATCTGTTATTAATCTGTCCTGCCCCAGCTAGCGGGGACCCAGTTATTTGTGGGGGTCGAGGGGTACCCATACCTGCGGGAGAAAGGGCGAGAAAGAGGAGCGAGACCAAGCAGTGTCCTTGTCAAGGTCTGTTTATTGAGAGGAATGTCCAGCATTTAAAGCTCTGAAGCAGGAATTGAAGCAGGAACTGAAGCTTAGGGCGGGGGGAAGTGCCCAAGGACATAAGGTGAATCATTAAACTGCAAGATATTCTCCTTAGACAAGGAGGAAACAGTCTTCCAGGACATGTTCTTTCGTTGAAAAGGTCAAGCCCTTCTCAGGAATCTGACTAGTCCAGCAGTTTCGTTCTCGACACTGTCCCAATACTCTTTGCCAATGTTCATATGGTGCCCATAACATGGCCATCTCTGCATTAGGAAAAGGTACCAAAATTTCAGCTGGATCCATTCCAATTATTGTTGATGTTTCATTTTTCCATTTAATATCAATTCAGAGATCTTCTCAATGTAGTGTTTTAGCTTTTACTCTGTTTATGTGATAAAATATCTATTCTAAGATATAATCTTCCCTCTGCATGAGAACTCCTGTAGGTGAAAGAGTAGAAGGCAAGATGACTAAGATGCAGGTCATCTTGGGATCAATATGATCTAGATGTGTATCCTCCAATTTCTTTTCTACATGAGCTCGCTCCTTCTCTGCCTCTGGTGATAATTTTCTGTGGCTATTTAAGTCTTTATCACGTAATAAGGTTTGAAATAAATTGCTTAGCTCTTCAGTGGCTAAGTCAATCACAGGCCACAACCAGTTAATATTTCACAGTAGGTTTTGAAAATCATTATGGGTCATTAATTTGTTTCTTCTGATTTGCACCTATTGTGCCCTAACCTTTTGCAGACCTATTCTATAACCTAGATAATTAATAGGATCCCCTCTTTGTATTTTTTGGAGATTGTATTTTACAATCTCCAGCAAGACTGTTTTTATTTGTTTGTTTTGTTTTACTTCATCAAATATTCTTCCATTCCAGAATATTCATATCTGGATCAACCAACAAGATGTCATCTCCTGCAACTCCTCCTCCACCCCTCCTCTTCCTGTCTTGCCCAGAAAAACCTGCCTTCTCATTTTTTGCCCAGAGATTGGCTATGTGTCATCTTTACTCACCAATTAGACAATTAAGGGAAAATTTTCTACATGTTTGTTTGTATTTAAGAGAGGGTGTTGTGTAATCCAAACTGGCCTCAAACAATCTAAGAAAGTTAATGTGGTTTTGGTCCTAATTCTTTCTCTTCCACCTCCCAAATTCTAGGTTAACAGACATTTATAACCATACCTGATTTAAGTTAGTAAGTTTTGATGAAGTTTGTTAAATAATTGTTAATTGATATATAGAGCATGTAAAAGACTATAAAAGCTCAGACAAACTGCACAGGTTCACTAAGGTGTAGGTTTTCAAGTATTTTGGAACAATTTGAGAAAAATGAACTTCAAATTGCAGTTATATTTTTCTTTTAAAAATTGATTTTACTTTTTTTTCAGATCTATTTCTTTACTTACATTTCAAACGTTATTCCCCTTCCCAGTTTCCTGTCCATAAGCCCCCATTCCCTCCCTTCCACCTTCCCAATCCAGGTATTCTGCCTATACATCCCCTTTATTGCCCCCCACATATATATCAAAAATCAGAAAAGAGTATGCCATGAATGCATAAAATATGTGCAGATAGGATATCTTACCACTTACTATAATAGAATAAGTACAAATCCAGTTTTTAAAATTTATACATATTAACATATATAAACCTAGCCAGGGACTAGTTGCATTGGTATCTGAAACACTTAAATATAAAAGATGCAGAATTAAAAAAATAATGATAAAATATAGCACAGAATTTATTGCACGTTTATAATAATAACATAGTTATTTCCAATTTCTATTTCTGTGAATGAACTAAAATGTGAAAACTGTCTGCTAAAAATATGTCTCCTATGACCCAAACTTTCTCTTTGTGTAGTTTGTCTCTGTAGGATACAGCGTATCACAGTGGAATCATCAGAGCCCAATTCTCCCAACAAAGCAAACACTGAATATCTGAACACACCAGAAAAGCAAATTCTAGATTTAAAATTACATTTGAAGTACTTGCCTAGGAAGCACAAGGCCCTCGGTTTGGTCCCCAGCTCCGAAAAAAAGAACCAAAAAAAAAAATCACATTTGAACATGATGATGGAGGACTGCAAGAAAGACATAAAGAACTCTCTTAGAGAAACACAGGAAAACATAATAGAGAGGAATCACAAAAATCCGTGAAAGAATTCGAGGAAAACATGATCAAACAGGCGAAGCAATTAAAATGGAAATAGAAGCAATACAAAGGGAGACAACCCTGGATATAGAAAACCAAAGGAAGAGACAAGGAGCCGAAGATACAAGCATCACCAACAGAATACAAGAGATAGAAGAGAGAATCTCAGGAGCAAAAGATTCTGTAGAAATCATCTACACAACAGTCAAAGATAATATAAAAGGAAAAGGTACTGGTCCAAAACATACAGGAAATCCAGGACTCAATGAGAAGATCAAACCTAAGGATAATAGATATAGAAGAGAGTGGAGAGTCCTAGCTCAAAGGACCAGTAAATATCTTCAACAAAATCACAGAAGAAAACTTCCCTAACCTAAAGAAAGAGATGCCTATAAACGTACAAGAAGCCTACAGAACTCCAAATAGATTGGACCAGAAAAGAAGATCCCCCCTTCACATAATAGTCGAAAACCAAATGCACAAAATAAAGAAAGAGTATTAAAAGCAGTAAGGGAAAAAGGTCAAGTAACATATAAAAGCAGACCTATCAGAATCATGCCGGACTTCTCACCAGAGACTATGAATGTGAGAAGATCCTGGACAGATGTCATACAGACACTAAGAGAACAAAAAATGCCAGCCCAGGTTACTGTATCCTGCAAAACTCTCAATTAACATAGATGAAGAAACCAAGATATTCCATGACAAAACCAAATTTACACAATATCTTTCTACAAATCCAGCCCTACAAAGGATAATAAATGGCAAAGCCCAACATGAGGCAAGTTACACCCAAGAAAACGCAAGAAACTCATCGTCTTGACAAAAAAACAAAGAGAAGAAAAGCACACAAACATAATCTCACATCCAAATACGAATATAACAGGAAGCAACAATCACTATTCCTTAATATCTCTCAATATCAATGGTCTTAACTCAACAATAAAAAGACATAGATTAACAAAATGGATATGCAATGAGGACCCTGCATTCTGCTGCCTACAGGAAACACACCTCAGAGACAAAGACAGACACTACCTCAGAGTGAAAGGCTGGAAAACAACTTTCCAAGAAAATTATCTGAAGAAGCAAGCTGGCATAGCCATTCTAATATCGAATAAAATCAATTTTCAACTAAAAGTCATCAAAAAAGATAAGGAAGGACACTTCATATTCCTCAAAGAAAAAATCCACCAGGATGAACTCTCAATCCTAAATATCTATGCCCCAAATACAAGGGCACCTACATACATAAAAGAAACCTTACTAAAGCTCAAAGCACACATTGTACCTTACACAATAATAGTAGCAGATTTCAACATCCCACTCTCATAAATGGACAGATCATGGAAACAGAAATTAAACAGAGACATAGACAGACAAAGAGAAGTCATGAAACAAATGGACTTACCTGATATTTATAGAACATTCTATACTAAAACAAAAGGATATACCTTCTTCTCACTACCTCATGGTACTTTCTCCAAAATTGACCTTATAATTGGTCATAAAACAGGCCTCAATAGATACAGAAAGATAGAAATAATCCCATGTGACCTATCAGACCACCATGGGCTAAAGCTGGTCTTCAACAACAATAAGGGAGGAATGCCCACATATACATGGAAGTTGAACAATGCTCTACTCAATGATAACCTGGTCAAGGAAGAAATAAAGAAAGAAATTAAGGACTTCACAGAATTTAATGAAAATGAAGGTACAACATACCCAAAATTATGGGACAGAATGAAAGCTGTGCTAAGGGGAAAACCCATAGCTCTGAGTGCCTGCAGAAAGAAACAGCTCTCCTGCTTCTCAGGCATATATTAGCAGCTTGACCACACACCTAAATGCTCTAGAACAAAAGAAGCAAATAAACCAAGGAGGAGTAGAAGGCAGGAAATAATCAAACTAAGAGCTGAAATCAACCAAGTAGAAACAAAAAGGACCATAGAAAGAATCAACAGAACCAAAAGTTGGTTCTTTGAGAAAATCAACAAGATAGATAAACCCCTAGCCAGACTAACAAGAGGACACAGAGAGTGTGTCCAAATTAAGAAAATCAGAAATGAAAAGGGAGACATAACTACAGATTCAGAGGAAATTCAAAAAATCATCAGATCTTACAATAAAAACCTATATTCAACAAAACTTGAAAATATGCAGGAAATGGACAATTTCCTAGACAGATACAAGGTACTGAAATTAAATCAGGAACAGATAAACCATTTAAACAACACTATAACTCCTAAGGAAATAGAAGCAGTCATAAAAGTTCTCCAAACCAAAAAGAGCCCACGTCCAGATGGGTTCAGTGCCGAATTCTATAAGAACTTCATTGAAGACCCCATACCAATACTATCCAAACTATTCCTCAAAACTGAAACAGATGGAACACTACTGAATTCCTTCTATGAAGCCACAATTATACTTATACCTAAATGACACAAAGACCCAACAAAGAAAGAGAACTTCAGACCAATTTCCCTTAAGAATAGCGACGCAAAAATACTCACGAAAATTTCTGGCAAACCGAATCCAAGAGCACATCAAAACAATCATCCACCATGATCAAGTAGGCTTCAACTCAGGCATGCAGGGATGGTTTAATATACAGAAAACCATCAACGTAATCCATTATATAAACAAATTGAACGATAAAAACCACATGATCATTTCATTAGATGCTGAGAAAGCATTTGACAAAATTCAAAACCCTTTCATGATAAAAGTCCTGGAAAGAATAGGAATTCAAGGCCCATACCTAAACATAATAAAAGCCATATACAGCAAACCAGTAGCTTACACTAAACTAAGTGGAGAGAAACTTGAAGCAATCCTACTAAAATCAGGGAGTATAAACAGTTCTCTGCACCCAAATCCCGTGGGAGGGAGAGCTAAACCTTCAGAGAGGCAGACACGCCTGGATAGGCAGAGCAGACGTCTGAACTCCCGCCACGCCAATGACGCCAGAGGAAAACACCAAACGCCATCTGGAACCCTGGTGCACGGAGGCTCCAGGAAAGGGCAGCACAGATCTTCCTGGTGGCTGCTGCAGTGGAGAGCTCGTAGGCATCACCCCACAAGCAAACTTGAGCCTTGGGACCACAGCTATGACCAACTTTTCTGCTGCAAGTGACCTGTCTGTTGAACACCAGACACAGGCCCACAGGAACAGCTGAAGACCTGTAGATAGGAAAAACTACACGTCGAAAAACAGAACACTCTGTCCCCAGAACTGACTGAAAGAAAACAGGAAAACAGGTCTACAGCACTCCTGACACACAGGCTTATAGGACAGTCTAGCCACTGTCAGAAATAGCAGAACAAATAAAACTAGAGATAATCTGATGGCGAGAGGCAAGCACAGGAACCCAAGCAACAGAAACCAAGACTACATGGCATCATTGGAGCCCAATTCTCCCACCAAAGCAAACACGGAATATCCAAACACACCAGAAAAGCAAGATCTAGTTTCAAAATCATATTTGATCATGATGCTGGAGGACTTCAAGAAAGACGTGAAGAACTCCCTTAGAGAACAAGTAGAAGCCTACAGAGAGGAATCACAAAAATCCCTGAAAGAATTCCAGGAAAACATAAATAAACAAGTAGAAGACCATAGAGAGGAGTCACAAAAATCCCTGAAAGAATTCCAGGAAAACATAAATAAACAAGTAGAAGCCCATAGAGAGGAGTCACAAAAATCCCTGAAAGAATTCCAGGAAAACACAATCAAACAGTTGAAGGAATTAAAAATGGAAATAGAAGCAATCAAGAAAGAACACATGGAAACAACTCTGGATATAGAAAACCAAAAGAAGAGACAAGGAGCTGTAGATACGAGCTTCACCAACAGAATACAAGAGATGGAAGAGAGAATCTCAGGAGCAGAAGATTCCATAGAAATCATTGACTCAACTGTCAAAGATAATGTAAAGCGGAAAAAGCTACTGGTCCAAAACATACAGGAAATCCAGGACTCAATGAGAAGATCAAACCTAAGGATAATAGGTATAGAAGAGAGTGAAGACTCCCAGCTCAAAGGACCAGTAAATATCTTCAACAAAATCATAGAAGAAAACCTCCCTAACCTAAAAAAAGAGATCCCCATAGGCATACAAGAAGCCTACAGAACTCCAAATAGATTGGACCAGAAAAGAAACACCTCCTGTCACATAATAGTCAAAACACCAAACGCACAAAATAAAGAAAGAATATTAAAAGCAGTAAGGGAAAAAAGTCAAGTAACATATAAAGGCAGACCTATCAGAATTACACCAGACTTTTCGCCAGAAACTATGAAAGCCAGAAGATCCTGGACAGATATCATAGAGACCCTAAGAGAACACAAATGCCAGCCCAGGTTACTGTATCCTGCAAAACTCTCAATTAACATAGATGGAGAAACCAAGATATTCCATGACAAAACCAAATTTACACAATATCTTTCTACAAATCCAGCACTACAAAAAGGATAATAAATGGTAAAGCCCAACATAAGGAGGCTAGCTATACCCTAGAAGAAGCAAGAAACTAATCGTCTTGGCAACAAAACAAAGAGAAGAAAAGCACACAAACATAACCTCACATCCAAATATGAATATAACAGGAAGCAATAATCACTATTCTTTAATATCTCTCAACATCAATGGCCTCAACACCCCAATAAAAAGACATAGATTAACAAACTGGATATGCAACGAGGACCCTGCATTCTGCTGCCTACAGGAAACACACCTCAGAGACAAAGACAGACACTACCTCAGAGTGAAAGGCTGGAAAACAACTTTCCAAGCAAATGGTCAGAAGAAGCAAGCTGGAATAGCCATTCTAATATCAAATAAAATCAATTTTCAACTAAAAGTCATCAAAAAAATAAGGAAGGACACTTCATATTCATCAAAGGAAAAATCCACCAAGATGAACTCTCAGTCCTAAGTATCTATGCACCAAATACAAGGGCAGCTACATACGTAAAAGAAACCTCACTAAAGCTCAAAACACACATTGCACCTCACACAATAATAGTAGGAGACTTCAACACCCCACTCTCATCAATGGACAGATCATGGAAACAGAAATTAAACAGAGACATAGACAGACAAAGAGAAGTCATGAGCCAAATGGACTTAACAGATCTTTACAGAACATTCTATCCTAAAGCAAAAGGATATACCTTCTTCTCAGCTCCTCATGGTTCTTTCTCCAAAATTGACCATATAATTGGTTAAAAAACAGGCCTCAACAGATACAGAAAGATAGAAATAATCTCATGCGTGCTATCGGACCACCACGGCCTAAAACTGGTCTTCAATAACAATAAGGGAAGAATGCCCACATATACGTGGAAATTGAACAATGCTCTACTCAATGATAACCTGGTCAAGGAAGAAATAAAGAAAGAAATGAAAGACTTTTTAGAATTTAATGAAAATGAAGGTACAACATACCCAAACTTATGGGACACAATGAAGCTGTGCTAAGAGGAAAACTCATAGCGCTAAGTGCCTGCAGTAAGAAACAGGAAAGAGCATATGTCATCAGCTTGTCAGCACACCTAAAATCTCTAGAACAAAAAGAAGCAAATACACCCAGGAGGAGTAGAAGTCAGGAAATAATCAAACTCAGAGCTGAAATCAACCAAGTAGAAACAAAAAGGACCATAGAAAGAATAAACAGAACCAAAAGTTGGTTCTTTGAGAAAATCAACAAGATAGATAAACCCTTAGCCAGACTAACGAGAGGACACAGAGAGTGTGTCCAAATTAACAAAATCAGAAATGAAAAGGGAGACATAACTACAGATTCAGAGGAAATTCAAAAAATCATCAGATCTTACTATAAAAAAAGCCTATATTCAACAAAACTTGAAAATCTGCAGGAAATGGACAATTTCCTAGACAGATACAGGTACCAAAGTTAAATCAGGAAGAGATAAACCAGTTAAACAACCCCATAACTCCTAAGGAAATAGAAGAAGTCATTAAAGGTCTCCCAACCAAAAAGAGCCCAGGTCCAGACGGTTTAGTGCAGAATTCTATCAGACCTTCATAGAAGACCTCATACCAATATTATCCAAACTATTCCACAAAATTGAAACAGATGGAGCACTACCGAATTCCTTCTATGAAGCCACAATTACTTATACCTAAACCACAAAAAAGACCCAACAAAGAAAGAGAACTTCAGACCAATTTCCCTTATGAATATCGATGCAAAAATACTCAATAAAATTCTGGCAAACTAAATCCAAGAGCACATCAAAACAATCATCCACCATGATCAAGTAGGCTTCCTCCCAGGCATGCAGGGATGGTTTAATATATGGAAAACCATCAATGTGATCCATTATATTAACAAACTGAAAGAACAAAACCACATGATCATTTCATTTGCTGGTGAGAAAGCATTTGACAATATTCAACACACCTTCATGATAAAAGTCCTGGAAAGAATAGGAATCCAAGGCCCATACCTAAACATAGTAAAAGCCATATACAGCAAACCAGTTGCTACCATTAAACTAAATGGAGAGAAACTTGAAGCAGTCCCACTAAAAATCAGGGACTAGACAAGGCTGCCCACTCTCTCCCCTACTTATTCAATATAGTTCTTGGAAGTTCTAGCCAGAGCAATCAGACAACAAAAAGGAGGTCAAGGGGATACAGATCGAAAAGAAGAAGTCAAAATATCACTATTTGCAGATGATATGATAGTATATTTAAGATCCCAAAAGTTCCACCAGAGAACTACTAAAGCTGATAAACAACTTCAGCAAAGTGGCTGGGTATGAAATTAACTCAAATAAATCAGTAGCCTTCCTCTACACAAAGGAGAAACAAGCTGAGAAAAAAATTAGGGAAACGACACCCTTCATAATAGATCCAAATAATATAAAGTACCTCGGTGTGACTTTAACCAAGCAAGTAAAAGATTTGTACAATAAGAACTTCAAGACTCTGAAGAAAGAAATTGAAGAAGACCTCAGAAGATGGAAAGATCTCCCATGCTCATGGATTGGCAGGATTAATATAGTAAAAATGGCCATTTTACCAAAAGCGATCTACAGATTCAATGCAATCCCCATCAAAATACCAATCCAATTCTTCAAAGAGTTAGACAGAACAATTTGCAAATTCATCTGGAATAACAAAAAACCCAGGATAGCTAAAACTATCCTCAACAATAAAAGGACTTCAGGGGGAATCACTATCCCTGAACTCAAGCAGTATTACAGAGCAATAGTGATAAAAACTGCATGGTATTGGTACAAAGACAGACAGATAGACCAATGGAACAGAATTGAAGACCCAGAAATGAACCCACACACCTATGGGCACTTGATTTTTGATAAAGGAGCCAAAACCATACAATGGAAAAAAGATAGCATCTTCATCAAATGGTGCTGGTTCAACTGGAGGTCAACATGTAGAAGAATGTAGATCAATCCATGCTTATCACCCTGTACAAAGCTTAAGTCCAATTGGATCAACGATCTCCACATCAAACCAGATACACTCAAACTAATAGAAGAAAAACTAGGGAAGCATCTGGAACACACGGGCACTGGAAAAAATTTCCTGAACAAAACACCAATGGCTTATGCTCTAAGGTCAAGAATCGACAAATGGGATCTCATAAAACTGCAAAGCTTCTGTAAGGCAAAGGACACTGTGGTTAGGACAAAACGGCAACCAACAGATTGGGAAAAGATCTTTATCAATCCTTCAACAGATAGAGGCCTTATATCCAAAATATACAAAGAACTCAAGAAGTTAGACCGCAGGGAGACAAATAACCCTATTAAAAAATGGGGTTCAGAGTCAAACAAAGAATTCACAGCTGAGGAATGCCAAATGGCTGAGAAACACCTAAAGAAATGTTCAACATGTTTGGTCATAAGGGAAATGCAAATCAAAACAACCCTGAGATTTCCTGTCACACCAGTGAGAATGGCTAAGATCAAAAACTCATGTGACAGCAGATGCTGGCAAGGATGCCGATAAGAGGAACACTCCTCCATTGTTGGTGGGATTGTAGACTGGTACACCCATTCTGGAAATCAGTCTGGAGGTTCCTCAGAAAATTGGACATTGAACTGCCTGAGGATCCAGCTATACCTCTTTTGGGCATATACCCAAAAGATGCCCCAACATATAAAAAAGACTTGTGCTCCACTATGTTCATCGCAGCCTTATTTATAATAGCCAGAATCTGGAAAGAACCCAGATGCCCTTCAACAGAGGAATGGATACAGAAAATGTGGTACATCTACACAATGGAATATTACTCAGCTATCAAAAACAATGACTTTATGAAATTCGTAGGCACATGGTCGGAACTGGAAAATATCATCCTGAGTGAGCTAACCCAATCACAGAAAAACACACATGGTATGCACTCATTGATAAGTGGCTATTAGCCCAAATGCTTGAATTAACCTAGATGACTAGAACAAATGAAACTCAAGACGGATAATCAAAATGTGAATGCTTCACTCCATCTTTAAAAGGGGAACAAGAATACCCTTGGCAGGTAATAGAGGGGCAAAGATTAAAAGAGACACAGAAGGAACACCCATTCAGAGCCTGCCCCACATGTGGCCCATGCATATACAGCCATCCAATTAGACAAGATGGATGAAGCAAAGAAGTGCAGGCCGACAGGAGCCGGATGTAGATCTCTCCGGAGAGACACAGCCAGAATACAGCAAACACAGAGGTGAATTCCAGCAGTAAACCACTGAAGTGAGAATAGGACCCCCGTTGAAGGAATCAGAGAAAGAACTGGAAGAGCTTGAAGGGGCTCGAGACCCCATATGTACAACAACGCCAAGCAACCAGAGCTTCCAGGGACTAAGCCACTACCTAAAGACTCTACATGGACTGACCCTGGACTCTGACCTCATAGGTAGCAATGAATATCCTAGTAAGAGCACCAGTGGAAGGGGAAGCCCTGGGTCCTGCTAATACTGAACCCCCGGGGAACTAGATTGTTGGGGGGGGGGGGCAGGGGGGGTGATGGGGAGGGGGAACACTCGTAAGAAGGGGAGGGGGGGGATTAGGGGGATGTTTGCCCGGAAATCGGGAAAGGGAATAACACTCGAAATATATATAAGAAATACTCAAGTTAATAAACAAAAAATCAAGGAGTATACAAGGCTGCCCACACTCTCCCTACTTATTCAATACAGTTCTTGAAATTCTAGCCAGAGCAATCAGATAACACAAGGAGATCAAAGTGATACAGATGGGAAAAAGAAGTCAAACTATCACTATTTGCAGATGATATGATAGTATATTTAAGTGATCCCAAACGTTCCACCAGAGAACTCCTAAACCTGATAAACACCTTCAGCAAAGTGGCTGGGTATTAAATTAACTCAAATAAATCAGTAGCCTTCCTCTACACAAAAGAGAAACAAGCTAAGAAAGAAATTAGGGAAACGACACCCTTCATAATAATCCCAAATAATATAAAATACCTTGGTGTGACTTTAACCAAGCAAGTGAAATATCTGTGTGATAAGAACTTCAAGCCTTTGAAGAAAGAAATTGAAGAAGACCTCAGAAGATGGAAAGATCTCCCATGCTCATGGATTGGCAGGATTAACATAGTAAAAATGGTCATTTTACCAAAAGCGATTTACAGATTCAATGCAATCCCCATCAAAATACCAATCCAATTCTTCAGAGAGTTAGACAGAACAATTTGCAAATTCATCTGGAATAACAAAAAACCCAGGATAGCTAAAACTATCCTCAACAATATCCGGGGGATTCACTATCCCTGAACTCAAGCAGTATTACAGAGCAATAGTGATAAATCTGCATGGTATTGGTATCGAGACAGACAGAAAGACCAGTGGAATAGAATTGAAGACCCAGAAATGAACCCACACACCTATGGTCACTTGATTTTTGACAAAGGAGCCAAAAGTATCCAATGGAAAAAAGATAGCATTTTCAGCAAATGGTGCCTGTTCAACTAGAGGTCAGAATGTAGAAGAATTCAGATTAATCCATGTTTATCACCATGTACAAAGCTTAAGTCCAATTGGATCAACGATCTCCACATCAAACTAGATACACTCAAACTAGTAAAAGAAAATGTGGGGAAGCATCTCGAACACATGGGTACTGGAGAAAACCTCCTGAACAAAACATCAATGGCTTATGCTCTAAGATCAAGAATCAACAAATGGGATCTCATAAAACTGCCTCCAACACATACACACTGAGGTAAATTTCTTGAACAGAACACCAATGGCTTATGGTTTTAGATCAATAACCATTCTCCTTAGCTGTGGAGTGTAACAATAGTAGAGAGTTCAGAAATCATTCCCATTCCCACTCATCTGCCTGTTGTAATCAATGCTGCAGGTGATGATTACTGTGATCAGTTTTCGGCTGAGGGTGATGAAAACAAGTCACCTGCTCTGCTACCAACTTTTGACACTCAATGTAGATACTGAGTGGCTTCTGCAGGCTCACGTGGAGTCAGTTCAAAGCAAGGTCAATATGTGAACTTTGGAATAAAAACTATTGAGGAAATTAAATCAAAGAAAGTGAAGGGAAAATCCAAGAATCAAAGTGTAGGCTTCACAAGAGTTTCCAGTGTTTTACATCAGCCTCAGCCCAATCCAGGCATTAAGAAAGAGAATATTCAGACTGTTGTGAGGACTGTAACTCTGTCATGCAAACAAGAAGAGCCCTTGGTTAGACTAAGTCTAACTGAGAGACTGGGGAAACAAAAAAAATTCAGTAGATGGTGACAGTGATCCCCCATTAAAGCAAAGTGTTGCACAGAGGCTGGGGGGAAAAAGTGGAAGCACCAGAAACTAACATTGATGAAGCACCAAAGAAAGAGACAGTTAGTAAAGCTGGTGAGATCCACAGGAAGTCATGGGAAGAAATTCTTCTTGAAAGAGCTAGTCAGTAACCTGGTGAATTTCAACCTAAATGGAAGATTCAGGAGATGACGATTCTCCATCAGGAACAAAGAGTTCCTCTTCTGTACAGATCAAAACCTTCTCTGAGGTCCAGGCTGAAAAGAAACATTGGCAGCAGGAAATTGAAAGACAGAAATCCCCCCCCAAAAAAAACAAAAACAAAAACAAAAACAAAAACAATGATACATGTTGTCTCATGCTAATGGAAGATACTGAAGTGAAAAAGACAGTGAGTCTGTGGACTGTTGTTATTTGCAAAAGACAACCCGAAGAAGAACCTGCAGGCAGAACCAGGCCTATGCAGGAAGTGCATATTAAGACACTAGAGGAAATTAAGCTGGAAAGGGCCCTGAGGGTGCAGCAAAGCTCTAAGAGGAGTGGCAACTACCACTTCAAGCTGAGGGTGCCCCAGGGGCAAAGAGGTTGCTCTGCATCACCAAAAGAGCAGGTGCAAGAGAAGAGAAAATACTTGGAACTTGAAGACAGTGGTGACACTCTTATTCACACCGCTCTGAGAAGGAGTGTGTGACGTCTCATTAATGAGACTTCAGATGATACCATAAGTGATCCTACAAAACTTCCAGTTGACAGATGTGACATGTTCAAAGTAAAACACACACAGAGACAACAAGAGAGAGGTGTATCATGAAATGAAAAGACAGCCTTGTCATCTATGAGGGAAGATGAGGCTTCTTACTATATCTGAGTGGTGGGGAAGCTGGTGTTCTCTGCTGTATCAAGCATCACTTAGCACCTGGTAAAATGGCTCCCCAAGGAGTCATCCCAGAAAGGGGAGATAGTGACCTCTGGGATTGTAAATTCAATACTACATGTGAAGTGTGCAGCACAGACTTTGGAAAAAAGGAGTAAAGCCAAACCCAAAGTAAATGTGAAGCCATCTGTGATCAAAGTTGTCTCTACCCCCAAATTGGCTCCCAAAAGCAAGGCTATGGAGATTCAGTCTGCTGTTATGGCAGCTAGGAAGCAGCCGCTCAGCTCCAGCAGTGTCCAGCAGGAAAGCCTCACCAAGAAAGCAGCTGTGGCTGTTGTTCCACTCCTCTTCAAGGACAATTCTGCCACCATGTCTGAGACAGAGAAACCAAACGAAAGTTCTGTGCTGTCTTCAGCCCAAGCTTCATCGGAATCCTTGCTCCCCGACGGATCTGGCCCTTCCTCATCCCAGATGGCAACAAAACCTCACCAACTGAGCTCTTCCTCATAGGAAAAGCCTCCATTCTCTGTGGAAGATGATTTTGAGATACTAATATGGGAAATTTCAGGAGAGGATTTAGAATCTGAAATCGACTTGGATCCTGGGAAAGATGAAGGTGACCTTCTGCTTGAGCTCTCAGAGATGATTTACAGCTGAAGGTGAATGGGGGATAATGAGGACACTTGAAAAAATAAAACTCACCAGAAACTGGACTTATTTTCATCTATTTACCTGAGACGATAATTTCGTTGAGTCTCAAATTCTACCCAAATCAAAAGTTCACCTATGAAATACCTGTGTGTGTCCTAGATTCCCCGGGGTCAGATCTTTTATAACCCTTGATAACCATTTTGTCCATTTGATGCCATTGTTCAGCATCCTTGAGAAGAATGTTCTGTAGTCCTCTTCCCTCCACATGAGACTGAGCTCCAAATGAAACAGTGCATGAGAACTCAGTGGTCCTTGAGGTATTTGTCATTGTGTGCTAGCTTCTCCTTCTGTATTTATTTATGTATTGTCTTAATTTTATCAGAGTATAAAATGAAGACAGCTGCTAACCATTGTGGATCAAATGTCATGCTACAACTAAACAAAAGATTCACTGAGGCTATGTTAAATTGTATATCTTTTAAAAGGTATTTGGAGATTCATATAAGCTGTAAAGAGGAGGCTGCTGGGGAACTTGAGATATGGACATAACTCTGGACCTGGTCTTGTTGTGTTAACTGCTCCATAAGCGTCTGAGGAGCAATAGCTAATTTATTGTTACTGTAATTTTTAAAGGCTTCAAAGTGTCTCTGGGGTCCCCTGAAACTAAGTTTCTATTTGTGGGATTCCATGTATTCTGTATAAGAGATGGTGACATGACTAGAAATTCTTTTTTTAGTTTGAAAATTTTCCCTTCAATACCTTTATCTTACTGGCATTGAATTATTACACAGACAGAAAATTGGTAATTTTTAAAAAATTTCTACCTCTTCCAGGAAACTCCTCTTCCTTGGTATTTATTTGATGTGCTTTAATCATGGGAGGGGGGAGAAAACCTCAAGCTGCCAGTATTGATCAACAGACTATAGCAGTACATTGGGCTGTACTGTCATAGGGATAGCAAGATGCTCTGTGGTGTATTGTACACCTCCAGTTTCTTCATTTTTGGATTGAATTTTCTTCTCTTAATCTTGGTCTTCATATCACCTCAAGGTTTGGACTTGTGAAAGAACAAGTCTGATGAGGAAAATAGTCTTGAAATGAGACCCTGTACAGAATTGGTGGAAGGAAGCAAAGGACTTGTTCATTGTAATATTTGTTGTAGGTAATCAGTTTGTTTCACATAGGGAAATCCTGCATCACCTGTCATGTTGACTCTCAAGGACCTGCTGTTGTAAGCAGCTTACCAAGAGTTGAAGTTCATCTTGCCTTGTTAGGAATATGGAAAAGGACAAAAGTCACAGGACTGCCAGTTCAGTTGGGAAGTTCTGGATGATTCTGGACATACAAAAATGACTTGCAGTTTCTGTATAGACACTTTTAACAATCCATCTTCAGCAGACTGAATGTTGTATGATAGTCCTTCTCCACAGCAGAGGTGGAAGGTTCTGGTTTCACCACACATTTTATAAACACATTTCCTTTTTTGAATTGACCTATAGATTATAGTTCTCTTTTGTGTATAACCTTTATTCTTTTGTTTAAAAAAGTCTGTTCATATTTAGTGCCCTGTATTAGGCATTGATTTGTGTTCAGCATTATTTGAACTATTTGTCATTAGTAAAAGAGAAATACTTATTTGTGTTTTAAATAAAACTGATATAGGAAATACTTAGTTCCTATCATTATAACTCAATAAAGCAAAATAAAATAAAATAAAGTTGGAAAGTTTTTGTAAGACAAAGGATTCTATCATTAGGACAAAATGGCAACCAACAGATTGGGAAGAGATCTTTACCAATCCTACATACAATAGAGAGATAATAGCCAATATATACAAAGAACTCAAGAAGTTAGACTCCAGAGATTCAAATAACCATGTTAAAAATGGGGTACAGAGCTAAAGAAAGAATTCTCAGCTGAGGAATATTGAATGACTGAGAAGAACCTAAAGAAATGTTCAACATCTTAGTCATCAGGGAAATTCAAATCAAAACAACCCCGAGATTCCACTTCAGACCAGTCAGAATGGCTAAAACCAAAACTCAGGTGACAACACATGTTGGTGAGGATGTGAATAAAGAGGAACTCTCCTCCATTGTTGGTGGGATTGCAAGCTGGTACAACTACTCTGGAAATCAGTATGGAGGTTCCTCAGAAAATTGAACATTACACTAACTGAGGACCCAGCTATACCTCTCCTGGGCATATATCCAGATGGTTCTGCAGAATAGATCAAAGACACATGTTCCACTATGTTCATAACATCCCTATTTATAATAGCCAGAAGCTAGAAAGAACCCAGATGTCATTCAGCAGCAGAGGAATGGATACAGAAAATATGTTCCATCTATACAATGGAGTACTACATAGCTGTTAAAAACAATGACATCATGAAATTCACAGGCAAATGGATGGAACTAGAAAATACCATCTTCAGTGAGGTAACCAAATCTCTCTCTCTCTCTCTCTCTCTCTCTCTCTCTCTCTCTCTCTCTCTCTCTCTCACACACACACACACACACACACACACACACACACGGTATGCACTCACTGATAGCCCCAAAGCTCGAATTACCCAATGATACATTCTACAGACCACATGAAGCTCAAGAAGGATGAGCAAAGTGTGGATGCTTCAGTCCTTAGAAGCGGGAACAAAAATATTCATGGGAGGAGATATGGAGACTAAGTTTGGAACAGAGAATAAAGGAATGGCCATTCAAAGCCTGCCCCATCTGGGGATCCAGCCCATATACATACAGTCATCAAACCCAGACTATATTGCTAATCCCAAAAAGTGCATGCTGTCAGGAGCCTGATATAGCTGTCTCCTGAGAGGCTCTGCCAGAACATGAAAATACAGAGGCAAATGTTCTCAGCCAACCATTGAACTGGAACAGTGTCCCCTTTGGAGGAGTTAGAGAAAGGATTGAAGGAGCTGAAGGAGTTTGTAACCCCATAAGAACAATAATGCCAACCAACCAGAGCTCCCAGGGACTAAACCACCATCCAAAGAGTACACATGGACAGAAACATGCCTCCAGCTGCATATGGAGCAGAGGATGGTGTTGCTGGACACCAAAGGGAGGGAAATCTCTTGGTCCTGCAAGGGCTGGACCCCCCCCCCCCAGGGGAGGGGAATATCAGGGTGGGTAGGTGGGACGGGGGGTGGGTAGGGGTTGGCAGATGGATGGGGAAAAGGATCACATGTGAAATGTAAAAAAATGTCTAATGGAAAAGAAAAGAAAATATCATCCTGAGTGAGGTAACCCAGACACAAAAGAATACCCACAATAAACCCACAGACCATAAGGTGCTTAGGGAGGTAGGAAGATCTGTGTGGATGCTTCATTCTGCATAGAGGGGGAAAAAGAGGATCATCATAGGAGGGGTGGGTGAGAGGTACCTGGTAGGGTAGAGAGGAGGGGAAGAGAAAATTGGGGACATGATCGGGTATTGGAGGGGATGGGAGAGAGTTACAGAGGGTCAGAAATTTGGATAAAAATATGTAACAGTAGGGGATGAGGAACTGCAGGTAGCCACTGGAGTATCCAAGATGCCAGGGAAGTGAGAATCTCCCAGGACCAAATGGGGATGAATTTAGATGAAATGCCCTGTGAAGGGGTGATAGAACCTGTAGAGACCACCTTGTAGATTAGCATGGCCCCCAGTCGAGGGATGGTGCCACCCACCCATTTCAAAAGTTTTTTACCCAGAAATGTTCTCATCCTAAGGAAAGATGGGGGGGGAATGGAACAGAAACAGAAGAAAGGGCCATCAGGGAACTGCCCTTCTTGGGGATCCAATTCCTCTTCAGACACAAAACCCTGACTCTTGCTGTTGCCAAGAAGTACTTGCCTTGCTGACAGGGACCTGGTGTGGCTATTCCCTGGGAGCTTCAGCCAGCAGCTGACCAATGTATATGTAGTAGCCAACCATCATATTGAGCTCAGGGACCCCTGTGGGAGAGCTGGGGGAAGGACTGGAGGCATGGAGGGGAATTGCAACCCCATAGGAAAAAAATTTAGGGTGGTCTGACTGACTAGAGCTCCCAGGGACAAGACCACCAGGCAAGGAGATTATATGGAAGGATCCATGGCTCCAGATACATATGTAACAGAAAATTGCCTTATCTGACATCAATGGGAGGGTAGACTTAGTCCTGTGGAGGTTTGATGCCCTAGCATAGGGAAATGGTCGAGCAGTGGGCCAGGAGTGGTTGGGTGAGTGGAGAAGACCCCACATATAGGCAAAGGGGAGGGAAGATTGGGCAGATGGGATGGGCAAGTTGTGGAGGGGTAACCAGGAAGGGGGTTAACTTTTGAGATGTAAACGAATGAAATAATTAAAAGTGTGATATGAAAAATAACCAGAGATTTTTTTTAATAATACATGATACATAAGGACCAGAAAATTACAAACCAATACATTTTACTAATACAGATGCAAACTCTTTAAAGGTAATTCATCAATTGTGATCATCAATGCATACAAACATTATAAACTATGACTAATAAAATTTAATCTAGGTATATGACTATCTACGCATATCAGTAATAGAAAATATCAAGATAATATTAATAAATGCAATAAATATTTTTACAAAGCATAACATCCAATATGCTTTTAGATTAGAATTCTTCAAAACTAGGACTACAGAGGAATCTTTGTAAAGTTGTTAGCACTCACTTTAAAAATACTTATAGCTAACTATACATTAATAAGCTATACATATATAAAAACTGTTTCTTCCTAAGATCAGAAAGAACAGAAAAACTTTATCTTTCATCACTTTTAGGTAACATAGTACTGGAAGTTCCAGACACCACAATAATAAACAATCAAAGTGAAGAACACATACATACTCACACACATGTATGCATATATATTTGCATGCATATAAAGTATACACATCTATGCATAGAAAAGCTATGATGTTTTAAGCAGTTTCTTCTAAGAAACTTGTGGATTGCTGTCTATATGCAGGTGAGGGCAGGCTCACAATAATGTGAGAGCCTGTGATTGAGCAGTGGAAAAGGAAGGTGGACTGAGAATTTTAGAGAGGAATACAGAGAGAGGGAGGAAGGAAAAGAAAGAAGGAGACAAGATGGAAACTATAGGAGAAGAAGAGGGGCCAAAATCACACCGTCCTGGGAGTCACAAGTTTTGGGGATTCTTAGATTGATGATTAAATAGTAAGTAAGGTACTTTTGCCACATCTAGGTGTGTAGCTTGTGTTTATATCAATTGAGTTTTGAGTTCATTGTGGGGGCATTTTTTGGGTTGAGAATTTACTAATATAAATCTAAATGATAAATTATGCTTATAGAGTTTTTTTTTTTTTTTTTTTTTTTTTTTTTTGAGCTGGGGACCGAACTCAGGGCCTGGCGCCCAAGGTAAGCGCTTCACCACTGAGCTAAACCCCAACGCCTATAGAGTTTTGATTTCACTGTTTTACAGGAATTATGACAAAGCAACTACATTGGGTGGATGCTCGGGGATGAGCAGAGTCTGCCAGGATGAGAACAGGTCAGCCTTTCTACTAGGCTGAGAATGGGCTGGTCTGTCCGCTGGTGCCTTGCTGACAGTAGCATGGATTCTTATTTATATTTCAACCAATATATACCAATTAAACTCTCTTAGTTCTAATAAAATCAACCCTTACTTGAATATCATTGTGTACATAGAAAGCCTAACTAAATGTAAGAAATCTCTCTTATTTTCTTTAATAGCAAAACATAGGATCAAAACTCAAAATGTACTTGGGGTGGCAAGGTGGTTCAGTGTGTAAGAATAGTTCCAATAAAGCCTGATAACCTGAGTTCCCTGCGAATTTTTGAATTCCTGTAATTCATACAAAACCTCTTGTTCCTTAGTTGTTCTCTAACCCTCACTTATGCATATATACACAAATAAATAATGTAATTAAAACACTACTTTAAACGTTCATGTGACTTTTATGTTAATATTTTGTGTGCTTGCATTTTTATTTTGTAAAAGCAAAGGTTGAAAGTACAAAGGAAATACCTGTAGGAAATATTTAAACACACACACACACACACACACACACACACACACACACATACACACACACCCACACACACACAGTATATATATCCATCCACCCAATGTGTTTAGCTGTCATGAATTCCTGTAAAACAGTGAAATCAAAACTCTATAGGCTTGTAATTTATCATTTAGATTTATATTAGTAAATTCTCAACCCAAAAAATGCCCCCACAATGAACTCAAAACTCAATTGATATAAACACAAGCTACATATATATATATATATATATATATATATGTGTGTGTGTGTGTGTGTGTGTGTGTGTATGTATATACTGTATGTGTGTATATGTGTATGTGTATGGTGTTTGTATGTGTTTGTATATGTATATATTATATATATGTATATGATGCATGTGTATGATGTATATGTATATGATGATGTGTGTGTCTGTATGTGTATATGTATTTGACAAAGGACTAGTATCTATGTTAAAATTCATTCTCCTCTGTAGTAAAGAGAATATTTGTTCAAAAATTGAATGTCGTATTGTTTATACAGAAAAAAAGAGTCAAGCCAATAAAGGGTTTCTTTCACTGTAATAGCTGTGCTTTCTTTTATCTGGTCTTTGTTAACTCTGGAAAATGTAGCTCCTGATAAATCTGTGGAACTGAAAACTCAAGGAGACACACTTGGCTGGAAGCTCAGATAGCAAGTTAAACTTGTTAATCTCCTGAGGATGATTGCCAAAAACATCTCGTACTACTCCACTTAACAATCTCGTCTAAAACTGTTTGCAGCAATCATTTTGATTTATACATCATCATCTAAGTATATGGACTAAAGGCTTCATTTTGTACTGTCTTCCTAAACCTTCTGAGTAAGATATTTTGAGGTTATTGTTGCCATCACCTTTGGTTGTACAGTACATCTTTTCATCTGACTCAGAGTTCTGTGGGAAACCTGGATCTTCACAACTTTTTCATTATGTGCCTCTAAGGGTTTTCTTGAATTCATTTTTGAATCAAGGAAAGAATAACATGGGAATTCATTTCTTGTCTCTTCAACAGCAGGCTAAAATTTTGCTTCATAGTCTTCTTTCAACCTGTGAATTATGGTTGTATGAAATTACTATTGTATGTTGTACACCTTGAAATCCTCATAACCATTCTGATGAATCAAAAGTGACTTTTGTTCCACCAAGTACTGGAAGAGGTACTTCCAACACATACTGTTCACAAACATGTAGAATCATGGGTAAGGAGGCATGCTGAAGTAAGCATCCCCTTTGTAATGTGATGTCACAAAAGGTAGCTCACAACCAATCAGAAGCAGGATACCTGGCTGAGGTTGGTTGTCTGTGGGGAGGGATGATAACAGGATGTCAAATTTCCTTTCCTCCCTTAAAATGTATAAAAGTGAATGGTTCAAACTCCAAGAAGATTCCTGTTTTTTTTCTCAAGTACATTTTGTCAATGTATGTTTTTTGAACTAGGAAATAAATTCCACGGAACTCTCTGGAAGATTGAGATGGCCGTTGCCAACTTCTCCACGTTGCTGCATGTCTATTTTCCAGAGGTTAAGTATTAAGACCAATTTAGTTACACAGGCTCTGGATGACTGCATCTATAATTCAAAGGCACGGGGGCTTAGGCATTTTTGGTATCTCAGTCACTTTACCTTCTCTGATATCTACCAACTCTTTTTCTTGGTTGTTTTGATCTGTTCAGGTGAGACCAAATAGCTAATATATTTCACTGCCCTTGTGTTAGCAGGTTTTCCAGCAGTAAGGCTGTGCTCAGTTAAAGCAAGGCAGGAACAGTTCACTTATTTCTTGAGGGGAAGTCTACTCTAAGCACTTTTGGATAATTGAATGACCACTTGTTTACCCATGCTTTGAATTTTCACATGGAGTTTTACTTATCGTGAATAAAAATACAGTGTTAAAATTTAGGCTGTAGTCAGGCCTATTCTCTCTGAGATTGAGAGGAAAGTTAATGGGATATTTTCTGTGAGTTCCAAGATAACTGAAAAAAAATGAGTTAATATCAAAAGTGCTCAAAAGTGGTATCCCTACTTCTTTGGCTAGACATGGATAACGTAATTCAAAATTGATAAAGAATTAATATGTTCCAATGACTTGTTATATATGGAGTGGCTAGAATACTTGTCATCTTCCTAAAGAAATCAAAGACATGGCAGAAAATTAGGCAAGACATATTCTTCAGCCATTTTGACCATAGCATTCCTGAAGTTTATATCACATAGCTCCACCCATGACTGAATGGGTCTTGGATTTCTTTTCTTTTTAGTAATTTTATTTTCCTTGGATATTTTATGTATTTACATTTAAAATGTAAATCAAAAAAGTAAAAGCAATAAGAATCATTGGTCCACTGATATCTCTAAATAACAATGGACTTGATTCCTCAAAAAAGACACAGACTAACAGGATGGATATAAAAAGATAATCTCTCATTCTGCATAAAAAGAATAAATCTCAGGAACAAGGAGAGACATTAACTCAGAGTAAATAGTTAGAAAAAGATATTCCAAGCAAATGGACCAAAGAAGCTTATGCAGCTATATTAATATCTAACAGAATATTTTCAAACTAAAATTAATCAAAATAGATAGGGGAGGACACTACTCATTATCAAAAGGAAAATCCAAAGATGACACTTCAATTCTAAACATATATGTTCCAAACACAAGGCTACCCAAATTTGTTAAAACAAAACACTGAAACCATTTCTGCAGCTTAAATCATGTACTGACCTTCACACTGAGAGTAGAAACTGTAATACCCCATTCGTCATAATAGATCATCTAGCCAAAAACTAAACAGTGAATTACTACAACTTAAAGATTTTATAAACCAAATAAACCTAAGAGATATTCACAGAATATTTTACCTAAACACAAAAGAATATACCACCTTATCTATATATCATGGAACTTTTTGCAAAATTTGCCATATAATCAAACACAAAGCAAGTCTCAACAGATGCACGAAATTAAAATAACTACCTACATCCTATCAGACCAACATTGATTAAAGCTGTATGTTCAAAGTAACAGAAAACACAAAAAGCCTACAAGTCATGGAAACTGAACTGCTCTCTTCTGAAGGAAATATGGGTCAAGACAGAAATGAAGAAAGACTTCAAAGACTTTCTAGAATTCAATGAAAATAAATAGACAGCATACTCATACTTATGTGACACAATGAAAGTGTTGCCTAGAGGAAAGATCATAATAATAAATTTCATCATAAAAATTGGAAATATTTTATTCTAGCAACTTAACATCTGAAAGCTCCCAAAGAAAAAGAAGTAATCATATCCAAGAGGAGTAGATGGCAAGAAATACTCAAACTATGGCTAAAATCAATAAAATAGTAACACATAGACCAATACAAAAAAGTCAGTGAAACAAAGAGTTGTGTTTTGTGTGTGTGTGTGTATGTGTGTGTGTGAAAAGTCAGCAAAATAAACAAACCCTTATCCAAAGTAAGTAAAAGGTAGAGATAGTATCTCCTAATTAACAAAAGCAGATACAAAATTAGGACAAAACAAATGACATTCCGGAAGTTTTGAGAATAATAAGATATATTCTTTTAAATGTATACTCCTTTAAACTGGAAGATCTAAGTGAAATTTTTTAACATGCAGCTGGAAAGGAAAGATAGTTAAAATAATGACATTATTTTATCTTAATGATTGGCTAAAATCAATTGCTATAAAAGTGAAACACATAGACTACTGAAATAAAACCCCTTCAAGAAGCCAGCAGAAAGCCATCTGTTTCACTCAATAATCCCAGTTTTTATATTGGTCTCTAAGAACACAGTCTGACAGAGGAAAAAAAATATTTCAAGGAAGGCATTCTAAACATGTTCAAAATCATTATAATGTATCAAGGCTAAGCCTATATGTTGGCCATGATCATGGAGCCCTCAAAATATAAAAAAACATCTAAGAAAGTCTTTGAGGCTTCTTTGCATTTTAAAGCACAGAGCACAAATAAAAGTCTGTATATTTAATTTTTAAAAGGTAATGAATAGCCTTCTGGTCTCCTTCTGCACCCAGAGCTAGGGCTCTCCCACAGCCCTTGAACACAAAACCTGCCCTCAGAGAGCTGGTCTGCCAGGAGCTCTCTCCCTCCTAAGCCTGCAGCCCACAGGTGGGATTGAACCAACTTTCTATAATTGGCTGCCCAAGATGAGAAACAACTGGAGTGCACGGGGCATGAAAGCCACAGGGCGGCCTAAGGCAGGACCCTTCAGGTCTCCATCTGTGCCTATAGATGGGACTATCCCACAGCTCTCAGACAAAAAAACTTCCTTGAGATAGCTAGTCTCCCAGGAGCTCTCAAACTCCTAAGATTACAGTCTTGCAGACCCACAGTAGGGTCAAGCTCTAGTCAGAGACAGCTAGACCAACTAATATCAGAGATACACAGGTGGCGAGAGGCAAGCACAAGAACCTAAGCAACAGAAACCAAGACTACTTGGCATCATCAGAACCCAGTCCTCCCACCACAGCAAATATTGGATATACAAACAATAAAGAAATCACAAAGGCAGAAGACCCTGGAGATAGAAAACCTAAGAAGAGATCAGGAGTAAATGATGCAGGCATCATCAACAGAATACAAGAGTATTTCTGAAAAGAGAATCACATGGGCTTAACATATCATTGAAAACATTGACACAATAGTCAAAGGAAATGCAAAAAGCAAAAAGCTCCTAACCCAAAACATCCAGGAAACCCAAGACACAATGAAAAGACCAAATAATAGGTATAGAAGAGAACTAAGATTCCCAATATAAAGGACCAGTAAATATCTAAAAAAAAAAAAAAATCTACAGAAGAAAACTACCCTGAACTAAAGAAAGAGATAGAAAAAGATGCCTACGAGCATACAAGAAACCTAAAGAACTCCACATAGATTGGACCAAAAAAGAAATTCCTCCTGTTACATAACAGTCAAAACACCAAACACACAAAACAAAGAAAGAATATTAAAAGCAGTAAGGGAAAATGCTCAAATAACATATGAAGGCAGACCTAACAGATATCCACCAGACTTCTCACCAGAGACTATGAAAGCCAGAAGATCCTTGGCAGATATCATACAGACCCTAAGAGAACACAAATGCCAGCCCAGGTTACTGTATCCTGCAAAACTCTCAATTAACATAGATGGAGAAACCAAGATATTCCATGACAAAACCAAATTTACACAATATCTTTCCACAAATCCAGGAGTGCAAAGAATAATTGATGTAAAACTCCAAAACAAGGAGAGAAACTATACCATAGAAAAAGCAAGAAAGTAATTACTTGCAACAAACCCAAAAGAAAATAGCCACACAAACATAATTCCACCTCTAACAATAAAAATAACACAAAACAATCACTATTACTTAATATTTCTTAACATCAATTGACTCAATTCCCCAACAATAGGACATAGACTAACAGACTGGATACATAAACAGGACCCAGCATTTTTGCTGCATATAGAAAATGTGTCTCAGTGACAATGACAGGCACAATCTAAGATTAAAAGGTTCTGAAAAAAATTTCCAGGTGGCACAGTTATCTGTACACAGATCCTGTTGGGAGAGAGCGTGATTCTGGGAGTACAGACAATCCTGAGATCACAGGTGAGACCATCACTTCTGCTCACATCCGTGGTGCAAGAGAAACCCTCCTGCAATTCTCTGGACATGGGAACCAAGGAACCTTCCAGTTCCCTTCTGCGCCCTGAGGTGACCCTGGGACATAGCTCTCTGT
This sequence comes from Rattus rattus, assembly GCF_011064425.1. Taxonomy (NCBI): domain Eukaryota; kingdom Metazoa; phylum Chordata; class Mammalia; order Rodentia; family Muridae; genus Rattus; species Rattus rattus. The sequence continues at coordinate 76,934,660 of NC_046172.1, forward strand.
ACCAGGATCCGGCTGGGAGAAAGCCAGTCTCCTAGACTACTAACAAACAGGATTATAGGAGTGTCAAGCTACTGTCAGACACAGCAAGACCAGCTAAGACCACAGATAAGCAGATATCTAGAGGCAAGGGCAAGAACCTAAGCACCACAAAACAAACCCACTTGGCATCATGAGAACCCAGTTCCCCCAACACAGCAGGCCCTGGATACCCAAACACACCAGAAAAGCAGAATTTGGATTTAAAACCACAATTCATGATGATGATAAAGGACTTAAAGAAGGACATAAATAACTCCCTTAAAATAATACAGCAGAATACAGGTAAACAGGTAGAAGCCCTTAACGAGGAAACACAAAAATCCCTTAAAGAATTATAGGAAAATACAACCAAAGAGGTGAAGGAATTGAACAAAACCATTCAGGATCTAAAAATGGAAATAGAAACAATAACGAAATCACAAAGGGAGGAAACCCTGGAGATAGAAAACCTAAGAAAGAGATCAGGAGTCATAGACGCAAGGATCACCAATAGACTACAAGAGATTGAAGAGAGAATTTTAGGGCAAAGATTCCATAGAAAACATTAATACAATAGTCAAAGAAAATGCAAAAAGCAAAATGCCCCAAAACATCCAGGAAATCCAGGACAGAATGAGAAGACCAAACCTAAGAATAATAGGTATAGAAAATAACAATGATTCCCAACTTAAAGGATTAGTAAATATCTTCAACAAAACTATAGAAGAAAACTTCCTTAAGCTAAAGAAAGAGATGACCATAAACATATAAAACAATTACAGAACTCCAAATAGTTTGCACCAGAAAAGAAATTCCTCCTGTCACATAATAGTCAAAACAGCATATGCACAAAACAAATAAAGAATATTAAAATAATTAAGAAAAAATTCAAGTAACATGTGAAGTCAGACATATCTAAGTTACATCAGATTTCACACCAGAGACTATGAAAGCCAGAAGATCCTGGCAGATTTCATATAGATGCTAAGAGAACACAAATGCCAGACCAGGCTACTTTATGCAGCAAAACTCTCAATCAATATAGATAGAGAAACCAATATATTCCATGTTGAAATCAAATTTACATAGTATCATTTGACAAATCTAGCCCTAGAATGGTTAACAGTTGGAAAACTCCAACAGAAGGAAGGAAACTATACCCTAACAAAAGCAAGAAAGTAGTCTTCTTGCCAAAAAAAAAGACAAAAAAAAAAAAGAGCCACAAAAATCATAATTCCACCTCCAAGTTCTTAATCTCTCTCAACATCAGTGTACTCAATTCCCCAATAAAACAATAAAAATGCTTAGACTAATAGACTGGATACCTAAAGAGGACTGAGAATTTTGCTGCATACAGGAAATACTCCTCAGATAAAAAGACAGACACTAACTTAGAGTAAAACGTTGGAAAACCATTTTCTGTGCCAATGGTCCCAAGAAACAAGCTGGAGTAGCCATTCTAATATCAAATAAAACTGACATTAAACCAAAAGTTACCAAAAAAAGATACAGAAGGACACTTCACATTCATTACAGGAAAAATCCACTAGGATGAACGCTCATTGCTGAATATCTATGCTCCAAATGCAAGGGCACCTACCTTTATAAAAGAAACCTTTCTAAAGGTCAAAGCACACATTGCACCTCACACAATAATAGTGGGAGATTTCAACACCTGACTAATCAATGGACAGATTAGGAAAACAGAAATTAAACTGAGACACAGAGAAACTATCAGAAGTCATGACCGAAGTGGATTTAACAGATACCTATGGAACATTTCATCATAAAACAAAAGGATATATCTTCTTCTCAGCACCTCATGGTACCTTCTCCAAAATTGACCAGAAAATGGGTAACAAAACAGGCCTCAACAAGTAGAAGAAGATTGAAATTATCCCATGCACTAAGGCTGATTGATCTTCAATAACAACAAAAAACGACAGAAAGCCCACATAAACATGGAATCTGAACAATGCTCTAGTCAATGGTAATTTGGTCAAGGAAGACATTAAGAAAGAATTTAAAGACTTTTTAGAATTTAATGAAAATGAAGGTACAACATACCCAAACTTATGCTACATAATGAAAACAGTGTTAAGAGGAAAACTCATAGATTTACATGTCTCAAAAGAAAAAATACAGCAACCAAAACAAAATAAAACAACAAATGAACAAACAAACAAACAAAAAAACCAGGAAAGCGCATATACTAAAAGCTTGAAAATACTCCTCAAAGCTGCAAAACTCATAGAAGCGAATACAACCAAAGGGAATTGCTGGCAGGAAATAATCAAACTCAGGACTGAAAATGACCAAGTAGAAACAAAAAGAACTATGGCAAGAATCAACAAAAGCAGGAGCTGTTTCTTTCAGAAAATTAACAAGATAGATAAACCCTTAGCTAGACTAACCAGAGGGTATAGAGACAGTATCCAAATTAACAAAATCAGAAATGAAAAAGTAGATATAACAACAGAAACTGAGGAAATTCAAAGATTATCAGATCCTACTAGAAATCTCTATACTCAAAAAAACTGGCAATCTGGATGAAATGGACAATTTTGTAGACAGATACCAGGTACCAAAGTTAAATCATGATCAGATAAACCATCTAATCATCTGAATAACCCCTAAAGAAATAGAAGCAGTCAATAAATATTTCCCAACCACAGAAAGCTCAGGACCAGATGGGTTTAGTGCAGAATTCTATCAGACCTTCTTCGAAGACCTAATACCAATACTGTTCAAACTCTTCCACAAAATAGAAACAGAAGGTACATTACCCAATTCATTCTTATAAGCCATAATATGCTTATACCTAAACCACACAAAGATACTACAATGAAAGAGAACTTCAGACCAATTTCCTTTTTCAATATCCATGCAAAAATACTCAATAAAATTCTTGCAAACTGAATCCAAGAACACATCAAAACCATCATTCATCATGATCAAGTATGCTTCATCCCAGGCACACAAGAATGATTCAACACAGGGAAATCTATCAATGTAATATCAATATAAACAAACTCGGGGCGGGGGCGGTGCGGAGAAACACACATGATCATTTCATTAGATGCTGAGAAAGCATTTGACGAAATTCAGCACCCCATTATGATAGTTTTCTTGGAAAGATCAGGAAGTCAAGTCCCATAATTAAACATAGTAAAAGGAATATATGTAAACTAGTAGCCAACATCAATGAAATGAGAGAAACTTGAAGCAATCCCAACTAGTATCAGACTAGACAGGCTGCCCTCTTGCCTCCTATTCAACATAGTACTTGGAAAGCCCTAGCCAGGAGAAAATTAGACGACAAAAGAATCAAAGGGGTACAAATTGGAAAGGAAGAAGTCAAAACATCACTATTTGCAGATGATATGATAATATACTTAGATGACCCCAAAATTTTTTCCAGAGAACTCGTAGCCTTGTCAGCCATCAATGGGAAGAGAGGGCCTTGGTTCTGTGAATGCTAGCTACCCCAGTAAAGGGGAATACCAGGGCTGGGAGGAGGGAGGTAGTTGCTGGGTGAGAGAGCACCCTCATGGAGGCAGAGGTTGGGGGCATGGTATAGAAGAAACAGGGAAGGAGTATAACATATGAAATGTAGATAAAGGAAATACACTATAAAAATGAAAAGGAAGAAATTAGAAATTTCATAATTATGTCTAATTCCAGTTCTAGGAAATCCAATGCTTTGTTTTTCTTTCTTTTGTTTGTTTTATTTTTTGTTTGTTAGTTTTTTGTTTTGCTTTGTTTTTGTTTTGTTTTATTCCATGGCCAATAAGCATTAATTTAATATACCTACAAGCATGATGTATGTAAAACATCTAAACACATGAAAAAATAAGTATTCTAAAATATTACTTTGAATTATGTGTATATTGTCTCCTTTTGGTTTTGTATCTATAATCACGTTTACAGACACAGAAACCAGAGGGAATATTGGATGTCTTGGTCTACCACTCCCTGTTTTATTTCATGAAATAAGATCTCTCAACAAAAATGGGGATTGATTGGTGGTCAAGAAGCAAAAGTGTACTTCCATTTCTTTCAGCTGTGGTTTACATGGATGCTAGAGATCCAACCTCAGGTATTTTTTATTGTACAGAAATATCTCAGAGACAAAGAAAAATTTTATTAATTTAAGTCTGAGCAACAGAACTATGTCTTTAATTATATGCTTTCTTATAGAAGAATGAAAGAAGAAAAATTATGATTATGAAAACTGTAAATAGTAGAAATATATATTGTATTTTATGTGTATATATATACATATATATATTCAATAAAAGTTAAGTTTAAAAGCTCTAATCATTAAATACTGAAGCAATGTGCATCAAACTACTTTTAGAGTTTTGGGTTTAGAAATATAAGCAAACACATTTTGGTAAATTCAAAACATACTGTTTGTATTTTATAACTTTTAACTAAAAACTAACCAACAAAAACTGGTTTAGCCTTGTCAATCACATCGTATTGACTGATATTATTATTGTTAAACACTTGTTTAATACCAGTATAGTTTTGTTTTAGAAAAAAGTTAACACTATAGTTTAGTAAAACATGGGTAAAAACCAAAATATTTTATTCCAAAATTGAACTTATTGTCAATCTGTTCATTTTGTATTCTATAAAATATTTCCATAAATATTTTATACTCTTTAGTTATACCCACTGAAAAAATCCAGAAACATTAATTTACCCAGTATTAGTTATGTTCTCCTAAGCTTTTAAATTCCATACTCTGCATAATGGAAGAAATGGTGATAAGAAAATAGGAAAATACAAAATTTTCTCTCAAAAATGAGAAAAATGCATTTATTATATCTCCGTAATATATAAAAATGAAAAAAAAAAACTATTGAGCACTGCTAAGATTACACCAAAATTTCTCAGGAGTCTGAAGTCTGAAGTCTATAGTGTGAAGAAGCTATAATTAAGTCGATATGATAAAATTTGACTGATAAAGTTTAGAGTGTATGTAAGATATAAAAATATTGAAAAAATGTGTTCCTAGTCTCAGGGTAGCTGTACCATTGTTCACTGCAAGAACATGTTAAGAAACTTTATTCTGAAGCTTGACAAGGTTAAAATTTGTTATTTATATATATATCAATTGTTTTTCAACTTTAACAAAAATAGTATTAGCTTTTCTTTGTAGAAATTTTCTTCTGAATACTGGGATGAATTAGAAAATAGTCATTTTAAATATATTGAAATATGTTCAGGTAATTATGAATAATGACTGGCAAAAGAAAGTGATCAGGCATCTCTTTTTGTTGTAGTTGTTGTCTTTGTTCATCTAAGTATTAGTCAGTTAAAACTTCTCATGATAGTTAGAATTGGAGAAAGTGAAAAAGGTCTCAGCCTAACACAAGGAACTAAGAAATGCTGATGGGAGAAACAGTCTTTCCTTGGGGATAGGACATTGAGTGTTTATCTAATACCAAATCATTAGTTCTTACAACATAAAAATAGTAGCAAACAAACTGAGCATATCGTAATTAGAATATATAATATAGATATGCGTGCATGTAAAAACAGTAGTAAATGTAAAAAAAATAGGCCGAATATTTGAAGGACAGCAAGGAAGGCTATATAGGAAGGTTTAGAAAGAAGAATGGGAAGAAAGAAATGATGAGATCATGCCATGATCTTAAAAAGAAATGAAAAAGTGCATAGATAGATTTCATATTGGACAGATTGGGTCAGTATTTTAACTTAAACAACAATATTCCAGTATCATCAATGTGTAATTCTTCTAGACAAAACCAATGAACTAAATAATAAATAAATAAATAAATAAATAAATAAATAAATAAATAAACAAATAAAACCTAAGACTATAGATGTAGTTAACTGCCCATATGAAACAGGAAATAAAGAACTTTATAACTGTTAGAATAATTCATTGTTGAATGCAAGAATATTGTTTATAATAAATTGCCCAATTGCTTCAATATATGAATTCCAAAGAACAACTAGTGAGGAGGAACTTGAAAAATAAAATAACATTCTTTGGCTCTTCATATAAAGAAATGAAATATTAAACAGAGTAATATAGACTTGAAGAGATAGCTCAGTATTTAAGAGCACTTGTTCTTGCTGAGGATCGACAATGAATTTACAGAAATCTAAAGGCTGCTCACAAGCATCTACATATAACTCCAATTCCAGAGAATCTAATTTCATCTTCGGCCTTCTAAAAGCACCAGACACACATATAATACATAGACATATATGCAAGGACAGCACTGAAACATTTAACATTTTACAATAACATGAAATAAAATAAATAAATCTATTTTTATTGAGAAAGTAAAAAATGAAACCATGAAGGGAACACAATAATGATACATTTCTGTTTAGATGTGATGTTTGAAAATTCATGTTTTGAAACTAATTTTACATATGTATACTGACATTCAGACTAAATTATATGGTTTCTGAATTTGATAATCTTTTCCATGTGGGTAGAAACTGTTGGAGTTAAAACTTGACAAATGTATCTGAAATAAGATTGACTAAAAGTTGTAAATTTACATAAAGGTGTAGTTTGCTTTATTGATCTCTTCTCTGTATATTTAGATTTTCAATGTGAAAATACTTTTAAAAGAAAAACACTTCCAATATGAGGCATTTTTTCCTTCTATTGTTTGCTACTTGCAATTTTTTACTTATTTATATTTAAATTTCAACCCATCTGGAATGTATTTTGGTGTAAGAACTGTGGTGGGATACAATTTAATTATTTACAGATGGCAACTCACTTGTCACAACATCATTTTTTGTAGAAATCATATTTCAAATCCCTTTTTTAAAATTACCACAACAATACCACAATTTAAGCACTTATTTTGAAGTATGTATCAAACTTCTGTGCCTAGATATGACAAAGTAGCTAGTTCTGTAATGTGCTTTTATCAAAGAATATTTTAATTCTGATAGCGATAGGTGAGATAACTAATTTTTATGTGGTAGCTGAGAGTGACATGGAACAGAGGGTAGAAAAAGAAAGAAAATGCACTAAGGGCACTAACAGATTATGCAGGATCTCTGCTTTAAGGCATTTTTTAAGTGTCAGAACCAGAGTCAGAAAGCACAAAGAGCTCTGTGCTCTTAATTTATAGTCCCAATGCACAGGAGCTGGAACTTGGCATTGCTGGCATTGCTGGCTTATTTCAAAAACAGAATGTCAGTAACAAGAGAACTATGCACAGGAAGTACATGTATGTATTTCACGAGCACACATTTTTCATTTTCCTTTATATTGACAAAATAGTAATTCGTACATACACATTCTGAGCACTCTCACAAATGACAATTCTAGTGGAGGCTCTGGAAAGTGCTCACCCAAGAATGGGAGTCCTATGTAATTACCTCAAAGGTTCTGTGATGGAAAAATCAGAGTAGAAAGAATATAAGATCTGGAAATAATTGGAGAAGTGAGAAACCAGGATCAAAATATATTTTAATATATTTCAAGAAAAATGAAAATATACAAACTATTAATAACAATAAAGTGTACAATCTCAAAATATATTAAGATCCGAGGTTGGAAAAGAGTTAAAAAAACAATGTCTTCTGGATATGACACTGTCATTGTAGTCAGGAGCTTCTGGCAAGTGTAATTACTAAATGGGGCTGGATATGTTATAACTTTATTTTAAATGTGGGAGGCTCTCAGTTTTCTTCAGTGTAACCACTGATAAGTTTCCCATATTCCAGTAAATACTCTCCAACTCACATTCAAGCAAATAACCATAATTAAATTTAAAAAAATATATCAAAGCAGGAGGAGGCTTCTTTGGGAAAAGAGCTTCAGCTAGAGAAATGGAGGATAAGAGAAAAAATACTGGGGAAAATATGCCGAAAATTCAGTATAGAAATGCAAGATATTGTTAAATAATTATTAAAAACAGAATGCCAACTGAGTAATAAAGAAATACTTCAGAAGATATATCCTTTTGAAAAGGCTAGAAGTAAGTAATTTCTGATGATTAATTGTGTATGTTAATACTCCAGGAATTTTGAACAGACATCAAAAGGCAAGAAGTTATGAATAGATCTATCATAATATCTACTAAAGACTTACATTAACCCATCTTATAAATTAGCCTCAGAAGCAAAGTGCTGATTTATAAGCTATTTTTCCAATGATAAAATGTAAGTCTATCACTTAGAAAATAAAACCCACATGTTAAATGGCATAAAAACAAATTTTTCACTTATAATAAAATGTGTTAAAAAGAAAATGTGTATCAAAGAGAAAAATAATTTCAAAACAAGCACAACGAGGAGAGATTATGAATTTAGCAAATAAGGACTTAAAAGTAGCCACTTTGAATCTGTTAAAGCTGTAAAAGAGAATTAAACATAATGAGCAAACAACAAAGAGATCTTAATAATGAAATTAATAATTAAAAGAAAATATCAAGTGGAACTTCTGGAACTCAAGTAGCCAATATCTGACTGGCAGTATTTAAAAACAAACACCAAATGGATGGGATTATTAAAGTAATTTTATGTAAGAGACAATACCAAAACAGGGAGTGGCAACATTTCAAGCTTATACATAACACTAGTCTGTAATCTAGTATGGCAGTGACTGATTATAGTCCTTTCACTGAGCAGATTGAGGCAGGGAGATTGGTCATTCAAGACAAGGCTGAGCAAAATAACAAAATCTTTTTTTTCCTCATTTTCATTTTTGTTTTTCTCTTCTCTTCTCTTCTCTTCTCTTCTCTTCTCTTCTCTTCTCTTCTCTTCTCTTCTCTCCTCCCCTCCTC